>NC_056557.1:26249172-26262771 GCF_013358625.1 Macadamia integrifolia | reverse complement strand
AACCCCCCCCCCCCCCCGGCCGACATTGAGATCACAACCGCTAAAATCCAGTACCCAACTTCCTTATTTGACAGTCCAGTGAAGAAGCTCTTCTGCAACTGATGGTTCATTATCGAGAATGTGAACACCATGCCAGGGGTGCTGCCCTTGAACTAGGGAAAGGTGAGAGAGAACTGGTGAGGTGGTTGTGCTTGAGATCGAGACTAGTCAAGGTTTGGGAAGTGAAGGGATGGACTGAACCAGTGAGATGGTTGATGTGGGGGTCACGGGAACTGGGGTCTAGGTGATGCAGGGGCTGGATGATATGAAGATACAAAACCCAAAAGGGCAACCCAATGCATGAGGCTCCCACTATTGCAGGGTTTGGGAGGGGCAAGTGTGAGCAGCCTTACCTCCTGCTTCGAAGAAGAGGCTGTTTCCAAGTTTAATAAGGGATAAGGTGAGGTTTGTGGGTCACAGTGAAGTATTGGGAAAGTAACAGAGGTGGGGGTTGTCCAGAAAGCAGGGAAATAACAGAGGTGGGGTTGCAAGAGGAAAAAGAAAAAGAGGAACAAGCGGATGGAGGATGGGGGACCTAGGGTGGGTTCAGTTGCAACAGGGGTTAGGGGTAGCTGGGGTGGGGTCGTAGAAAGAAAAAGAAGGGCTGGCTGCTGTTGGCGATGTGCTGCAATGGCAGTGAAGCATCAGAAGCCAGAGGGGGGGGGGGTTTGGTGGTCACAAATACAGAGGTACTTAATCTTTGAAGGACAGGGTTCTTGCAGGGGGAATGAGGGGTTGTATACTTGCAGTAGAGTGCCCCGTCTCTATTTTTTCAAGGTGAAGAGGATTGTGGGGGCAATATGGTGGGCAAGTAGGGGGTGGGGCTGGAGGATTGCATGGGGAGGGAGGAGTTGTAGATGTTTGCAGAAGTGAGGTGGAACGTGGAAGGTGGAAGGATAAAACCATAAAAAAAATATGTACCTTGTCGAGGGAGGAATATTGTTTTGGCTAGTTTTATAAATCTAAATTTAATTTTGAATAATTTTGTTAACTGAAAAAGTAAATGTGTAATTTTGTAATGCTAAACTCAATAGTGCAATCTAGTAATTTTCCCAAGAAAGTAGTGATGGGATGCATTGAGGCGATGTTCAGTAACTAAGAAAAGAAAAAAGAAAAAAATAATACAAAAAACATAATAAGACAAAAAAATATGATTACATAATAATTTTTTGTATCCATCATCTCCTCTATTTTTTTCCTTTTTCTTTCCTTTTCTTTTCTTTACTTGGCTACCGAGTCAATTGAAAAATTACTGGCCGATACAAACCTAAAGTCAAATACAAAAAGATTATATTTTCCATCACCCATGGCAAGGATTTAAAAAATGAAACCAAGTTCGAATTGGATCGGAACCAATTAAAATCGAATGAAATCTGTCTTAACCCTAAATTTTGAAAGGGGGTCGATTGGAATCAAACTGATCTTGGGGTGAAGAAAGAATGGTTATGTAACGCTATGTTCAATGACATGGAGGGTGGTACATGTAGATAGGGAAGGTGAGTTATTTTGTTTTTTTTTGAGGACAATGTAGTTCCCTCCTCCAGACGAAGGAGCGCGTTTGGTCCAATGGTAACGTATGAATATTGTGATCTGGTGGTTCAACGGTCGAAATATTCTCTCCACATTTTCGAGATAAGGCTGTGTAGTTCTTGCCTTCTAGACCTTGCACATGCGGAAGCCTCGTGCAAAATGTATGCTTTTTTTTTTTTCTTAATTTAATTTAGTTGATTAGCATTCTATTTTGATGGTTTTTTTGTTTCTCATTAAAATAATAAGGCTTGGAGATGCAACCAACCAATCTCGCGTTTGGGAAAAGGTTTGACTAGCTAAATACTTTAGAGTCGAAGAATTTAAACTTAGGATTTGCAACAGTATCATCCTCAATATGTAATTGATTTATGGAAGGGTGTGAGAGGGTTCCACGATTAATGTATGGAGAGTTATCCCTGGATCGTCTCTCTATATGGTTTCAGAGTACCACCTTTGCCAATGCACTATCCCCTTTTATCTCCATATTAATGATCTTATTTCTTAGTTTATTCACCCAGCGACACACCGTGTTGATGTTTAGATACAATGGTTAGTAGGTAAGGGAAAGTGAGAGGAATGAAATCAGTCCAGACTCCAGATAACGTCCAAGTAAGCTGTTTTATTAGTGGCCTTAAAGATAATATCAAAGTTGATGTATTAGCTGGCCGTCCCAATACAATGTTGGTTGCTATCGTCTTAGCACGCTTATATGAGTCTCGGAATTTCTCTCAAAGACATGCTACATATTCTTCAGAAAGCCGCAAGCCTCCATTGTATGCTAAGGAGCCTTCAACCCTTCCTATTGTTAACACTTTACCCACTAAATGGCTTACCCCTGAAGGAGATGCAAGATAGGCGAGCGAAAGGCCTTTGCTTTAAATGTAATGAACAATATGCTCCAGGTCAATGGTGTAAAAAGTTGTTCGTGATCGAAGGACTTTATGAAGAAGAGAAGAATGAAGTTCCACCGAAGGGAGAAGGAGATGTACCACATGAAGATGTTGATGTACCTGAGTTATCTATACATGCCATACAAGGATGTATAGCTCCTGAAACGATGCAAGGCACAGGAAGTTTGAATCGTGTAGCTGTGACCATTCTGATAGCCTCGGTGAGCACTCATAATTTCCTGAGTGACAAACTTGCACGCAAGGCAGGACTTCAACCCACCCATAAACACCCTTTTTATGTTATGGTGGCTTTTGGTGAGAAGTTGGCGAGTCCAGGTATTTGCTCTAACGTCCAATTAGATCTTCAAGGAGTCCCATTGGAGATTGACTACTTCCTTCTCCCACTACAAGGGTATGACGTGGTGCTAGAAGCCCATTGGCTTCAAACTCTTGGATCTATTATTTGGGATTTTTCAACTCTTGAAATTCAAAGCAAGAAACAAGGAGATAGTTTTGAAAGGGATTTCTTCCAAGGGAAATAGAGTCGTTGAAGACCCAAACTGTGATACAAGGAATTGCAAAAAAAGGAATATTATTGCATCTTTATTCCATGTCCACCTCAGCACCCATACCCATGGAGGAGCCCATGTCAAGGGAGTTGAAACAAGTACTGGACGCATATAATGATGTATTTGGAGAGCCCAAGGGGCTACTACCACCTCGGCTATATGATCATAAAATTCCATTGCAGACCGGTAGTCAACCTGTTTGTCTTAAAGCTTATCATTATCCACACTTTCAGAAGCGGGAAATAGAGAAGTTGGTGAACGAGATGCTTACTACAGGTATTATTAGGCCAAGCAACAGTCCTTATTCGTCTCCTCTCCTGTTATTTTGGTGAAGAAGCATGATGGGTCTTGGCGCATGTGTGTCGATTATGGAGCTCTCAATAAATAAACGGTCCAGGACCGATTTCCTATACCACTGATTAATGAACTCCATGGTGCCAAATTTTTCACCAAGTTCGTGTTGTGCCTAATGATATAGAGAAAACAGCTTTCCGAACACACCATGGACATTATGAATTCTTAGTAATGCCGTTGGGCCTTACTAATGCGCCATCTACATTTCAAGAATATCTTCGTAGATTTATATTAGTATTTTTCGACGATATTCTTATCTACATCTACTCTTGGGAAGAACATCTCTCTCACCTCAAGCTCACCTTGGTGACACTTTGAGATCATCAATTGTTTATTAAGAAGGGGAAGTGTGAATTTGGCCAACAGCAAGTACATTATTTGGGCCATATTATCTCACGGGAAGGAGTTGTTGAGGACCAAAATAAAATTGATGCAATGGTGAATTGGCCAAGACCGACCACAATCAAAGCCATGAGGGGTTTTTTGGGTTTAACGGGTTATTACCAGAAGTTCATCCAGAACTATGATAAATTAGCTAGCCCACTTACCCAAATGCTTAAAAAAATTTTTTTTTTATTAGAATCCTGCTGCAGACGTGGCATTCGAGAAGTTGAAAACCGCTATGACATAAGCACCTATTCTCGCTTTGCCCAATTTTTTCACCGATTTTATTGTGGAATGCGATGCTTGCGGGATAGGTGGGGGCAGTCCTGATGCAGGAGAGACCAATAGCCTTCTTTAGTCGAGCTTTGCTAGGTAACAACTTTTTGTTATCTACATATGAAAAAGAAATTCTTGCTATGATTTTGTTGTGCAATATAAAAAGGGGAAGGAAAATGTGGTTGTTGATGCATTATCCCAACGAGATAATGAAGGAGAAGATGAGGACGGTTCTCCCTACAATCTTGCTGCGAACACTCATCCACTCGCTGATTGGTTGGTTGCTTTAAAAGAGAAATTTCAATCCAACGATCATGCTCGCCAATTGCTTAACCGCATACATGAAGGAGAGCCGGTTGGACCTTGGAGAGAAAAAGAAGGGGTGATCTTTTTCAAATCATAGATTTATTTGCCTAAAGATTTTCCACTAATCTCCACTATTATTGATCAGTTTTATGGAGGCACACATGAAGGATTTAAAAAAACTTTTCAATGGCTCAAGACTACCTTTTATTGGTCAGATATGAGGTCCATAGTTTTAGCTCACATTTCTCAATGTGACACGTATCAGAGACACAAAGCTGAACTAAGCGTTCCCGCTGGACTATTACAACCTCTCCCTATCCCTGATTGAATATGGGAGGATATTTCCATAGATTTCATTGAAGGGTAACCAAACTCTAAGGGGAGCACTGCAATCTTTGTGGTCGTTGATCGGTTATCAAAGTATATGCATTTCTTTCCTCTTTCACATCCATTCAATGCAGTAGGTGTGGCACAAATTGTTTTTTATCATATTTTCAAGCTCCATGGTTTACCATGGTCTATCGTTTGTGATCGTGACCCTACTTTCACAAGCAAATTTTGGGTGGAGCTATTTTGCCTAAATGGAACTAGCTTCAATATGAGTTCTGCATATCATCCCCAAATGGACCGTCAAAGTGAAGAAGTGAATGGAACCATGGAGATGTATCTTCCTTGTTTTTCAAGTACTCATCCGAAAGAGTGGAGCAAATGGCTCTCTTGGGCTGAGTACTGCTACAACACCAGTTGGCATTCATCGATCAAGACTTCTTTGTTTGAGATTGTATATGGACGACCTCCTTCAACATTGCTTACCTATGTTCCAGGTACCGCTAAGGTGGAAGCAATGGAGAAAAAATTGCTAGACCGTGATCAGAGGCTTAAGGACTTAGGTGCCATTCTCACGGAGAGTCAAAACTGTATGAAACAAGTTTATGATCATAGCCACAAGGAGAGGGAATTCGACATTGGAGATTGGGTGTACCTTAAGCTTTAACTATATTGGCAACGATCGATCGCTTTGCGAAGACATCAAAAGCTCGTCCCTATATATTATTGTCAGTGATTCTAAATCCTATAGTCATTTGAATGACCTACAGTGTATAGAATATAAGAATGAATAATGGAAAGAAATCGATCATATACCCGTTGAGCGTGAATGAAGTCCCTAAATCAAGGTTGACGCTTGTACCACGAACTATGATGAAGAACCACGTAATATGGGTCTTTCTACTAAGATCTTCTGCAGCCTCTTACTCTGAGATCTTCTCTCTGTCTCTACACTAGCTCTATGAAAAAGCAGTGCTCCTAAAATGTTATTATGAAAAGTAACGGCTGCAGGGACCGTCAGTATTCTATATATAATAGAATCCCTAAACCCTATTCCATTCCCACAATAGAATAGGGCTAGAAGTTTTCTAATTAGAGTGGTCCTTATTCTCTTGGGCCCAATAGGTCAATCAGTATTAGTTAAGCCCACATAAGAGTCCTAACAATCTCCCACTTAGGCTACACTGATACTGATGTCTTCCTATTAACATCTGACCAAATAATCCCAAGATTCAATACCACTCAAAACAAACTTTGATCCAATCAATAATCTCTATTGTTGAACAATAGTAGAAAATACACCTTAATATATGGCATATAACTATCTAATGTTACAAACAACAAAAAATTATCAATTCAAACTGCCTGAAAACATAAATATAAGGAATTATATCATAACTGTGATCACATAAGATTTATCCTTCCTTATAGGTTCGTTCCTGATCTAAAGATCAGCCTACCTTGAAAACCTCACAGGTACAGAACTTAGATATTAATCAATACTTAGGCAAACTGCCATTTTCTTCTATTAATATCTCACTTTGGCATACAGTCTATGGTTAACAACCACTTCCATAGATTTAAGCTAAATACCACCATAAATCACGAAACTTGGCTAAACACCGTCATTAACTGTGACATGTCAAAGTAAACCACAATAATCATACAATAATATGATGAGAGAGAATATAAATGAACACTATACTGGAAAGTAAATATCCTCAATATAGATTGTGCTCATAATGTATGATCTAACAAAATAATGCTTATTACAATACCACTATGGATAAGTAAACACCCACTAAATAAGCATATCAAAAGATTCCATTACACCCATGTTAGAAACATGAATCTTAAAAATTTCCACTGGAAGAGCTTTGGTTAGAGGATCAATAACCATCTCTTCAGTAATAATATGCTCAACAAAGATCTCCCCAGTGTTGATCTTCTCACGAACCAGAAGATATTTAATCTCAATGTGTTTAGAGCTGCTAGAAAACAGTAGAAATATTGTCACACCACAAATGCAAAGGCTTAAAGATGGAATCTACAATCTTCAGTTCAGATATGAAATTCCTCAGCCATACTGCCTGCATGGTAGCTTCATAAAGTGTCACAAACTCAGTTTGTATAGTGGATGAAGCTAAAATAGTTTGTTTGGCACTCTTCCAAGAAATAACCGCTCCTCCCAATACAAAAATGTATCCAGAGGTAGACTTGCTATCATTAGTACACCCACTGAAGTTCGAGTTAGAATACCCCACAACTTAAAATTTTTTTGATTTACTGAACACTAGCTTGAAGTCCTTTGTCCGCTGTAGATAGCGTATAACCTTCTTAGCTGCAGTCCAATGAGCCAGACCAGAATCAGATTGAAACCTGCCAAGTACACTAATTACAAAGGCAATGTCAGGACGAGTACAAACTTGTGCATATATCAAACTTCCAACGGCAGAGGCATAAGGCTTGTCATTTATTGAGCTCCTCTCAATATCATTCTTTAGATATTGTTGCTTGTTCAACTTGTCTCCTTTACTGATGGGTGCTTCACCACCAGAACATTTAGACATGTTAAACTTTTTTAAAACTTTATCAAGATATGCCTGTCATGATAGCCCAAGTAACCCCGAGGCTTATCACAACTAATCTCGATTCCAAGCACATAACTAGCTTCACCCATGTCCTTCATTTCAAAGTTTTCTGAAAGAAAACCCTTGGTCTCCATCAATAAGGTTTTTTTGCTGCTAGCCAACAGTATGTCATCCACATAGAGCACAAAAAAGATGAAACTATTTCCACTAAGTTTCAGATATATACACTGGTTGATTGGATTCTCTACAAAACCAAAAGAAGTCACAACTCGATCAAATTTCAAGTACCATAAAAAGACTTTTTCAACATACAAATAAAGTCCTCTTTACCCTTTTCCTCAAAACCTTCAGGTTGTCTTATGTACAACTGCTCTGACAGCTCTCCATTCAGAAAGACTGTTTTCACATCCGTCTGATGTAACTCTAGGTCAAAATGGGTAACAATGACCATGATAATTCTAAATGAGTCATTTGATGAGACAGGTGAGAAAGTTTCATTGTAATCTATCCCCTCTTACTGAGTAAAACCCTTTGCCACAAGTTTAGTTTTGTAGCATTCTACTTTACCTTGAGAATTTGTCTTAGTTTTGAAAATCCACTTAGATGCAATAGCCTTGCAATCCTTTGGAATTTGCACTAATTCCCATACTCCACTGTTGCTAATGGATAACAGTTATTCCTTCATTGCTTCTACCAATTTGTCTGAATGCTTATGATTAACTGCTTGAAGAAAAGTAATAGGGTCTTCTTCTTGTCCTATGTCAAACTCACACTCATTCAAATAAGAAACATAATTCGAGTGCAGAGAAGGTTTGCGCACTCTAGTAGACCTCCTTATAGGTTTAGGTAAAAGACTGCCAATATTAACGGTATCAGAAGGTGATGGTGGGTCTGCAATAGTAATATCTGTCCCAACTTGCAAATCATATTCAATTGGAGTTTGAGTGACTATATCATCAGACAAAATGGGATGAGATCAAGAAGTGAATTTCTCAACTCAACTGGTGCTATCTCAGGGGTGTTATACTCCCCTTCTTCAAAAGAGAAATTACGAAGTGTTCTAGATTCTTCATTGCATTCAACAAATCTAGCATAAGTGGTCTCTATAATTTTGTGTCCTGGGACAGGACAATAGAATCTATACCCTTTAGACCTCTCTGGGTATCCCACAAAATAGCAACTTGTAGTCCTTGAGTCAAAAGCTTTTTCTTGAGGGTTAAAGACTTTGGCTTCTGCTTAACATCCCCACACTCGCAAGTGTCTAAGGCTAGGCATTCTGCCACTCCAGAGTTCATAGGGAGTCCTATTCACAGACTTGCTTGACACTCTATTGAGAAGATAAACAACAATTTTAAGTGACTCTCCCCATAAGGATTCAGATAAGGTGGTAGTGCTCACCATAGAACGGACCATGTCTTTCAGAGTACAATTTTTTCTTTCCGCTACTTCATTCTGCTGAGGTATTCCAAGCATGAAATATTGAGGAGTTATCTCATGTTCTTACAAGAATTTTGAAAAAGGACCAAGCAACTGCTCAAAAACACCACATCTCCCATAATATTCTCCACCCCTATCGGATCTGACCACTTTGATCTTCTTGGAGTGGAAAAGTTCAACTTCAACTTTAAAAATCTTGAAAACATCTAGAGCACTAGATTTCTCACTGATAAGGAAGACAAACCCATATCTTGACCAATCATCAATAAAAGTTATGAAATAACGGTGCCCAGTGAGTGTAGGGACAAGAAAATGCCCACAGATATCAATGTGAATGAGGTCTAATACTTCAATGCTGCGAGTAGCATCATTTTTCTTAGAAATTTTCATCTTGCCCTTAATGCAATCTATACATGTTTCCATGTCCTGAAAATCAATATTTTTCAATATCCATTCCTTTACCATCTTTTCATCCTCTTGGTTGAAATATGGCCTAACCTTCTATGTCATAACATAGAGGATTTCTCATCAATCAGAGAGCGTTTCACTTCCACATTCAAAACTCATGAAGAATTACAATTCAATCTATAAAGCCCATCAATAAGAGTACCACTACCAATAGAGACAGAATCATAATAAGCAAAAGCCAACTTGATTAAAATTAACAGAATAACCATCTGAACAAAGTCTAGAAACTGAAATCAAATTCCTCCTCATAGAGGGAACATAAACAACATCCTTCAAATCAATAAATGAGTCTGAATGAAAAAATAATCTAATAGTTCCTATGGCTTCCACTTCAACTCTAGCTCCATTGCCCACGAACACCGTCACGTCATCCTTGCTTGGTACCCTCTTGCTTAGGAACCCTTACAAGGAATGAGTGACGTGAATAGATGATGCAGAATCTAACCACCATGAATCAATTGGTACATTGATCAAGCAAGATTCAAAACATACTAAGGATAGATTTATACCATCATCCTTCTTTTTCTTAAGGTAGGTCTTCCTCTTAAATTCCTCTTAAAATAATCCTTCTTCATGTGCCCTTTGGCCTTGCACCAAAAACACTCTATGCCACTCATGTCTTTTTGTACCCCAAATTTTTAAAAATTTTTCTTTCCCTTCTTGTTCTTCCCTCCTTTAAATGGAGTGAATTTTCCTTTCTTAAAGAACTTCTTGATCCCTTTGCTAAGTCTCATAGAAGATGAAGTCTTACCTTGAGTAAGATTGACACTTTCAACTTTGGTTCTATTAATTGTTCCCTCTTCCTGGGTTACCACAGTGATCAATTCATCAAGACCCCATTTATCTTTCAATGTATTATAAGTAGTCTTAAGAGTCTTGTAGCTCTCAAGTAGAGAATTCAAAACAATGGTGACCACAAAGTCATCATCAAAGTTAATACCTGTACCTCTGGTTTTGTTTCCTAGGGAAACCAGTTCCAGTATATGCTCTTTAGCACTTTCTACTCCATCAAATTTAGCCCCAGTCAATTGGCCCATGAGATCGTGAGCTTGTGATTTCTTAGAGCTATCAAACTTAGCTTTTATAGTAGCTAAATACTCAGAAGCAGTATCCTTTTTAGCAATACTATTATTGATAGACTTAGGCAAAGCACTTTTAATAACAACCAAGGACTTCCTATTTGCAGTGACCCACTTATCATAATCCCCTTTCTCAGTTTGGGTACTAGTTGCAGTAGGTTCAGCTAGTTTGGTGGTTCTAGTACACAAGTCTAGGTCCTTGAGAATCATGTAGACCTCTAAGTCTTCCATCCATTTATTAAAATTATCCCCAGTAAGCTTAGGAATATCAAGTATACCAAAACTAGAAGACATCCTGTTGAATATTTCAATAAAGAATATTCTATTCAACATACAGACATATATGTAAAAGAATAAGCATGTAATAATTAACAAAATTAAACATTACATGCTCAATTATCAGTTACTTCAAGAGTGTCAATCGGAACTACATTCCTGACCTTTGGATCTGAAACATACTGGTCCACTCAAGTTTCTGCTATTACTGTGAGATTTCTTCTAACATTTGAAAAGTACCTCCATCTTTGGATGGACAACATCTTTTAGGTTGAGAAATCCCTATTCTGTTTTTCATTTGCTTTAACTTTAACTTTTCTTTGATAATGTCACCTTTAGGTGAACATTAACAACCTTGCTACCAACCATTATTCTGTCTTTTCAAACAAAGAAGACATTTGATTTGTATTCTATTACAACAAGGTTGAACTTTACGACTTTGGTGGATTCCATCCAATCTTACTGCAATAGTCTATAAATTTATTCTGGCAACTAAAAATGGGATTGTTTAAGCATGAATAAAAAAAAATATTCATAAACAAAAGCATGAACTACATTACAAAAAATAAACAAGTTCATATTTTGATATGCAAGTAATGTATAAGTTGATTTTCTTTTATTTCTTCCAATTAATAGGAAAATTATAAAGAATCATTAAACACCCATACTTGTAACTTATACAAAACAGACCACAAAAGTTAATCAAAACTAGACTCATAATATATCAAAACGAAGAGCACAAAAAACTGGACTCAACACAAGAAACCAGGGTGAAAAATTCTTCACAATTTGCCCATACGAGCCATTTGAAGTTACATAATTTTTTTCTTAAATAATTATTTTCTCTCCTCTGGCGACCAATTTCAGATGACACGTGCCGGTGCATCTGAAGGTTTTCGGTGACTTGTGGAATACCTCCGCGATCGTCTTCTCATACTCTATAACATTTGTGAAGAAAGTTTTTCCATACGGGATCTTTATGCGAGAGTAAGATAATGATTTTCATAAATTAGAACCCAAATCTTTTTTTTTAAATAATTTCTTGATTCTAGCACCATAATGTAGGCTCTGATACCATTTTTTAGTGATTCTAAATCCTAGAATCATTTGAATGACCTACAGTATATAGAATACAAGAATGAATAATGAAAAGAAATCGATCACATACCCGTTGAGCATGAATGAAGTCCCTAAATCAAGGTTGACGCTTGTACCACGAACTATCATGAAGAACCACTCAATATGGGTCCTTCTACTGAGATCTTCTGCAGCCTCTTACTCTGGGATCTTCTCTCTGTCTCTACACTAGCTCTGTGAGAAAGCAGTGCTCCCAAAATCTTATTATGAAAAGTAACGGCTGCAGGGACCGTTAGTATTCTATACATAATAAAATCCCTAAATCCTATTCCATTCCCACAATAGAATAGGACTAGAAGTTTCTTAATTAGAGTGGTCCTTATTCTCTTGGGCCCAATAGGTCAATTATCAGTTAATCCCACATAAGAGTCCTAACAATTATGACCCTTTTCAAGTTACTCATCGAATTGAGAAGGTTGCCTATTGGCTCAATTTATTGGTCGATTCACACATCCATCTTGTTTTCCACGTTTCTTTGTTGAAGAAGAAGCTTGGTCATAACATACAGGTTTAGGGAGTACTACCAGAAGTTGTAGGAGCTGATGATGCATTACAGGTTAAACCCCAAGCCATCTTAGGTATTCATGTTCACAAATGTACATCACAAATTTTGGTTCATTGGCAAGGGATGTCTCTTGTAGAGGCAACATGGGAAGATAAGGATATGGTTCATCTTCAATTTCCATATTTGGGGCTTGAGGACAAGCCCGAGGCTTAGCAGGGAGGATTTGTTACATACATATGTCTTACGTTGCATATGATGTTGCATGTAACTATTATATGTCTTATGTTGCATGTGGTCTTGTGAAGTTATTATCATATGTAGTATGTATGGGAGTTGATAATTAGTTTTAAGAAGTTAAGGGTTATGGGATGTAACTTGAAGTAGTGGGTCATGGGATGTACCTTACTGTGGGTTAGGACAATTACTGGAGAACTACCTTGATATGTAACTGTCTAGCTATGTAACTATTAGTACATAATGGAAGGGGAAGAAGGATAGATTACAATTTCCTAAATTCTCTTTGAGACTGAGGTTGGCCCCTCCTAAGCAGCCACGTTTTCTCTGCAATTCTCTCTCTCCTTATCTCATTTTGTTCTCTTTCAAGATAGGGGACAAGGGGTAAAACTCTGTATATACCTCCCTTCTAGTAAAACTGAAGGGATAATGGTTTAAGTTTCAATGCATTATCAAGGGAATCAGGATAGACTTCAGTTTTTATTCCCAACGGACAGTTGCAATCAGCTTCATTTTCTTTAAATTTACAGTAACTGCAATCATTTCCCATAGGACTGAGGTGAAGGATAAGGAGCTGAAGAGGCGGCCAATACAGTGGTTAAAGCGGGCTATTACTGGACTTGGAAGGATAATAGCCATCTGTTGGCAGCACCTATTGCTGGCAACCTACCACTTTCTATCAAAAAAAAAGCTCTCTCTCTCTCTCTGATCAAGGCCATCAACTATGGTGCATGAAGTGTTTCTAGTTGAGATCATAAAATTGTGGATTTGATCCTATCCAACGATTTTTCTTTCAATCTCACATGCATGTAGCCCAACATCTGAGGGCACGCAACCTCATGATACATGAGAGGTTGGAGAGTCGTTGGAGAGGATTTCAATCCTGAAATTATCCTAATCTTTAATGGGCTCCGAGATTGGGTATTTGATGAAGAAGAAAAGATTGTTACATTCTCAAATAAGAGAATTCTAAGCCTTTTCTGGCTAATCTCCGGTAATCGATTATAGAGGCCAAGCTTAGTTTGAGAGAGAGAGAGGGGAGAGGAATATGCCATGGATATCTCACGACTGGATTCAAAGATCAAATGAGTTGCAATGATCTCTTTGAATAAGAGATCAACTTTTAGAGACAGTCTCATTGTGTTAGGAAAAAGGACTTAGTAATTTTCTATTTATTTAATATCTTATCAATAATGA
>NC_056557.1:26241088-26249152 GCF_013358625.1 Macadamia integrifolia | reverse complement strand
GAGCTGAGCTCCAGCCTTGAAACCGAGCCGAGCTGTGTACTCTGATGGTTTTTGATGATTTCCTGTATATACTTGGTATTTGAATCATATTCTTTTTGTGTATATATCATGCCTTCGGACCCAAATGTATATAATTATTGTATCACAATTCGGGTATCAAGTATATGGGATTTATTCACAGGTAAAACTTAGTCTTCCGCTGATCTGATGAACTTATGTTAGTGTGTGTATGCTGTGGTGGAATACAGTATCTGATGATCCTGGCAGGTTTGGGTTAACCGGTGTTAACTC
This sequence comes from Macadamia integrifolia, assembly GCF_013358625.1. Lineage (NCBI taxonomy): Eukaryota > Viridiplantae > Streptophyta > Magnoliopsida > Proteales > Proteaceae > Macadamia > Macadamia integrifolia. The sequence continues at coordinate 26,248,861 of NC_056557.1, read as the reverse complement.
GGTCACCGCTCCGGTTCAGGGTGAACGGGGTGTGACAAACGGTGGTATCAGAGCGTGATGCTCTGCTCCACTCACAGCATACCATTAGAATCCCGTAGACTCTATAATAGGAAAATGGGGTTGGGCTAAAGATAAAAGCTTAAAGATTAAAAGTCAAAGAAAGAAAGTATAAAAATGGGGTTATATTATAAGTTGCATTCATGGCATGCGTGAGTGTAGATAAAAGGTAATTAGATTGGAACTATAACCTATAAAGTACTATTTTGACGAAATTTTGACAGCATAACGGCGTAAAACGGAATTTCTAAAAAATTTTACACAAATACCTAAGAAACAACAGATAATAAATATAACAAAGATCACAGATGGCACAATACATCACAACAAAATCACACAAGCACTCCACATATGAAATCACCACAAAAATCCACTATCCAAAGATATATTATTCCATAAATGAAACCAGTTACAATACATATACAAGGAATGAGAATAAATAAATATACAATGTCTACACAAAAGGAGAAAACGGGTAAACAGCTAGTGTGGGCGAGCCAAGCCCTCACTGGTCGTCGTCATCGTCGTTGATGATCACCACGTTCGCCGGTGGCCTGGAGTTGACGTCGAAGCGGTGATCGTAATAATCGAACCTCGCGTTCACCAGCCGTACCTCCCTCCGAAGCCGGCCATAGTCTGCTGAGATAGCGTTGGCCCTGGTGTCCAAGTCCTGACCCAGCCTAAGGAAGGAATCCTCCAAGGTGGTCTGCCTGGAGGCAATCTCGTCCAGCCGCCTCAGTATCTGAACCTGGCCATCCTGCAAGGCCCGCATGGAGGACGTCATGCCCTCAAAGTTGTAAGCACCACTCCCAGGTGGTGGGGCTGTAGCTCTAGAAGAACTAGGACCAGGACCTCTCGACTCCTGAGGCGCCTCCTCAGGGATGCTGCCACCCATCAGATCCTCCTCCTCGTCCTAAGGAACATAGTCCTCATCCTCCTCACTGGACTCCTCCTCCATGAGGACATCCTCCATAGGGGCAGCCCTCCTACCCCTACCTCTCTGAGCTCCTGATCTAGGAGGTGAATCCATAAGGGTCTGAAGACCCATCTTCAGGAGGTTTCTCCGGTCGAACCTATCAGCCGGAGTCTTCCCCTCCTCACCGCTCAGATCCACCCCGAAGAACTCGAAGATCCTAGTGAGGATCCTGCCGTAAGGGAATCCTCCATCCTCTGGGTGGGAAGTGTGGTGCTCCATCGTTTTGAGAATAATGTAGGGGAGGCACAAGTGCTCGCCGCCTCCCTCTGCGGCCGTGAAGATGCAGAATGCGATGAAAGCCGCCATGAAACCCACCTGGTTCCGATGACCTCCTCTGGGGAGCAGGTTGAACTGGATCAACCGGGCGAATAGACGAACCTCAGGGTAGAAGGATGTCTCGGACTCCGGGCGACTGCTGCTGCCGCAGATGGTCTCGTAGATGAAGTCCGGTGTCGCCAGGCTCATGAACGGTCCCTGAGGCCTACCCCTGGGGGGACTGTAGTATCGGTGTCCCGCCGCCGATATACCCAAGATACTGGCCAAGGTGCCTACCGTCAGCTGGATGTCCACTCCCTTCACCAAGCTGCTGATGGTGAACTCCCCGTACGGATACGACACCTCTAGGTTACAATAGAACCGACGGACGAGCTGCTCGTAGCATGGTCGGTCCACATGAAGTATAGAGTCCCAGCCCAATGCTGAGAATCTCTCCTGAAGCCTAGCCTTGTGGAAGTCCTCGACTACCACGGTCTTCTCCATCAACACTGACCCCTTCAGGAAGTTGGGCTAGTTGGCTGCGGCCTCGGCACTGAGGAAGTGCTCCTCATCATAGTCTGAAGGGTCAGACTGGGCAGGTGCGGGTCTCCCTGTGCGAGGAGCTGAAGAGCTGGTCTCCGCACTCTTCCGCTTAGAAGCGGTGGTCTTGCGTCTAACGCCAGAGGAAGATGGTCCCTTGCCGGTACGTGACGACATCCTGGCAATAAGGAAAGAAAGTAGGGTTAGTACAGAAAGGAAAAGACAGCAACATTAAAAAGGGGAAATCCAAAACCCAATTCATGTAAAACGGGAACGGCAACAATCTAGGAACGATAGGAAATCTATGACATGAAGCACGGTAGTTTACGACGCAGAGAAACATGCCAAAACAGTAAAATGACAGCAAAAGCAAAGAGCATATATAACACGAGGGGATTCAAGTCCAATGCGCAAATTCGAACATAATGGAGAACAACCGGAAACCATAGGACTAAGACAAAATGCCATAGTAGCGGGATCATGAAATTGCAAGAACATACCCAAATAGACTATGGAGTTCCATGAATACAAGTATGGGATGAAAATCAAGGAAACCAATGCCAAAAAATAGGGATTTTCATGGAAATACATGGGGATTCCAAGCATAATGGATGATTCATGAAATCTAAAGCATATCAAGCACAAAACAAGTGAAATGCATTTCAAAGGAACCATCAATTGGAGAAAAGGATAAAAAATGTAAGAAACCCCCAAATTTGGAAACCTAGGGCACAAATTGGGGTTTTCTTCAAATGAAGAGACAAAATCCCTATAAACTACAAATGGCCGCAGTAGAAGCATCACAATCACATGGAAATACTATTCTATGGTGAAAAATATGAAAATGAAATCCAAAAGGCAAAGCTTATGCACGCATTCTACCCAAATGGAAATTCTGAGAAAAGCAAAAAGAGAAACTTACTTGAAGAAGGGAGAGTGACTCTTCTCTAAAGCGCCGAGTTGATGAGTAGAACCGCGAGTAGAAGCGCCGAGGAGACCTCCAAGATCGCCCAAGGAAGAAAGGAGGAAAGAGAAAAGGAGTTTGGGAAAATGACAGACAGAACAGGGTCTGTAGGGCCCTGTTCGTGTTTTTACACGGGCAAGACCGGCGGGTATAACCGACGGGCCCCTACCCGCCGGTGCAGCCCACCGGTTATGACAGTTGGGAAAGTTTGAAAATTTTTCTTCTTTTCTTTTTCCCTTCTCTCCTCCTAGCATGATTACATTGATTTTCATTATGGACATTCTTCCTATGATTAATATGCTATGGTCAAGTGGGACCATTGACATGTCTGTTGGGGACTTTGCCTGTATCTTGGAATTGAGCTACGATTATTTACAGGCTATCATACACTACAACACCTCATGTAATGGCATATGATTGTGTGCCGAAATCAATTCTATGGTGTTTAACCAATATGGTGTGTGATGTGTTCCAGGTACAGGGATACGATGGTACGTACTAGATCCGGTAGTAATGCCCGAGGTACCTTGCGGGGACCTCGTCGGGTCGGTCGACCACAAAATCCCAGGAGGTCCCGCTCTATGGGGCATACCTCACCTCCACTACCTCCAGAGACCCTTGGTCAGGGTGGGGCACATGGGGACCCACCTATGACTGCACTCCCGGACCCTCCACCGGTTATCACACCGGGAGATATTGCTACTATAATCCAGCAGTCCCAACAAGCTTTCCAGCAACAAATGCTTCAGCAACAACAAGCATTTATGACTGCCATCCAACAACAGTTGGACTTTTCTCAACCGGGTCAACCACCCCGGGTACTCACTCCGCAGGACCCACCTGTAGGGTCGGGAACGGGACCACAAGTGGTGGGTACACCTCCAATCCCACCATTCGGTATTCCTCAGCATGGGATGCCTCCTCCATACTCCTACTATCCTGCCTATGTTCCTAACTTCCCGGCGACGAGTAATACGTCAAGGGTAGTGGAGTCATTCAAGAGGAACTTACCACCGGTATTCTCTAAGGTGGGGAGTGATCCTCTGGAACCGGATCAATGGATCCAAGAATTAGAGAAGATATTTGAGGTGCTTGAGTGCACGGATGCCTAGAAACTTATTTGTGCTGGGTTGCAACTCAAGAAAGAGGCAAATTCTTGGTGGCAAGCCTCCAAGCCTATATTGATGGCTGCTCATCCAGAACCTACTTGGGAGCAGTTCAAGGAGTTGTTCTTGGATAACCATTATCCGCGCAGTTTCAGAGACCGAAAGGAGACTGACTTCATGGCCTTAACTCAAGGAGGTAAGACTGTCCTTGAGTACCAACAACAATTCGAGAGTTTGTTCCATTTTGCCCCAAGGCATATGCGAACAGCTGAAGAGAAGGCAGCAAGGTTCCTAAAATGCCTAAAAGCATCTATTGGGTCTGTGCTTGAAGTCTTGGATTTGACCGAATATGGCCAGATTGTACAGAAGGCCAAGACCATGGAAGATAAGCAAAAGGGTGAACAGTCCCTCACTCCTGGACTGTGGAAGAGAACAAATCCATTCCCAGATTTGGGAAATTCCTCCAAAGCATACCGCGGATCATACAGTTCTGGGCCTATGTATAGGCAGCCCTATAGGCCATCTGGCTACCCTCCTAGGCCAGTTGGTGGTTCGGGTTCTTCCTCTTTTCGCCCGAACACTAGTGTGGCACCTACAGCTCCAAGGCCACCTCGACCTCCATCTGCAACGGGTCAAGTGCAGAGGGGCCCCGCTCCGATTCCAACATCTCAGATTCGTTGCTTCAATTGCCATTCATATGGGCATTATGCGAAAGACTGTCGGGCCAGACCAGCCTTGCCCTCCAGTCAGCCCTCTGCGTACCGACCTCCCTTACCTCGAGGCAGTCAACCGCAGGGAAGGATGTATGCCCTATCAGCCGAGGAAGCTGAGGCTAGTACAGAAGTTGTAGTAGGTACATTTTAAATTAAGAAGTTCATTATGATTAATATTGATGACCTGCTGAAATTATATACATTGTTATACTAGGTATCCTACCCATATCGGGCATTCCAGCCTATGTTTTATTTGATTCAGGAGCTACTCATTCATTCGCATCTAAGAGATTTGTAGGGAAACTTGGGATGTCACCCAGGATCCTAGACTATGGAATGATTGTTAGTATGCCTACTGGTAAAATTGCACAGTTGAAGGAAGTGTATGGGCCGTGCCCAGTGGAGATTAGTGGGAAGAACTTTGATGCACAACTCATTAAATTCAATATGCAGAATTTTGATGTTATATTGGGTATAGATTGGTTGTCGGCTCATCGAGCTAATGTGATCTGTGCCGAAAGGCTGATTAAGGTAACAGATGACGAAGGGAAAGAGTGGGTATACCGAGCAGATACCATGAAAGGGTGAGGAAGGTCCTTGTCTCCGCTCTCCAAGCGGTAAAGTTGCTAGAAAGTGGATGTCAGGGTTTCATAGCCTCGGTACTCGATGTTGATGCAAGAGTTACACCTCTAGAAGAAGTAAAGGTGGTTAAAGAGTTTCCCGATGTTTTCCCAGATGATTTGATGCATTTACCACTTGATAGAGAGTTGGAGTTTGCCATAGACTTGACTCCTGGAGCAGCTCCAGTATCTAAAGCTCCATACAGGATGGCACCAGCTGAACTGAAGGAGTTGCAGATGCAGTTGCAGGAATTATTAGAGAAGGGGTTTATTCGCCCAAGTGTTTCACCTTGGGGTGCCCCGGTGTTTTTTGTCAAGAAGAAGGATGGTAGTTTGCGTATGTGCATAGATTACCGGGAGTTGAATAAGCTAACCATTAAGAACCGGTATCCATTGCCACGCATTGATGATTTATTTGATCAGTTGCAAGGAGCCAGGGTATTTTCGAAGATAGACCTTCGATCCGGCTATTATTAGCTCAAGATAAAGAGTAGTGATATACCCAAAACAACATTTAGGACTCGATACGGTCATTATGAGTTCCTAGTGTTGTCCTTCGGGTTAACCAATGCACCGGCAGCATTCATGGATCTAATGAATCGAGTATTTCAGGATGTGCTCGACAAATGGGTAATTATTTTTATTGACGATATCTTGATCTACTCCAAGACCGAAGAGGAGCACACTCAACACTTAAGAATGGTGCTACAGAGGTTGAGAGATCAACAGTTGTTTGCCAAGTACAGGAAGTGTGAATTCTGGCTTGAACAAGTTGGATTCCTGGGGCACGTAGTGTCTAAAGCCGGAATCGAAGTAGATCCTACTAAGGTGAAAGCAGTAGTGGAATGGGAAAGCCCCAAGAATGTTACTGAAATTAGAAGCTTCTTGGGTTTGGCTGGATACTACCGGCGTTTCATCGAGAATTTTGCTCGGATCTCCGCACCAATGACCAAGTTGACTAAAAAGGGTGTGAAATTCGACTGGGCAGAGGAATGTGAGAAGAGCTTCCAGGAATTGAAAGAAAGGTTGGTGACTGCCCCTGTGCTGACTATTCCTGAGGGCACGGGTGGAATGACAGTCTATACCGATGCTTCCAAAGTTGGTTTGGGTTGTGTTCTCATGCAACGGGGGAAGGTAATAGCGTATGCATCCCGACAACTAAAGGAATATGAGAAGAATTACCCCACTCATGACTTGGAACTAGCCGCAGTCATTTTTGCCCTTAAGATCTGACGACATTATTTGTATGGGGAGAAGTGTGAGATATACAGTGACCACAAAAGCCTGAAATACTTCTTCGCCCAGAAGGATCTGAACATGAGACAGAGAAGATGGCTTGAACTCATGAAGGATTATGACTGCGATATTCAGTATCATCCCGACAAGGCTAATATAGTGGCAGATGCATTGAGTCGGAAGACACAGACTGTGTCGCTCTCATACTTAGCAGTTAGCTCACCACTTGTGCAAGAGGCGATGCTAATGGATGAAACCCTCTTGTATGAAGGGGCAACCTTAGAGCTTGAACCTCAACCAGAAAACCTTAAATGGTTGACGGTATCCTTGTCGGCTCTACAGGTGCATCCGGCAATTAGGCAAGAGGTGATAAGGAAGCAACCTTTAGATCCTGAATTGCAGCGGATCAGAGTTAAGGTTCAAGACCAAACAATGAACGACCCAGATTTTACTTTAGCCAGTGATGGGGCATTGATGTTTCGAGACAGATTGTGTGTACCCGATGATTTGGATATACAAGACAAGATAGTGCGAGAAGCACATAGCTCCGAGTACTTACTTCACCCAGGAAGTACCAAAATGTACAAAGACCTCAAACAAAGTTACTGGTGGCCAAACATGAAAGTCACCATAGCTTTGTATGTGGCGACTTGTCTTACCTGCCAGAAAGTGAAAGCTGAGAGGCATCGACCTTATGGTACCTTTCAGCCACTCCCAGTACCAGAATGGAAGTGGGAAAGGATTACAATGGACTTCGTCACCGGACTACCAAGTACACCTAAGGGAATGGATGCGATATGGGTGATTGTGGATCGGCTTACCAAGACTGCTCATTTCATTCCTATCAAGACCAAGTTCTCCATGACCAAACTAGCACAACTTTACATGGAAAACATAGTGCGCTTACATGGAGTGCCAGTGAGCATTGTTTCAGATAGAGACCCAAGGTTCACTTCCAGATTTTGGAAAAGCTTACAGCGCGCCTTGGGATCGCAACTGAATTTGAGTACAGCTTTTCACCCACAGACGGATGGTCAGTCGGAGCGAACCATATAGATATTAGAAGACATGCTCAGGGCATGTGCAATGGAGATGAGTGGCAGTTGGGAAGAATATATACCTCTTATGGAGTTTGCATATAACAACAGTTACCAAGCCACAATCGGGATGGCTCCATATGAGGCGTTATATGGCAGAAAGTGCAGAACTCCTTTGTATTGGGATGAGGTAGGTGAACGTCGAATGTTAGGACCTGAGATGATGCAAATGACTTGTGACAAAGTCGACGTTATTAGAGAACGGATTA
>NC_056557.1:26218147-26239197 GCF_013358625.1 Macadamia integrifolia | reverse complement strand
ATGCCTTCGGGCCCAAATGTATATAATTATTGTATCACAATTCGGGTATCAAGTATATGGGATTTATTCACAGGTAAAACTTAGTCTTCCGCAGATCTGATGAACTTATGTTAGTGTGTGTATGCTGTGGTGGAATACAGTATCTGATGATCCTGGCAGGTTTGGGTTAACCGGTGTTAACTCAATCACCGCTCCGGTTCAGTGTGAACGGGGTGTGACAGAGAGAGAGGTATGGGAGGTTGTACTTACTCCGGCAGCGATTCCGGCAACAAGGCGGCAGCTGGCACCAAGGTAGCCCTCCAACCCCTTCTCCTTCCTCTTCTTCTTCTTTCCTCTCCTCTTTCTCTCATCTCCATGTTGGGCACAAGGTAAATGAGGAAATGAATCCTCATTTCCCAACTCATAACTTAAGTGGGCCTTAGGGTCTGATTGGTTTGGACCTCTTTTAAACCAATCGGGTTGAAATGAAATTCGGGGCACGAGGACTCATACATTTAAATCCATAAGGTGTTCACATCATGAGGAAGATGTAGAGGATGATTTGGGATCATCCAGAGTCATTTACGATGCGAGTGGGCCTTAGGGTACCACGGGCATCGAAACCCCGACAACAGCCATTCAACCCACCAGAAACAGGCACCAGATCCAGGCCCAGGCTGCTTCTGCTGGCTTGTTTCTAGTGTTCAAGACATCTTACTGTCCCATGGCTGGTCTCGCATGGATGGTTGCCCTCAAACATGCTCAAGGCCTTTCGACAATTTTGGTGAGTGCCGAAACTCAAGTGTGGGGAGTCAGGTCACTTACTGTCTGGGATTGGAAGATATGAATCCCTTTCAGTTAGATAAGCACGTAATGCACAAACATGTGGGGTCATTTCTACCCCTTCGACAATGTACAGTCGCAAGCCAAAACTCGATCATACTTTTGATCTCCGATCCGAGGCCTATCACAACAATTCAAATTAGACCGGATTAGGGCACGGGTGCAACACTCTCTCTCTCTCTCTCTCTCTCTCTCTCTCTCTCTCTCTCAAATTCACACTCTCGCACAAACAAAGACGTCATCCATTTTGTAGCATGTCTTCATAAATTATCTTACTAACGTCATCATCACCATCTCAGTTATCCTCTGCTACCTTAGTAGTATTTACAATCTTTCTTTTCAATAGCCAAGTTCCAACAACAATCCCCATAAAAGAAAAGCTCCAACACCCAAAACCCAAATTACTTTCACACGGAAACCAGGATAACCATTATTCAGATCCCTTCCGTCGTAACAAACAACTTGTGTCATCTGTCCTCCTCCAGAATCTGACCGAGTACATGAGAAATTCAATACACCTCAAATCGAAACGTGCAATGCCCATCAACAACTACTCATCCCACCTTACCTCTGCAGCATTCATGAAGAAGCTTCTTTATCCCTTCACCCATGCAGATTTCACAATCTCTCACTGAAACCAATCAAACACATTCTGCAGCTGTATAAATTCTACTACTTTCATTTATTCCATAAACAATCTCCCCACTTGAAAAACCATGATGTGAAACCATAGTGATTGCAGCTCTCAGCCATAAAAGCCAAATAGCCAAAGCAACTTCGAAATGATGACCCATGTCAATAATGTTACTCTGGTTTGATGTGGATGAGTAGAAAACTTGGAGAGGTTGAGAGAATTTGGAGTAGTTGTAGTATTGGATGTAGCAACCATTGAACCAAGCTGCAATGGATTCTGGGTTGGGGAAAAATGTGGAGATGGTATCCATAGCAACTCGAGCACATAAAGCACAGTCAGTCAGGGAGAGATCGAGCCTACATTGCGGGTACCTGTCGAAACCGACTATCGCAGGCCTTTCCTGAACAAAGCACTGACGACATTTGTTTCTTTCTCTCTCTCTCTCTCTCTCTCTCTCTCTCTCTTAATACCAGAAAATGGCTCAGTGGTGGCGGAGGTGGTTGTGGCCCCGTGGTGGCGGTGATTTTTTTCTTTTTCTTCTTTTGGTAAAAAAGCAGTGTTGTCTTGAAAGAAGGAAGTAAGGGTAAATATGTCAAAATAGGTAGGCAGATGACTCAGAATCACAGTTTTGGGTAGTGTTGTAAACACAAACATGATTTTGTGTTTTTTTGTTAACTAAAACACAAGTTGGGTAATTTTGAAAAAGGAAACACAAAAGTGGGTAATCATGTAATCTTCCCAATATTATAGATCTGCTTTTAGATCGGAGTAAGAAGTTATAATATGTTCTTTAGGCAAACATGTTCTTCAGACAATGTCTTATCCATTGGTTGGGATTAATCCCATATTTGAGGTCCATACAATACATCTGGGTTGAATGTATAAACATGAGACGTTTAGTTATTTGAGTCTTCTATCCATAGGAAAATTACATGATTACCCACTTTTGGGTTTCCTTTTTCAAAATTATCCAACTTGTGTTTTAGATAACAAAAAAGCACAAAATCATGTTTGGGTTTACAAAACTACCCAAAACAGTGATTCTCCTCCATTGACCTACATGTTTTGACATTTTTATCTCTAATTCCTTCTCTTCAACATACCACTCACTGCCCTTTACCAAAGAAAAACATATATACCTCTGCCACCACCAGGGCACAACCACCTCCGCCACCACTGAGAGATCTCTACCTTTGCTATTTCTAGTGTTGAGAGAAAGAGAAGCAAAGAGTTGTGGTCAGTGTTCTACTCAGGAAAGGCCTGCATAGAGTACTCTCTGGCACATCCCAATTCTAGTAGACCCAACTTATCATTAAGAATACCGGCGGTGTGAGTAAGATACGTACCTGTCTCACAAACCTACCAGGATCTCTAATAGCAATACCTTAACATTTTCTCAATCTCACATCACAAACCAACATAAGCAACAAAATTAGAGTATAGTAGCAAAATCATAATTAAAATGGGGAAAAGTCTGATGATACTATAATAGCGATAACCGAGTTGTTCTGTTACATTCATCCATGACGTATAATATAATCTCAAAAACAATATAAAATCCACAGTTATACCCAAAAGTATCAAAACATGATGTACAATCTCATGGTGAGGCATAAGCACAGTGGTCACAAGCACAGTCTTGATTGTACTCCTCTGCTTCTGGCATCCACCAGTCGCTCACACTATACTCTGACCCAGAAGATACTGGTGGAGGAGATAGAGAGCATGTTAGGCTCACATGTTCACTGGAAATATGCCATCGAAAACAGACCCAGTGGATCCGGTGGGCTGTTTCTGGTGGTGGTTCAGGGCAGTCCACCCAATTTGGGGTTTTTTGGCTTGGGCCCAATCGCCAGGATTTGTTCCTTGGAGTTTGTAGAGGATGTTCCTAGCATATTCTAAGCCAATAAAATTTCAATTCCACTAAGCCATTTGGGAGATACATTGAGCGAACGATCGAAACCCTAGTAGGTCTTTTGGCAATACATGTTGCTGGAGCTCACCGGGCTTGGTCCGAGCTTGGCAACAACACCGGGAGGGTAGAACACTCATCCTACAACCTTAACATGGTTTTTACATCAAGATTCCATCCATACCTAGCCCTACCTAGGTCAAAATGAAGAGAGAGAGAGTGGTATGGGAGGTTGTACTTACTCCGGCAGCGATTCCGGCAACAAGGCGGCAGCCGGCACCAAGGTAGCCCTCCAACCCCTTCTCCTTCCTCTTCTTCTTCTTTCCTCTCCTCTTTCTCTCATCTCCATGTTGGGCACAAGGTAAATGAGGAAATGAATCCTCATTTCCCAACTCATAACTTAAGTGGGCCTTAGGGTCTGATTGGTTTGGACCTCTTTTAAACCAATCGGGTTGAAATGAAATTCGGGGCACGAGGACTCATACATTTAAATCCATAAGGTGTTCACATCTTGAGGAAGATGTAGAGGATGATTTGGGATCATCCAGAGTCATTTACGATGCGAGTGGGCCTTAGGGTACCACGGGCATCGAAACCCCGACAACAGCCATTCAACCCACCAGAAACAGGCACCAGATCCAGGCCCAGGCTGCTTCTGGTGGCTTGTTTCTAGTGATCAAGACATCTTACTGTCCCATGGCTGGTCTCGCCTGGATAGTTGCCCTCAAACATGCTCAAGGCCTTTCGACAATTTTGGTGAGTGCCGAAACTCAAGTGTGGGGAGTCGGGTCACTTACTGTCTAGGATTGGAAGATATGAATCCCTTTCAGTTAGATAAGCACGTAATGCACGAACATGTGGGGTCATTTCTACCCCTTCGACAATGTACAGTCACAAGCCAAAACCCAATCATACTTTTGATCTCCGATCCGAGGCCTATCACAACAATTCAAATTAGACCGGATTAGGGCACGGGTGCAACACTCTCTCTCTCTCTCTCTCTCTCTCTCTCTCTCAAATTCACACTCTCGCACAAACAAAGACGTCATCCATTTCGTAGCATGTCTTCATAAATTATCTTACTAACGTCATCATCACCATCTCAGTTATCCTCTGCTACCTTAGCAGTATTTACAATCTTTCTTTTCAATAGCCAAGTTCCAACAACAATCCCCATAAAAGAAAAGCTCCAACACCCAAAACCCAAATTACTTTCACACGGAAACCAGGATAACCATTATTCAGATCCCTTCCGTCGTAACAAACAACTTGTGTCATCTGTCCTCCTCCAGAATCTGACCGAGTACATGAGAAATTCAATACACCTCAAACCGAAACGTGCAATGCCCAGCAACAACTACTCATCCCACCTTACCTCTGCAGCATTCATGAAGAAGCTTCTTTATCCCTTCACCCATGCAGATTTCACAATCTCTCACTGAAACCAATCAAACACATTCTGCAGCTGTATAAATTCTACTACTTTCATTTATTCCATAAACAATCTCCCCACTTGAAAAACCATGATGTGAAGCCATAGTGATTGCAGCTCTCAGCCATAAAAGCCAAATAGCCAAAGCAACTTCGAAATGATGTCCCATGTCAATAATGTTACTCTGGTTTGATGTGGATGAGTAGAAAACTTGGAGAGGTTTAGAGAATTTAGAGTAGTTGTAGTATTGGATGTAGCAACCATTGAACCAAGCTGCAATGGATTCTGGGTTGGGGAAAAATGTGGAGATGGTATCCATAGCAACTCGAGCACATAAAGCACAGGCAGTCAGGGAGAGATCGAGCCTACATTGCGGGTACCCGTCGAAACCGACTATCGCAGGCCTTTCCTGAACAAAGCACTGACGACATTTCTCTCTCTCTCTCTCTCTCTCTCTCTCTCTCTCTCTCTCTCTCTCTCTCTTAATACCAGAAAATGGCTCAGTGGTGGCGGAGGTGGTTGTGGCCCCGTGGTGGCCGTGATTTTTTTCTTTTTCTTCTTTTGGTAAAAAAGCAGTGTTGTCTTGAAAGAAAGAAGTAAGGGTAAAAATGTCAAAATAGGTAGGCAGATGACTCATAATCACTGTTTTGGGTAGTGTTGTAAACACAAACATGATTTTGTGTTTTTTTGTTAACTAAAACACAAGTTGGGTAATTTTGAAAAAGGAAACACAAAAGTGGGTAATCATGTAATCTTCCCAATATTATAGATCTGCTTTTAGATCGGAGTAAGAAGTTATAATATGTTCTTTAGGCAAACATGTTCTTCAGACAATGTCTTATCCATTGGTTGGGATTAATCCCATATTTGAGGTCCATACAATACATCTGGGTTGAATGTATAAACATGAGACGTTTAGTTATTTGAGTCTTCTATCCAGAGGAAAAATTGGGTCAATCAGAGTTTGGACGAGAGAGGTATGATCATTTCTGTATGATCACTCTGAAACAGTGCCAATCGAGTTTCTCATGATAGGTTCAATTCACATGACTTTGAGTTTAATTTTGAACTATTTTAAAGAAAATGAAAAGAATGAAATTCTTACATAAGTTGTAGACATTTGAGATCATAAACAACAAGAATCGGTTCATTTGGAGTTATGTATAAAAATTTATACCTCTCGCACTGAGGTCAATCTGCCAGAGTAGATTCCAATCTGAACCGTTTGATTAAATCATACATGATTTTGGGGCTTTTATTGGACCTTCTTAATAGGATTTTAGGGATTTCGTTCATAACTCTTCAAGAACAAAAGGGGTTTTGTATGGTTTTCGTAGATAAATTAAGGCTTCTCTATCTTCACATTTGGTTTTGGTTGAAACTCCGTTAAAGCTTCTTTGAAGGACCAGTCTTCGATGTTGAAGATCTAAAGGTGCCTTTATCAAAGAAGCAGAAGAAAAGTAAAAGAGAAAGTGAAGGAATTTTGTTTGAGCAAAATATGGGGAGTAGGCTCAAGATAATCCATGAGTGTACATTCATAAGCTACAAGAATTTATTCATTTTCAGTTATATATAAAAGTTGATGCCTCCTGCAATGAGTTAGGCCAGGCTGCCAGAGTAGATTCTGACCCGAACTGGGAGGTTAAACCATACACAGTTTTGGGGCTTTTATTGGACCTTCTTAAGAGAATTTTAGGGATTTCATTCATAACTCTTCAAGAACAAAAGGGGGGTTTTACTTGTCTTTCAATTTTTATTTTTTCTTTGTATTTTCTTTATCTTTTCTTTTTTAAAAGAGGCGTATTTGTGTTTTTTTACCCATTAATGCATCCAATGAGCTGTTCTTATCCTTGACAGATTATCAAGGGGGTAATGCATCCAATGAGGCTTTCTTGGCCTTGACAGATCATCAAGGGGGCAGAAAGTTGAGAATCAGTAGCAGTTCGAGATCATTATCGGAATTCATCTACAAATCCACATCGGGATCAATCTAGAAAGATATCGGTACCCGCTGGTTCCATTGCTCGTTGTCTGTCTAGAGGGGATGACGTCATGCTATCTTTCCTCTCAGTGACCTACTATTATATAGTCAAATTAGTCTACCATTATATAGTCAATCTTGATATCGCATCGAGGGATGCGGCTAATGCCAGAGATGAAACAGAAAACACAGGAAAATTCGTAAGTAAACTCCTTATCTAGTTTCATATTATTAAACTTAATAACAACACTGCAAGGTGGTTGCACAATACATTAATTTTTTATTTCCAATCGATCCTAATACAAAGAATACAACTTCCATGCATATTCATGTATATTTAATTGTTAGTCTTAGCAGCAATACTCTCCACCTGGGCAACAATACTTACGCGGCGGAGGGACAACTACAGCTGCCTGTGCCAGCTTTCCGACACCACAGCAAAACATATTATCTGGGCAGCAACCTCTACCTTCATTGGAATTGAAGGTGCCAGAGTCTCTAGCATCTCCTCCTGGAGCCAAGATTAGTGCAAACAAGAACAGTATCTTTCTTTCTTTCTTTTATTCTTTCTTGGTGGCTACACTTACGAGGGGACACAGATGGATGGTCATACTTATATACTGCTGTAAGAATATCATTTTTAGTTTATTAGTGTGAAAACTTTAATCATTTTCACACTAATTACTGTAGGATTACCTGTCTTTCTATTTTCTCTTTCTTTCTATTTTGTTTTTCTTTTCTTTTTTAAGAGAAGCGTGTTTGAGTTTTTTGTCCATTAATGCATCCAATGAGATGTTCTTATCCTTACCAGATCATCAAGGGGGTAATGCATCCTTTAATATAATAGGAAGATTTTCACCATCTATGTTGACATCAACTCTAATAGACAAAACATTGACCCTTCGGAAGGGAACCCTTCAATCTATTGAAGATAGTTTGGAATATTTAATTGTCGAATCTCACAATATAGTAATGATATCAATCCTCATTAGCAAGCGTACTGACCCACCAATTTTAGTGTTTCTAGTCATTCAAGATATTATTTATCTGACTTCGAACTTAGAATCGTGTACTTTTAATTTTGTTCCATGGAAGGAAATTATTTTGGCTGACTGAGGGCCAGGTCCTTTACATGTAGGACTGATTGGCCAATTTTCACTCCATGAATTCTCGAAACTTGTAATTATGAGTCCATACATACTACACGTTCATATCAGTAAAATTTTGTTTGCCAAAAAAAGAGTGAGATGTATAATTTGTTGTCCATTAATGAATTCAATGACTTGGCATAGGCATATTAAACTTCAACCACTGAGAATTATTTTTTTAAATAGTTAATGCCCTAGGTTTGTAGTTAATCTTAGGATATAAATTAGTTTAGTTATCTTAAAAGAGTTGAAGTCTTAATATTTTGATATTAATAATTCAAATTCCATCTCATGATATAAGATTTTATAAATTTAAAAATATATGATGAATTTTCTGTTTGACATTCCTTTAAGGGGGATGCGTTCTTTGACCCCGTAGGATCCTAACCATTGATTCGTATTGACCACATGGATTGATACGTGTCACAAGTTGTATCGCCAATGTTAGATATCAACCTATATCAATAAAAAACTGATACTCTTAGGAAAAAATTAGTTCTCTTTTTTAATTTACATATGATATGGCTAGATCTGTATTGTATTGGTAAAAAGGAAGAAAAAAGATGTTTGTCGTATAGAAATAAAAGAAAGAAAAAATAGAAAAAAAATAATTACAGATTAATCAAAATACCCATTAATAATAGTTAAAGGTTTTTAATAAAAGCCATAAAAATGTGAATTTCACATCAATGCAACGTTTCTATTAAAAAGGAACAAAAAGTTGTTTCTCGGTATATACCCACTAATAATAGTTGGAGATCACAATGTACAAGTATGACTGTCCATGACGTGTTTCTATTAGAAAGGAAATAATAAGTCGTTTCTCTTATAGAAAGGAAAGAAAGAAAAAATAGAAAGAAATCATTACACAAGTCATAAAAATGTGAATCTTACCTTGCAATGTATAAGTATGAACATCCAATACATGTTTCTATTAAAAGGGAAACAAAATGAAAAAAAAAAAAAATGTTTCTCTTGTAGAAGCAAACGAAGAAAAGAAAGAAAAAAATAGAAAGAAGTAAAAATACAAATTAATAATAGTATTATTTTTAGTAAATATTCATTAATAATAGTTGAAGGTTCACACATCCCATAAAAATGTTAATTTTATAATATATAAATATAAGGCCCTCTTTGGTATCATTTTTTTTTTCGTCTTTTTAGCAAAAATCAGTACCGAAAACCATTTTTTATGTAAACATAAAAATGGTTTGGTAACTACTAGACAAAATTGGTGTTTTGTAAAAATAGGTTTGAGATCCCTATGTGCAAAATATTTTTTTGAAGGAATGGGAGAAGAGATTTCCCCTCCAGCCATTTTGTTTATAACTATCTTACTCCACTTTCTCCATCCCGCTTACTGCAACTCCTTTCCCTCTCATCCTCCCCTTTATTCTTCGTCCTCATCTAGCTGTTGGTCCACACTTCCCGTCTTTGCCTCTCTCACTCTTTTTTTATTTATTTATTTTTTGAAGAAAGCGGATCTGAAATATTTTAGGGAAAATTACATGATTACCCACTTTTGGGTTTCCTTTTTTAAAATTATCCAACTTGTGTTTTAGATAACAAAAAAACACAAAATCATGTTTGGGTTTACAAAACTACCCAAAACAGTGATTCTCCTCCATTGACCTACATGTTTTGACATTTTTACCCCTAATTCCTTCTCTTCAACATACCGCTCACTGCCCTTTACCAAAGAAAAACATATATACCTCTGCCACCACCGGGTCACAACCACCTCCGTCACCACTGAGAGATCTCTACCTTTGCTATTTCTAGTGTTGAGAGAAAGAGAAGCAAAGAGTTGTGGTCAGTGCTCTACTCAGGAAAGGCTTGCGCAGAGTACTCTCTGTCACATCCCAATTCTAGTAGACCCAACTTATCATTAAGAATACCGATGGTGTGAATAAGATACGTATCTGTCTCACAAACCTACTAGGATCTCTGATAGCAATACCTTAACATTTTCTCAATCTCACATCACAAACCAACATAAGCAACGAAATCAGAGTATAGTAGCGAAATCATAATTAAAATGGGGAAAAGTCTAATGATACTATAATAGCGATAATCGAGTTGTTCTGTTTCATTCATCCATGACATATAATATAAGCTCAAAAACAATATACAATCCACAGTTATACCCAAAAGTATCAAAACATGATGTACAATCTCACGGTGTGGCGTAAGCACAGTGGTCGCAAGCACAGTCTTGATTGTACTCCTCTGCTTCTGGCATCCACCAGTCGCTCACACCATACTCTGACCCAAAAGATACTGGATCACCTGCCATTGGCACCACGGTACCTGCATCATCATCTAAAAAGGGGTGTATACGTGAGGTGAACTTTCCAACTTGCTCAGTGAGGGGTGGGGTCAAGCACATCCAAGCAAGACAGTAGCAGTAATAATTTATGATGCATGATTGCAAAAATTAAACGCATAGTCCATGATGCTCGTAATGTAGTTCATTTATTTATTATCCACCCAACAATACAAACTAAGTCTGATAAATGCTACTACGGCGCATTAGGCAGTATCCTTTGTCTCGAAACCGTCATCGACTATGTAAGGATACAAACCCTAGCCGTGAACAGAAGCTTGTCAGTCCCTGTATACGTCCATGGGTCACCTAGCAAATCCCTGATAACCCCCTCCTGGCAGTCATGGCACTGGTAACACATCGTCCACTCCGGATAGGTTCCCGCCTCTGGCTACAATCACATCGTACCGCGGGTATGGCATTCCAAAAAGGCACATCGAATATACCACAATGGGTTATCCAACACCTCAACCCTTGTTGGCAAGGGTTCATAGCATAGGGAGTGATACTTAACCACATATATGCTACATGCCTTCACAGTATACAGTTATTATGAATTACACGATACCGGGAAGACCTCGGCCACAAAGGGTAATCCACCTCCAAATACAATCCCGGGTACATGATGCCAGCGAGACCTTGTCTACAAAGTGAAACTCGAGAGATTTTACCTAATCTAGCATACATATCACAGTTGAGTATGGACTACATGACACCGGTACCAATCATCAGCCACGAAGTGTATCCATTTCTAAATACAGTCCCGGGGTACACGATACCAGCGAGACCTTGGCCACAAAGTGTAACCCGCGACTACAACTAACTCTAATGCACATAATCAATGCATGAATGCAACATACATACAGTAATCACAGCACCGGTACCACCGCGGCCACATCGGATTCTGTCTCACACACACAACCAAACACATGGCGATCATGGTACCAATACCACCTTGGCCACATCGGATCCCATCATACATCTCCATACAGTTCATATCATGATCGTAAAATGACAAATGTAACATACCATCATCGTATTTGAGCAATTACAATTAAACATATAATTTTAAGCATATGAGCGATTTAACAATAGCATACCAAAAATAAACACAGTCCATCCCTCACCTGGTTTACGACTGGGTGTGTTTGGGTTCAAGTACGGCCACCGATCGATCAATTCAATTCTGACTTCTAGGCACATGCGCATCACTATCCTAGACACAAGGGAACCGTACATCAGTACGTGTCCAAAATATCAAGAGAGATCTACACAGGTCACCCCAAAGGGTACAGGCACTGTTCCTAAGTGATAGTACTATCACTGGAAACACCCACCAAAAACAGGGCATATCCACCAAAAATATCAGTCATGTTTCTGGTGGAGGTGATAGAGGGCATGTAAGGCTCACATGTCCACCGGAAATATGCCATCGGAAACAGACCAAGTGGATCTGGTGGGCTGTTTCTGGTGGTGGTTCATGGCAGTCCACCCAATTTGGGGTTTTTCGGCTCGGGCCCAATCGCCAGGATTTGTTCCTTGGAGTTTGTAGAGGATGTTCCTAGCATCATTCTAATCCAATAAAATTTCAATTCCACTAAGCCATTTGGGAGATACATTGAGTGAACGATCGAAACCCTAGTAGGTCTTTTGGCAATACATGTTACCGGAGCTCACCGAGCTTGGTTCGAGCTTGGCAACAACACCGGGAGGGTAGAACACTCATCCTACAACCTTAACATGGTTTGTACATCAAGATTCCATCCATACCTAGCCCTACCTAGGTCAAAATGAAGAGAGAGAGAGTGGTATGGGAGGTTGTACTTACCTCCGGCAGCGATTCCCGCAACAAGGCGGCAGTCCGCACCAAGGTAGCCCTCCAACCCCTTCTCCTTCCTCTTCTTCTTCTTTCCTCTCCTCTTTCTCTCATCTCCATGTTGGGCACAAGGTAACTGAGGAAATGAATCCTTATTTCCCAACTCATAACTTAAGTGGGCCTTAGGGGCTGATTGGTTTGGACCTCTTTTAAACCAATCGGGTTAAAATGAAATTCGGGGCACGAGGACTCATACATTTAAATTCATAAAGTGTTCACATCATGAGGAAGATGTGGAGGATGTTTTGGGATCATCCACAATCATTTACGATGCGAGTGGCGGGAACCACGGGCATCGAAACTCCGACAGCAACCATTCAACCCACCGAAAATAGGTACCAGATCCAGGCCCAGGTTGCTTCTGTGGCTTGTTTCTGGTGGTCAAGACATCTTGCTGCCCCATGGCTGGTCTCTCATGGATGGTTGCCCTCAGACATGCTCAAGGCCTTTCGACAATTTTGGTGAGTGCCGAAACTCAAGTGTGGGGAGTCGGGTCACTTACTGTCTGGGATCGGAAGATATGAATCCCTTTCAGTTAGATAAGCACGTAATGCACGAACATGTGGGGTTATTTCTACCCCTTCGATAATGTATAGCCGATCATACTTCTGACCTCCGATCCAAGGCCTATCACAACAATTCAAATTAGACTGGATTAGGGCACGGGTGTGACACTCTCTCTCTCTCTCTCTCTCTCTCTCTCTCTCTCTCTCTCTCTCTCTCTCTCTCTCACTCTCGCACAAACAAAGACGTCATCCATTTCATAGCATGTCTTCATAAATTTTCTTACTAACTTCATCATCACCATCTCAGTTATCCTCTGCTACCTTAGCAGTATTTACAATTTTTCTTTTCAATAGCCAAGTTCCAACAACAATCCCCATAAAAGAAAAGCTCCAACACCAAAAACCCGAATTACTTTCACACGGAAACCAGGATAACCATTATTCAGATCCCTTCCGTTGTAACAAACAACTTGTGTCATCTGTCCTCCTCCAGAATTTGACCGAGTACATGAGAAAAATTGATACACCTCAAACCGAAACGTGCAATGCCCAGCAACAACTACTCATCCCACCTTACCTCTACAACATTCATGAAGAAGCTTCTTTATCCCTTCACCCACGCAGATTTCACAATCTCTCACCGAAACCAATCAAACACATTCTGCAGCTGTATAAATTCTACTACTTTCATTTATTCCATAAACAATCTCCCCACTTGAAAAACCACGGTGTGAAACCATAGTGATTGCAGCTCTCAGCCGTAAAAGCCAAATAGCCAAAGCAACTTCGAAATGATGACCCATGTCAATAATGTTACTCTGGTTTGATGTGGATGAGTAGAAAACTTGGAGAGGTTGAGAGAATTTGGAGTAGTTGTAGTATTGGATGTAGCAACCATTGAACCAAGCTGCAATGGATTCTGGGTTGGGGCAAAATGTGGAGATGGTATCCATAGCAACTCGAGCACATAAAGCACAGGCAGTCAAGGAGAGATCGAGCCTACATTGCGGGTACCCTTCAAACCCGACTATCGCGGGCCTTTCCTGAACAAAGCACTGACGACATTTGTTTCGTTCTCTCTCTCTCTCTCTTAATACCAGAAAATAGCTCGGTGGTGGCGGAGGTAGTTGTGGCCCCGTGGTGGGGGTGGTTTTTTTCTTTTTCTTCTTTTGGTAAAAAGCAATGTTGTCTTGAAAGAAGGAAGTAAGGGTAAAAATGTCAAAATAGGTAGGCAGATGACTCAGAATCACTGTTTTGGGCAGTTTTGTAAACACAAACATGATTTTGTGTTTTTTTGTTAACTAAAACACAAGTTGGGTAATTTTGAAAAAGGAAACACAAAAGTGAGTAATCATGTAATTTTCCCAATATTATAGATCTGCTTTTAGATCGGAGTAAGAAGTTATAATATGTTCTTTAGGCAAACATGTTCTTCAGACAATGTCTTATCCATTGGTTGGGATTAATCCCATATTTGAGGTCCATACAATACATCTGGGTTAAATGTATAAACATGAGACGTTTAGTTATTTGAGTCTTCTATCCAGAGGAAAAATTGGGTCAATCAGAGTTTGGACGAGAGAGGTATGATCATTTCTGTATGATCACTCTGAAACAGTGCCAATCGAGTTTCTCATGATAGGTTCAATTCACATTACTTTGAGTTTAATTTTGAACTATTTTAAAGAAAATGAAAAGAATGAAATTCTTACCAAAGTTGTAGACATTTGAGATTATAAACAACAAGAATCGGTTCATTTGGAGTTATGTATAAAAATTTATACCTCTCGCACTGAGGTCAATCTGCCAGAGTAGGTTCCAATCTGAACCGTTTGATTAAATCATACATGATTTTGGGGCTTTCGTTGGACCTTCTTAATAGGATTTTAGGGATTTCGTTCATAACTCTTCAAGAACAAAAGGGGTTTTGTATGGTTTTGGTAGATAAATTAAGGCTTCTCTATCTTCACGTTTGGTTTTAGTTGAAACTCTGTTGAAGCTTCTTTGAAGGATCAGTGTTCAATGCTGAAGATCTAAAGGTGCCTTTATCAAAGAAGGGGAAGAAAAGTAAAAGAGAAAGTGAAGGAATATATGTGAGTTTTTGTTTGAGCAAAATATGGGGAGTAGGCTCAAGATAATCCATGAGTGTACATTCATAAGCTACAAGAATTTATTCAATTTCAATTTTATATAAAAGTTGATGCCTCCTGTAATGAGTTAGGCCAGGCTGCCAGAGTAGATTCTGACCTGAACTGGGAGGTTAAACCATACACCGTTTTGGGGCTTTTATTGGACTTTCTTAAGAGAATTTTAGGGATTTCATTCATAACTCTTCAAGAACAAAAGGGGGGTTTTACTTGTCTTTCAATTTTTATTTTTTCTTTGTATTTTCTTTATCTTTTCTTTTTTAAAAGAGGCGTATTTGTGTTTTTTTACCCATTAATGCATCCAATGAGCTGTTCTTATCCTTGACAGATTATCAAGGGGGTAATGCATCCAATAATGCATCCAATGAGGCTTTCTTGGCCTTGACAGATCATCAAGGGGGCAGAAATTTGAGAATCAGTAGCAGTTCGAGATCATTATCGGAATTCATCTACAAATCCACATCGGGATGAATCTAGAAAGATATCGGTACCCGCTGGTTCCATTGCTCGTTGTCTGTCTAGAGGGGATGACGTCATGCTATCTTTCCTCTCAGTGACCTACTATTATATAGTCAAATTAGTCTACCATTATATAGTCAATCTTGATATCGCATCGAGGGATGCGGCTAATGCCAGAGATGAAACAGAAAACACAGGAAAATTCGTAAGTAAACTCCTTATCTAGTTTCATATTATTAAACTTAATAACAACACTGCAAGGTGGTTGCACGATACATAAATTTTTTATTTCCAATCGATCCTAATACACAGAATACAACTTCCATGCATATTCATGTATATTTAATTGTTAGTCTTAGCAGCAATACTCTCCACCTGGGCAACAATACTTACGCGGCGGAGGGACAACTATAGCTGCCTGTGCCAGCTTTCCGACACCACAGCAAAACATATTATCTGGGCAGCAACCTCTACCTTCATTGGAATTGAAGATGCCAGAGTCTCTAGCATCTCCTCCTGGAGCCAAGATTAGTGCAAACAAGAACAGTATCACTAGCTTTTCCATCTTTCTTTCTTTCTTTTATTCTTTCTTGGTGGCTACACTTACGAGGGGACACAGATGGATGGTCATACTTATATACTACTGTAAGAATATCATTTTTAGTTTATTAGTGTGAAAACTTTAATCATTTTCACACTAATTACTGTAGGATTACCTGTCTTTCTATTTTCTCTTTCTTTCTATTTTGTTTTTCTTTTCTTTTTTAAGAGAAGCGTGTTTGAGTTTTTTGTCCATTAATGCATCCAATGAGATGTTCTTATCCTTACCAGATCATCAAGGGGGTAATGCATCCTTTAATATAATAGGAAGATTTTCACCATCTATGTTGACATCAACTCTAATAGACAAAACATTGACCCTTCGGAAGGGAACCCTTCAATCTATTGAAGATAGTTTGGAATATTTAATTGTCGAATCTCACAATATAGTAATGATATCAATCCTCATTAGCAAGCGTACTGACCCACCAATTTTAGTGTTTCTAGTCATTCAAGATAATATTTATCTGACTTCGAACTTAGAATCGTGTACTTTTAATTTTGTTCCATGGAAGGAAATTATTTTGGCTGACTGAGGGCCAGGTCCTTTACATGTAGGATTGGCCAATTTTCACTCCATGAATTCTCGAAACTTGTAATTGTGAGTCCATGCATACTACACGTTCATATCAGTAAAATTTTGTTTGCCAAAAAAAGAGTGAGATGTATAATTTGTTGTCCATTAATGAATTCAATGACTTGGCATAGGCATATTAAACTTCAACCACTGAGAATTATTTTTTTAAATAGTTAATGCCCTAGGTTTGTAGTTAATCTTAGGATATAAATTAGTTTAGTTATCTTAAAAGAGTTGAAGTCTTAATATTTTGATATTAATAATTCAAATTCCATCTCATGATATAAGATTTTATAAATTTAAAAATATATGATGAATTTTCTGTTTGACATTCCTTTAAGGGGGATGCGTTCTTTGACCCCGTAGGATCCTAACCATTGATTCGTATTGGCCACATGGATTGATACGTTTCACAAGTTGTATCGCCAATGTTCGATATCAACCTATATCAATAAAAAACTGATACTCTTAGGAAAAAATTAGTTCTCTTTTTTAATTTACATATGATATGGCTCGATCTGTATTGTATTGGTGAAAAGGAAGAAAAAAGATGTTTGTCGTATAGAAATAAAAGAAAGAAAAAATAGAAAAAAGTAATTACAGATTAATCAAAATACCCATTAATAATAGTTAAAGGTTTTTAATAAAAGCCATAAAAATGTGAATTTCACATCAATGCAACGTTTCTATTAAAAAGGAACAAAAAGTTGTTTCTCTTATAGAAAGAAAAGAAAGAAAAATTAGAAAGAAGTAATCATATCAATAATATTTTTTGTTTTTTGGTATATACCCACTAATAATAGTTGGAGATCACAATGTACAAGTATGACTGTCCATGACGTGTTTCTATTAGAAAGGAAATAATAAGACGTTTCTCTTATAGAAAGGAAAGAAAGAAAAAATAGAAAGAAATAATTACACAAGCCATAAAAATGTGAATCTTACCTTGCAATGTATAAGTATGAACATCCAATACATGTTTCTATTAAAAGGGAAACAAAATGAAAAAAAAAAAAAATGTTTCTCTTGTAGAAGCAAACGAAGAAAAGAAAGAAAAAAATAGAAAGAAGTAAATATACAAATTAATAATAGTATTATTTTTAGTAAATATTCATTAATAATAGTTGAAGGTTCACACATCCCATAAAAATGTTAATTTTATAATATACAAATATAAGGCCTCTTTAGTATCAAATTTTTTTTTTTTTCGTCTTTTTGGCAAAAATCAGTAACGAAAACCAGTTTTTATGTAAACATAAAAATGGTTTGGTAACTACTAGACAAAATTGGTGTTTTGTAAAAATAGGTTTGAGATCCCTATGTGCAAAATATTTTTTTGAAGGAATGGGAGAAGAGATTTCCCCTCCAGCCATTTTGCTTATAATTATCTTACTCCACTTTCTCCATCCCGCTTACTGCAACTCCTTTCCCTCTCATCCTCCCCTTTATTCTTCGTCTTCATCTGGGCTGTTGGTCCACCCTTCCCGTCTTTGTCTCTCTCACTCTTTTTTTATTTATTTATTTTTTGAAGAAAGCGGATCTGAAATACTTTAGGGAAAATTACATGATTACCCACTTTTGGGTTTCCTTTTTCAAAATTATCCAACTTGTGTTTTAGATAACAAAAAAACACAAAATCATGTTTGGGTTTACAAAACTACCCAAAACAGTGATTCTCCTCCATTGACCTACATGTTTTGACATTTTTATCTCTAATTCCTTCTCTTCAACATACCACTCACTGCCCTTTACCAAAGAAAAACATATATACCTCTGCCACCACCGGGTCACAACCACCTCCGCCACCACTGAGAGATCTCTACCTTTGCTATTTCTAGTGTTGAGAGAAAGAGAAGCAAAGAGTTGTGGTCAGTGTTCTACTCAGGAAAGGCTTGCACAGAGTACTCTCTGGCACATCCCAATTCTAGTAGACCCAACTTATCATTAAGAATACCGGCGGTGTGAGTAAGATACGTACCTGTCTCACAAACCTACCAGGATCTCTAATAGCAATACCTTAACATTTTCTCAATCTCACATCACAAACCAACATAAGCAACAAAATTAGAGTATAGTAGCAAAATCATAATTAAAATGGGGAAAAGTCTGATGATACTATAATAGCGATAACCGAGTTGTTCTGTTACATTCATCCATGACGTATAATATAATCTCAAAAACAATATACAATACACAGTTATACCCAAAAGTATCAAAACATGATGTACAATCTCATGGTGAGGCATAAGCACAGTGGTCACAAACACAGTCTTGATTGTACTCCTCTGCTTCTGGCATCCACCAGTCGCTCACACCATACTCTGACCCAGAAGATACTGGTGGAGGAGATAGAGAGCATGTAAGGCTCCCATGTTCACTGGAAATATGCCATCGAAAACAGACCCAGTGGATCCGGTGGGCTGTTTCTGGTGGTGGTTCAAGGCAGTCCACCCAATTTGGGGTTTTTTGGCTTGGGCCCAATTGCCAGGATTTGTTCCTTGGAGTTTGTAGAGGATGTTCCTAGCATATTCTAAGCCAATAAAATTTGAATTCCACTAAGCCATTTGGGAGATACATTGAGCGAACGATCGAAACCCTAGTAGGTCTTTTGGCAATACATGTTGCTGGAGCTCACCGGGCTTGGTTCGAGCTTGGCAACAACACCGGGAGGGTAGAACACTCATCCTACAACCTTAACATGGTTTGTACATCAAGATTCCATCCATACCTAGCCCTACCTAGGTCAAAATGAAGAGAGAGAGTGTAACACCCTGCTTCTTAAACCCAGTCTGATTTCGCGGTTGAACCGGTTTAACCATGCAGGAACCGAGCCAGAGGAAATTAGAGCGGGTTCCTTATAGGCTATGATGGCACGGGTGACCTTAAACACCGGCTGGCCCGACAAGTCTGAGCCAGTGCCTGAAGAGACGGGAGTGCCCAAACCGTGTACGTGCACCTACCATAAGGCTATGTACGGATAAAACAGGTATTATATCCGTATTTTAAGGTATATACGTATGCTACATCGTATGCCTGGGGTGGGGTTCGCGCCGAGGTCCGAACCCGGTCAAAATCCCAAGTATTGGCTCTCAGGTGGGTAGGACAGGTGGGTGCACCCACCTGAGTGACCCATCCAAGACTATTCACTTAATTAGGAATGGTATATAAGGCTTTATGATTTTCTTTTCTTTCCATTTATTACCCTCGTACGTTGGTGAGAAAAGTAAAAAGGAGAGAGAAAAGAAAGGGAAGAAGAAAGGAAGAGAAGGAAGAGGAAGAAAAGGGGGATTTCAGCGGCGCCGAAGCTCGGTCTTCCCATTCCGGTGCTGGGAGAGTGATCTTCAACTCTAGATCTACAGTTGGAGGTAAGAAAAGTTGGGTTTTGTGAACATTCACCATACCCAAGCTTTAAACCCTTGATTCGAGTATGGTTTCTTGAGATCTTGTAAAACCCCTTTGAAATGATGAATCTAAGGTTTAATAGATGATTTATGTGTTGATCTTGAAGGATTTGAAGAGATATTGACAAGGTGGAAGGAACATTGTGGGTTTGAAGTGGTTGGAGGGTTTGAAGTGGTTGGAGGGTTTGAAGTCATTCTTGAGCAAAGAAGGTAAGATGGTTTTCCCTCACTTGAATCTAACCTAGATCTAGGTTAGAACCATCATATAGGACCTTGAGGGTGTGAAGAATGGGTGGGGAAAAGCCCCATTTGATTCCCCAAAGAATGGAGAAAATGGGGAAGAAAGTGTCTTTTCCGCCAAGACCGGTGGGTACAACCGGTGGGCTCCTACCCGCCTATGGGTACCCACCTGAGAAGGCAGGGGGGCCTTCGGGCCCAACCAGCGGGTACCACCGGCGGGTACAACCGACGGGTACCTACCCACCGGTCCTAGCAAGGGGGTCCCTGGCCCAACCGGTGGGTACCACCGGCGGGTACTACCGGCGAGCCCCAACCTGCTGGTCCCAAACCGGTGGGTAAAACCGGTGGGTAGACAGCCCACCTGTCTGACCCACCCGTGTGGCCCTGAAGGTGATCCTTATGTCCGATCGAACCCAAATCGGACGTGTGACCTTCTTTTGACGTTCTAAACACGATTTTGACATCATATTTCATTAATTTCAATTCTAAAATGGTGAAGTACTAACCCCGCTCAATTTTGTTAGGTTCACCAAATCCTACCCGTTTCGCTCCGGATCTCACCCGTACCGAACGGGAATCCTTGTACGCTACAAGTAAGTGGAGAGAGGACGTTTGGCCTTGTTTCAAGGCAATTGTTTGGCATTCATTTAATTATATCTAATCCAGTCATGTCATCATGAATATACTATGTAGATTAGTCATTCCACACATTGATGTGCATATATGCTATGTTTACTTTTCAAATGCCAATTGAATGAGATGTTTATATGTTGAATGTGGACATCATGGTGCATAATGCATTAATAGACTAGATGTCATAGTCGGCTTGGAAACGAATGCATTGGTGACCCGTGGAATGGGACACGGTGGCACTATGCAATCGTACTATTGTCATATAGGAGTATGCGGTATTAGGATTCTCACCATCCCGTGCTACGACCCTTCCCAACAGGGGTTAAGGTGTTGGG
Source organism: Macadamia integrifolia (assembly GCF_013358625.1). NCBI lineage: Eukaryota > Viridiplantae > Streptophyta > Magnoliopsida > Proteales > Proteaceae > Macadamia > Macadamia integrifolia. Next base: position 26,218,168 of record NC_056557.1, on the reverse strand, counting down.
TTACCATTTGGGGGGAAGCAG
>NC_056557.1:26207533-26218047 GCF_013358625.1 Macadamia integrifolia | reverse complement strand
CCCCCCCCCCCTTTGATAAGTATAGACTCAACATATGTGATCCTTAGTAAGAAAAAAAAAATGCAAGACGAGTCAGGGTTAACCCGACACAACCCTAACCCAAATAGGGTTTGGTGTAAGCGTGAACCCCTGTCGGGTTGGGTTGGGTTTGGATTGAATTTTGAGGACCTAGGATTGGGTTAGGGTTTTAAAAAACCCAACTCAGTTTCACCCCTATACCATAGTAGGGCCAAACAAACTGGATCAGCAATGGAATTCAGCCTGGGTTGGGCCAGCCTAAGATATCTTTTTCAAGTTTATCAAAGGTTTTAGGTAGATGAGAGGATCCCAGATAGGGGTGGTAAAATGGCCTGGGCAGCCCTAGCCCGCTCTAAGCCCAAGTAGAGCCTGACCTGAGCTTTTCAGCCTATGGGGTAGGCCTTGGGCTGGGATTTTAAAGCCTGAGGCTAAGCTGGGCCGGATTTAAGCTAAAGCATTGGGCTGAGCCAAGCTTGACCCCAGTCCGATCCAACCCAATTCTATATGCTATGCGTATTAAAAATTTATAATAATATACCACCATCACCACGTACGCACCATCAAATTCCATATGGTTTATACTAATAGCATGATAACATTTATATAGTTTTAATTCACCCACACGCTCATATTGTTTTTCTAAAATGCAAATGGCATAACTACATTACACACACTATTTTTTAATTCAACCATACATCATACTATTGACGAGCCTATGGCACAATGGTTAAGTTGCTCTTGCTCAAAGCCTGACTGAGATGGATTGAACCCAATAATATTGAGTTTGGGCTGACATATGGGCTGGACATAAGCTGAGTTAAGAGACCTTGGGCTTGAATGGGATTTTAGAAAACCCAACCCATTTACGCCCCAGCCATTCCAAAGATTCATCACCAGGCCAGTGATGTTAGCATGATCCTTGACTTGGGCAAACTTTAGAGGAAGATGAACTCAAAACTATTTAATGATATTTTTTATGGGTACTATTTATTGAAATTGATAAGCAGTTTATTAATACTAACACTGTTGTTGCTGATACCTTGCATGGAAGACTTTGTCTATTTGATGTAAGACGGAATGGCCACATTCCATTCTCTGGCTCTCTGGGCTCTGTGGGTCTGAGGCCATAGGTTGTATGCATATTCTATACTAGTAATATCCATTAAAAAAAAAAAAACTACTATCGTATCCGAACTAAGTAAGGTCAGCTACATTGATCTTTACCCTCCAACAACGCAATCTTATCCCAATTATTAGAAAATTTGTTAGTTTGATATTTTATACATGATCTCAACTGATTTTATAGTGTATTTATATCATATAAATTAATTTAAATGATTAATATTGGTTGGTCACAAATTGGACCTGGATGTTGGTGTTTCAACTTTCAAGCCCAAAAATATCATATATCTTTATTGGGCTTAAAAAATTGGATCGTTTCTAATTGAGCCTAGAACTGTTAACTCAAATTTTAAAGAAATAATATATAAATTAACCAAAATCGAAACTGGTTTTACTTTTTGACAATAACTATTTTCTTAATTGTATCAATTTAAGATATTGGAACCATTTAATAAATGATTCAATTTTTGAATGTTACACTTCATACATTGAACCAAATTGAAATTGAACGTCCATGAATGCTTGTAGAAAAATGGATCCCTATTTAAAAAGCCAATCAGATCGAATTCTATACTGGTTCAGCTTCGATTTTATGTTTTTATGAACCGGGTAAAAGCAAAAGTGATCAGATCAATGTATAAGATTGACCAAAATTGGAAAAAAAATCTAATATTTTTATACCTTTTTTTATTTTATTTTATTTTATTTTTATGTATGAAAACCAAGACTGATCGAAAAATAGACCATTAAGAAAAACGATAAAGAACTTAAATCAATCAAATCCATCATTAACAGTTTTTATTTGAACGTTAGAGACCAACTCCTTATCGGTCCAGTTTTGGTCTAACCCGAGAGGGAAAAAAACGAAAAATAGTTAACTAAAAACTTGTTCGAACCGACCATTTGACACCCATAGACATTTGTGAAGGAGGTGAGCAGAAACTAGCTCATCCTACCTTTCTTGTTGAGGGCCCATAGGCCACTAGGATAGCAACCCAAGAGGGGAGCAAGGGGGTGGTGTCCCACCTCCAAGAGGAGAAGGCGGCCAGGGGTGGGAGTATTTTTTGGGGGGGTGGGGGCGAGGAATGGGGGAATAAGAGGATGTCTAACATCTGATGGGGGAGGAGAGTCGAACAAGAAACCTCTCCTTAGGACTTAGACTAGTTTTGTATCACAACTAACAGCCACCACCATGCCAAGGGGCACTTCCTCTATCAGGAGATGTTTGGTTATCTTGAAACGTAGAATTTTGCTAATGGAAAACACCCTCAAATTTGAGTATTGCAATCAAGAAATTATTCCTGGGGCTCTCTTTTTCTGTTATTTACCTCGGAAAGTCTACCTTTCTCAATAATAAAACCAAAGAATTACCTATGGCTATGTTTGGTTGTAAGGGGAATTAAAGGGAAGGGAAGTGAAATTTTCATACTTAAAATCATTACCCATGTGACTTTAATATTAACTTCAAATCATTCCTTATTTGGTTATAAAATTTCACTTTACTTTGCATCCAAAACCCTTTGTTATAATATGTAAAATAAAATTACATGTAAAATATATCATTACTAAATATAGTTAAAAAAAATTAAGTAGTTTATACAATCACATGGAGTAATGATTATAAATATTTCTTTTAAAGTATGAAAATCTCACTTCCCTTCCCTTTAAATTCCCATTGCAACCAAACAGAACCTATGCAATTGGTTGGCGCATTGTTGGTAGAGTAAAGGCTCCCAGGAGGTCATGGGTTTGAACTCCTGTGTTCACCTTGTGCCACAAGGCACACCCCTCTCTCTCTCTCTCTCTGTCTCTATACTTCTGTATGAGCATGGAGAAACAAGCCCATTTGTCATTTGTTATTTGGAAATTCTCAGCTCAGCCTCACACCTGGCCCAATTGATCCACATTTCGCTTAGACCAAAAAACGATATGACCCAATTGATAAATGGGCTTTTGTGGGTTAATTATCTGAGACATGGCCCAAAAGGGTAGTGTAGACCCTCTAACTCTAGCCTTAACAAATCCAGTATCTAGATTCCAGACTGACCAAGTCAACCCCATGTCCTACTCAAACCTGTCAACACCTCCCAAATTGCCTAACCATATATCTTAACCTTTAGGTTGGGGCAGATTAGAGAAGGTCTAGGTTCAGGCATGCCTACCACGTTGGGCAAGTTCAAACACGAGGTCTGCCTTCTTAGTCCCTAAGAATTGCCCACCGTCGTTGATTCAAACTTGGGCCAGGCCTAAAGCCTTATATGGTTTGATTTTAGCCCTTTTTTTTTCCTACTCGAGCTCTTACCTTTTCAGGATTTTATCATTGCCAATGTTAATTACTTCATTTTGGTTGACATTGTTGGCGGTGGGGAATGTGCGATAAACGCACCGTAAAATATATTATACAGTTTTCAACAAATACACACAAGAGCGGGTTTAGGGTTACTCAAAATCCTCAAATGCATATTCGCTTAGGGGCTGCAACAATTGAACGGCTACTTTGCACAGGCAAAAAAGATCAATTCAATAGAGATGTTCTTCCCAAATTAGGGTTTCACAAACCCTCACACTCAAAAGAGAGAATTTTTTAGGGATTCAGAAAAAAATAAAAATCATGGGCTATTCATGATATATATAGTCTCTCTCTCTCTCTCTCTCTCTCTCTCTCTCTCCTTGCTATGTATACACATTAAGGGTGTCAAATTGGAACCGAAATCTAAAACCAAATCCAGTTTCGAACCGAATACCCTGAACCAAGTCCAATCCATTATAATATGGTTAAATCCTAGATCGAAAATAAGTATTTATAATTTGGTTCGATCCGGATTTGGATTTATATTAAGAACCGTCGGATCTAACCAAAACTAGACCGAATAACTAACTGTCACTTTTTCCTCTTTGACTAAAAACTTGATGTAACTTATATAGAAACCCGACATAATTAATCACCTAAATGATAAATCATCTTATAGAGTTGTAATTATAGTCCAACTGTAAAACCCTCTCTTTTTTTGAGTTCAAGACTCATGAACCGTGAGTTAAATAATCTACTTAACTGTAACTCTTCAAGTTTGAAGTGTTATGTTCTTCCTCTTCTCACGAATAGTATAGCAGTGACTCTTTGTCTTAGACAAAACTGCAGTGGCTAAAAGCATCCCTTCTTTCTTTTCTCATGATTTTCTGGCGGCCAATCGGTCGATTCTTCTCAACAACATTGTAGGTCAGTTTTCCATCTCCTACAACGTTGCACTTGTTTGATCTTCAATCTCCAATAGCATTGCAGCTTTTTGTATGAACTTTCTTATCCTTTTGATATATGTGTGTTTTTTCTTGAAATGGAACTTATAATTTATTGTTGTTTATCTATAGATATAATGTTGGGACTCATCCAATCTGCCACATTGTAGATAATTGGGTGTTCGAGACAAATCTCAATGGGCCATTGAGCTAGGAACCTTTGCCCTTGTTTATTGATTGTTTCTGAATAGGAACCAGAACCGGACCGGAATCGAATAGGTTGGGTACGAGTACCAATTTTCAGAATTAAGACAGGACTTGGTCCGGTTCTGGATCACACTAATAGTTCTTGGAATCGAAACCAGAACCGGACCGAATACCTTGTTTCGGACCGATTGACACCCTTAATACACATAATGCTTTCTAATAGTCTCACATACTATGTGTGTAAGCCAAACTAATGTGACCCTCTAGGGTGTTCCCACTTATATTGCACAACATGAGTCTAATTAATAACAAGTGTAGCAACGATAGAAATAACATGCAACTACCTAAGCGATAAGAAACAATACATTTAGTTAGTCCCTCGACTTTACCAACATCGCATGACAAGCTTATCTTCGATGTTTGAATATTTGCAACAAAGGCTTTTGAGAAAACCAACAAGGAGGAAAATACATTGCAGATTAGGGATGCAATTCAGGCCACCTATGAATTTTGAATATGATTGAGCCCAAAGCTTGTAGTAATGTAGTTCAAATTTGAAGCATCTCATGTTGTAGCCACTACCTACCATAATGTTCCCCACTCCCACCAACCAACCAACCGAAAAAATAAGAAAGAAAGAGGTTGTATAGGGCACCTTACTTTCTCTCACTCTGCAACACACCTATGTATTTTTTTTTTCTTGGGCCCACTATATTTCTCGTAGAAACCTATCTACAATTTCTAAGAACCTACACATCATGCAACCAAAGATTCTCATAATAGAAGCAGATATTTGTATCTTGCTTGCCTACTTTATTGTACTCTTATTCATTACTTTAGCAATTAGCATCTCTTTCATTGAGATTAAAGATCTACTTTATTGTGCTATTAGTCATTAATTTAACAATTAGCATCTCTCTCATTGAGATTAAAGATCTTGGGTAGCATTAGATTATGAGCATTTAAAAATTTATGTAATTTGAGTTTTATTATCTTATTTGGTAAGTAGGTGCTTAAGCAGATTAAGAACACCTTCAGCTCTGATTGCTTATTATCTTTATAAGGATAAGTCATTTATTGCAGTGGAAAGTTTTGGTTCATGGAATCTGATGGTTGGAAAGAAACAACTTTTCTTTTTCATATTCTCTTTCAAAGATTTTTTTTATTCCATTTGGCTTTACATCATAAATGGTGACCTTTTAACTACTATAACAATGACTTTTGATTCTTCAAAGGCAACCAAGTGAGCCAACCCACCCATATAGTATTAGGTTGCTAAAAAAAAATCACATATGGTATTAGACTGTAAAGTATTTAAACTGTGTTCTGCTAGGTTGGCTGTTGGTAATGGGTCCAAGCTTATAAGAAAACTTCAGCTTCGAAGCTAGCATTTTTGGCCTTATGGGTTAAATGTTACATTTTTCCAGCATCACAGGGAGGAGTCAAGAAAGCCACCATCGATTTATGTGGAAGGGTATTGTTGCTGCAGATTCTCACTCCTAGATGACCTGCAACAACTCAGATGAGAAACTATCCCGGAGTGGACGACACTCTGATGCCTAAGTTAGTAATAGTGTTTTAGAGAGGAGAAATGGGAAACGTGGAGCTCAGAATGTTCTAATTGCCTTACCATTAATATAGTATATTACCATTGATCTTCTTGAACAATGGTAACAACGATTGCAACAGCGGAGTTCGGATCAGGTCCTCATATGAGCATGCGACAGCCACAGTGTGCTCATGGATCCTTGTTCTCTCAAGCACAGGGAGAAATGGAACCACCACTTGCACTACCGTAACCAAGAACCCCTCTTTTAAACTTAAATACTCCCACCGTAACCGCCTCCCAACAAGGTACTTATGTGGTGATTTCGAAGACTCCCACTAGTTGCAAGTGGTAGTTAATATTAATGTGACAATAAAAGCCACATCAGCTTACATAATCGACTAATGAGAGGTGATGGAATAGTTTGATATATGAAAGGCCAGTGATGCGAGGATGATAGAGATTGAAAAAGAGAGTGCTAGTGTACTTTTCTTTGGTGGCCCAAAAAACCTCTTCTAATTTTTTATTTTTTATTTACTAGTGCTGGTAAATTTCGTATAAATGCTAAAATATAGCTATAAAAAGGGTGACGATTAGACATATTGTCAGTTTTCGGTAAACTAATAGAATGCCTCAATCATAGGGCTAAAAATATGAGGGTAAAGAGTCTTTCCCAAGAGAGTAAAGAGGGCGCCATAGGACCTCTTTTCCTATAAAGCAAATAGTTTCTAGAATATTAGTGATTTCTTGTATGGCGCACTTAGGAAGAGTGGAAGACTTTCTTGGACAGCTTCATCATCTTTCATATCACAAATTAAGAGGACCCAAAATTGTAGATGTATACGAGCCACAAATCCCTACTCAAATGTATAATTTGAATGCTATCGGAATTGACCACTACGCAACATGCATGTAACTTTGAAAATCCATTAGGGGGCGTTTGGTTCGAATTATCCATTGGATCAGATTCTAAGGATTCAGGATTCTGGATCTAACTCATATGAATGAGTTTCTTTGGAATAATTACCTTTTGGTAAAAAAACTGTTTGGTTCCCTTGATTCTATCATTTGAGTCTGAGTGGAAAACTGTTTGGTTACCTTGATTCTGTCACTTGATTCTGAGTGAAAAACTGTTTGGTTACCTTGATTCTAGCAATTGATTCTGAGTGTAAACTGTTTGGTTACCCTTGAGTTTTTGAACCCATGTTCTGTTGGGTTAAAAAAAAAAAATCCAAAAAACAAAACCAAAAACCAAAATTTGTTCCACACATGTACTTTATTGGTTATTTTTTATTTTTTCTTTTTTATGGTAATATGTGAAAATTTTAACTGATGGACATCTCTATTATTGATGGCCCTCAAACCTTGATAGAGCAGCCCTCTATATATGAGAAATTAAGTCATAACTAAACAGAATCATGATCTGTTGGTCAGATCAGCAGTAATTTCATATGCTTCAGATTTGAAAATTGCCCAAACCAGAGCTTGATTTGGATTATGGAGATAGATCTTCTTTAAAGTGAGTAGAAACAATAGTCTCCAACGACTTATGCAAGTAATATAGTTACTTAGGACCAAATGAGAGAAGAAGCATATAAAGGTATAATATAGTATTGAGTTCATCCAAGTACTATTAAATGATAATTAAGTCTTTCTATATATAAAAAAAAAGGATAATGAAACGTTTATCATTACAATGGCTTTGGCCTTTTTGTTTTCCAAAAAATTCCAAAAAAGTTCATCCTACATTTTTGTTTAAATCAATCTTCTTGAGTGTGTCAAGAACATCTCTCAATATCCTCGTATGACCCTCCGATTCTTTTATTGCACCGTTCAAGTATCCTTTGATATAGTCTGATGAAGGGGAAGGAGATGATGAAGTTGAGGTTTCCGAGCATAGTGACCTAGGTGGAGTCTAGTAAGTATGACAACTTAGGCTTGAATTTGATATCCATTCGAACATTCCACAACCTTTGTTTTCAACCTATGTAGCAAATATAATCATCTTATAAGAATATAAGGAAATAAACATTCAAATCTTAAACATCTGAAAAAAAAAAAAATAAATAAAAATAAAAAATTTAAGAAATTCATACCCCAGTTGATTGTGGACAACACCAAAAATATCGACCATAATTTGCACTTGTCTTCGCAGTTATGACCTTACATTGACCGTTCCCACACTCATACATCTTAAGATGGTCAACCCATATGAAGAAGAGGCAATTCAATGAACATTTAAAAAATTTCCTTCCAACATGTGACCCTGACTTAGAAGTGAAAATTGAACAATCTTTACCACAGTAATCACATTTCGCAATAGCACAAGCGGATACATTCGATGTCATCTGTAAGTTAACACAAACATTTTCAAGAGAGGAAATATGCATAGAAAATACTGTCACAGATTTAACATAATATCAAGTTACATCAACCAAACACATCAAATTTCTATTTATACTTCCTATTGTCACCTCAATTCTTCTCAATCTCTGGCAAGTACATCTCAAGTAGATTTCGCCTATCTTATACTCTTGTTTCCAAGAAGATAATGGCAAATTCTTCTTGGCCATGAAATATTCCTTGGCCTTAAACTTTTGTTGGAAATTGAGGTTTGGAATGGCATCAACAACATCTATAATTGCTCTCCCAAATTCAGACTGAGATTCACTCAGTACCATCTTTTCGATTGAGTTAGCAATTGATTTCAATGGACTTACCACCTTTTTAGCTGCACCCTTCTTCCTCTTTTCTCTACCACTATTGACGGACCCACGAGGTCTTCCTCGAGAACGACTGGTACAACCAATGGGAGTGGAAGGAACACTTTCTTCTTCTTCAATAGGTTCATAGTCAACACCATCATTGTTCCCTATTCCCTCAACCTGAGTACCTGTCACGTCCATCATAACTTCAGTGGCAGCTTCAGAGGGGACTGTTGAATCATTCCCAGTTGCCATCTCTTTCCTTAGCAAAACTCCAACTTCAAGGTGAATTGGGAGCACACTATGTTCCTTCCAATACTTTTGTTCTTTTTTCTAGCAATATAAAGGACAATGTCAATGTGCTTATGTTGTAAGTAAGAAAAAAAAAACACAATTATATAGAAATTATAATTTAAAAAATTCCATTATACCCTATAGTCATTCCAGAAGTGTTGAGGAGCATCAAATCTCATATCAGATGCATTCCAACCCAATCCACTTTGCTTCTGTAGGTCACACAATGCTCTAAGCCTTTGCTTCCAAATCCGGAAGTGGTTTCTCACTTGTTCACAGTCATAACTAGTAAATAATTTCTCTTTCAATTGGTTGGCAATTTCAATGAACTGGTCTTTTTTCAGTCCATTATCTCCACTCTTACCACTCTTGTACTGCTTCAATATACACTCCAACATGTAATGAGAAACGGCACTAGGCCATGAAGCAATGTCCCGTGACCTACTATTAGAATCTCCTGTTGGTTCCATCACATCAAAACTAACAAAATACACCATATACAATGTGAGTATATTTCATTAATACCAAGTAATAATAACAATTACTAATTGGAAAATCCATAAACCTAGTATTGCAATTTAGTTAATAGTCCACATACATGCATCCCACAACACAAAATTTTAAACCAAGCAATAATAACAATTACTAATTGGGAAATCCATAAACCTAGCATTGCAATTCAGTTAATAGTCCACATACATGCATCCCACAACACAAAATTTGCTTCCAAGTAATAATAACAATTACTAATTGGGAAATCCATAAACCTAGCATTGCAATTCAGTAAATAGTCCACATACATGCATCCCACAACACAAAATTTGCTTCCAAGTATGTTTAAGTTATACAGTCATCCCACAACACAAAATTTTAGAACCAAGTATGTTTAAGTTATACAGTCATCCCGAACCATGTAAAAAAAAATTAAGATTGTCCACATCAGAAATACATTCCAAATAGAAGTTAATCAATAGCAAATATTTTTGTTCATAAATACTCAATCTGAGTTGGACAAATCGTTTGCCACCCAATCAGCCCACATCTGGTCAGTAATTTGTTCTCGAAATAGATCCCAATCACCATTCTCCTGCACATGATCCTCGCCATCAAAACTATCATCTTCAACATCATCATTTTCTTGGTGAGGGGTAGATTGGGTACTAGTACTATCTTCTTCACCCTCTTCACCCTCTTCATCTTCTTCATCAAGCCATCGCTCTTCTTCTTCAACATTATTCTGTGTAAGAATGTGGTTGTGCAATAGCACACATGCCAACACAATTCTTGGTTGTGTTTTGAAAAGATATTCTGGTTGGTTTTTCAAGATCTTGAATCTTGACTTCAGGAGGCCAAATGAACGTTCAATCACATTTCTTAATTGTGAATGT
>NC_056557.1:26104514-26207513 GCF_013358625.1 Macadamia integrifolia | reverse complement strand
ATTGCAATTGCCTTATACCCTAAAAAGAAGTTGGGACAGCAATTTCTTAAGGCATGAGGATGCTCAGATTTTGTTTCTACACATAAACACACAAAGTTGGAAATCTGAATGTAGAGCCTCTTGATGCTTACCTCAATCAACTCTATTGTTACTTGGGTAAGTTCTGATTGCCACCTGCCCTGCTCTGAACCAGACGTCTGGTTGCCTGAATCTCGAATAAGCTCTGAGATTTTTTTCCCCACCTACAACACCATTTCAAATTTAAAGATACAAATCAAAGACCCATTTGAAATATTTGTAGATATATACCAAACACATTCATCTGTAAAGACAAAATACAACAGGGCACCCAATAAAAGACAACAAGGAGAGCACAACAAAGAAATAGCAAGAAACCATCTGTAAAGAAACAATGCAACAGATACCCCCAAAGGCCCAATGAAGGATGCCGAGCAAGGAGAGCACAAAAGAGAAACATCACGAAGCCCAACCAATAAACAACAACCTCCCCCAACCCCACACACCAAGAAAAAAATCAGAAATAGTATTGTTCAAATAGTGATGGGATCATCAAACCCCTAGACTGAAACCACACCTTGATCAAATAGTGATGGGATCATCAACTATAGGCCTTTTGGTTGACCTCACGAGTGCCATGATCGCTACTCCTTTTATCAATCAGAATTCTACAACAAGAAATCAGAAGAAAATGCAATCTCATTAGATCCAAACATAATAGTAGTGAAGTTTAAGCATCTCAAAACTACAAAAATGAAAAAAAATTATCTCTGCAACAGAAATTCTTTATAGAATAACAAAGAAAGTTAAAGAAAATGATCGAATGGATTACTTGAGCTCAGTAAAGAAGTGATCTCCATGGTCTTCACCAAATGTATCAGCATTTACCAGAGAGGAAAAAACGGAAAACACAGAGAGCAAAAGAAACTGTAGGTCTCTCTCTCTCTCTCTTCGCCGGTTAAGTTCCCAAGTGCTTTCTAGCCGCCAGGAGTAAACGTGAGAAACCCTAAACACAGACGAAGAAGAAAGAAGAAGAAGAAGAAGAAGAAGAAGAAGAAGAAGAAGAAGAAGAGGAAGAAGAAGAAAATCTAACACATTGAAGAAGAAACCAAACCCGTAACCCTAAATATGAGATTAACTGTAATACCCTACTTCTTAAACTCGGTCTGATTACACGGTTGACCCGGTTTAACCATGTAGGACCCGAACCGGAGAGAATTAGAGTGGGTTCCTTATGGACTATGATGGCAAGGGTGACCTTAAACACCGGCTGGCCCGACAAGTTCGAGCCAGTGCCAAAAGAGACGGGAATACCCAAGCCGTGTACATGCACCTATCATAAGGTCATGTACGGATAAAGCAGGTATGTAGCCATATATTAAGGTGCATACATATATTACATCGTATGCCAAGAGTGAGATTCACACCGAGGGCCGAATTCTGTCAAAATCCCAAGTTTTGGCCCTCAGGTGGGCGGACAGGTGGGCGCATCCACCCACCTGAGTGACCCACCCATGTGAATTATTTCGTTATTTAAGAAGTATATATATAGCATTTATGTTTTTCTTTTCTTTTCTCATTTATGACACTCGTACGTTGGTGAGAAGAGTAAAGAGGAGAGAGAAAAGAAAGGAAAGAAGAAGAGAAGAGAAGGAAGAGGAAGAAGAGATGGATTTCAGCAGCGCCGAGGCTTGATCTTCCCATTCCGATGCCGGAAGAGTGATCTTCAACACTAGATCTACATTTAGAGGTGAGCAAAGTTTGGGTTCCTTAAACCTTCACCATACCCAAGTAAAACCCTTGATTTAGGTAGGGTTTCTTGAGATCTTGTAAATCCCCCTTGAAATGATGAATCTAAGGTTTAATAGATGATTTATATGTTGATCTTGAAGGATTTGAAGAAGTATTTACAAGGTTGGAGAAGCATTGTGGATTTGAAGTGATTTTGGGGTTTGAAGGTGTTCTTGAGCAAAGAATGTAAGATGGCTTTCCATTCCTTAAATCTAACCTATATCTAGGTTAGAACCATCCTATAAGACCTTGAATGTATGAAGAATGGGTTTGGAAAAGCCCCATTTGAATCTCCAAATATTGGGAGAAGTTGGAAAGAAACAACAGGTTTCCCACCAAGACCGGTGGGCCATCTAGCCCGCCTGTGGGCACCCGCCTGAGAGGGCAGGGCCCTCGGGCACAACCGGCGGGCCAACCGACGGGCCACCCTGCCCGCCGATCTTAGCAGACCCTCTGACCCAATCGACGGTCCAGACCGTTAGGCCAATCGACGGGCCGACCTACCTGTGGGTCTGACTGGTGGGTCAGACAGGTGGGCTGTCCGACCCACCCAAGAGGCTCCGAATGTGATTTTTACGTCCAATTGGACCCAAATCGGACGTGTGACCTTCTTTTAGGATTCTAAACATGATCGTATCATTGGATCATGTCAATCTTGATTTCAAAATGGTGAAATACTAATCCAACTCACTCATGTTAGGTTCACCAAATCCTACGCTTCTCACATTGGATCTCACCCGTACCGAACGGGAATCCTTGTACACTACAGGTAAGTGGGGAGAGGACGTTTGGCCTTGTTTCAAGGCATTGTTTGGCATTCATTTAATTGTATCTAGTCTAGTCATGCCATCATGAAAATGCTATGTAGATTAGTCATCCTCACATGGTTATGCATGGGTGTTGTGTTTATTTTCTAAATGCCAAGTGATAATATGCTTCTGTGATGAATGTTGACATCATTTGTGCATGATGCATTAATAGACTAGATGCCGTAGTCGGCTTGGAAACGAGTACATTGGTGGCCCGTGGTATGGGACGCAGTGGTACTATGCAATCGTACTATTTCCATATGGAAACATGCGGTTTAGGATTATCACATTCCCGTGCTACGACCCTTCCCAATAGGGGTTAAGGTGTTGGGTTACCATTTGGGAGGAAGCAGTGGTCGCGGTTGTCGGGTCACTGTGGCGGTTAGACATTACGCCCGGCTAGTCAATAGGACAGTCGGCAACCCAGGTGGTATATTCAAGAGGGCCAATCGTACTGCTTTTAAATTGCTGGAGTCAGCACCTTTAATTTCTGTCATTTATTTTATGTTGAGAGCCGGTGGTCGGCATGTTTTATTTTTCTGAGTACTCACGGTGGGCCTTCTCCAACAGCCCTATGGGCGTATCGCGGGATCGAGTTCGCGGCTCGTACCCGGAGTATACGCGCACTATGGTTGTAGTAGCACTAAACCAAAGACTTAGTAATGTTGCTTAGGTGGATGTGATTTAAAATGTATTGCATAGCATGTAGTGCATATGGTTGTGATTTGTTGTGTGGACTGTTGTGTGGTCCATCTTTCCACTTACTGAGCTAGTGAGCTCATTCCACGTGTGCACCTCTTTTAGATGATTTTACAGGTCATCCATTTGAAGAGCATGGGGCGGGTCCCACGATTGAGTTCCCTGAAGAGGACTTGTAGGCCCCTGAGGAGTTAGAGCACGACACTGATTGCTCGTGCGAGAGTTGTGCTGTGGGACAGCAGTTCTGATGCCGAGCTGAGCTCCACTTTTGATGCCGAGCCGAGCTCTACCTTGTGAAGCCGAGCTGGACTCAACCTTTGATACCAAGCTGAGCTCTAGGTTTTGATACCGAGCTGAGCTGTATACTCCGATTTTTTATGATCTCTTTTATGTACTTGATATGTGAATTGTACTCTTATTGTGTAAATATCATGCCTTCGAGTCCACATGTATATAACTATTGTATCACAATTTGGGTATCAAGTATTATGGGAGTATCCACAGGTAGACCAAGTCTTCCGCTGAACTGATAAGTTTTTATTAGATGTGTGTATGCTATGGTGGAATACTGCATCAGATGATCCTGGTAGGTTTGGGTTAACCGGTGTTAACCCGGTCACTAGCCCAGTTCTGTGTGAACGAGGTGTGACATTAACAACCTGAAAAAATGGACACCAAATTTTCATAATCTTAATAACACATAGATGAAGAAGGAAAAAACACATAAGAAGGGAAATCTCACCTCCAATCAACTCGGTTTTGCAGATTCAAACCTCACGTCTGATTTGGAAAGAGGGTAAACCCTAGATATAAAGTTTACAACCTGAAAAATAGAAGCCGAAGTTCAATAATCTTAATAAAACACAAATGTAGAAGAAGAAAACAAAGAAGAGGGGAAATCTCACCTTCAATCAACTCGGTTTTCAAATTCTTCTCAACTGCGAGCGTCTATCATGGAAGGAGGGTAAACGTGAGAAACCCTAAACACAGAAAAAGAGGAAGAAAAAGAGAAGGAAGAAAGAAGAAAAAGAAGAGGAAGAAGAAGAAGAAGAAGACGAAGACGAAGAGGAAGAGGAAGAAGAATCCTCGAGAAGAAGAAGAAGAAGAAGAAGAAGAAGAAGAAGAAGAAGAAGAATCCTCGAGCAGAAGAAAAAGAAGAGGAAGACGAAGAGAAATCTCACCTCCCTCTTTCTGTTTCAGGTAAACTGCGATTGACCTTCACCGTAAAAATCGTTCAACCCGAAATTTTTGATTCACTGTGAATCTAGGCTTTTTATAAAAACCCTAGAAACCGTGACTCGATCCTGGATTAACCTATTGAGGTTAATCCAGTTGAGTCATGGGTTTTAGTTGAAATGTGGGATTCCATTGGACACCACGACTCCGAATCAGCTTTTCAGAAATATGAATCAAATGGTTTAAATTTAATGAGAAATTGATTCCATAGAATGTGATTTGATGGAAAATTCGAACCAAATGCCCCCTTAAGGAGTCTAAAGATGATTGGGAACAAATTAATTTTTTAGAATAAAAGTGAAATTTCCAAGGCTCCAAATTCAATCCATGCCGTAGCCTATTCATCCAGTGCAGAAAATTGCAATGTAGTGTTTTTTTGAGGACTTCCTCAGCAGGTGCTAGCTTATAATATGCGGGCAGCGTATTTAGTCTTTTTTAAAAAGCATATTTCCAAACATCCATGTGATGTTTACTTTTATATTTCAATCTTCGGTTATTTTTTTTTTTTACTTTAGGAGGTTGGGTTCCTCATACCTTTTATAACTTGTGTGACAATTTTTTGAGCCCGAAGTTGTTTACCTCATCATCATTCATAAATGGTGAATGTTTCAAAATTTTAAAATAAAATGGTAAGATTAAATTTGGCGTACAAATCATCCACGCTAGCATTTATTAATAATTAATATTTCAAACCAAATATAGATGAAGTTTAAAAAGATGAGAAATCTAAGAAATGAACTCAACATGATATAGGATGCACTCAAAGAGCAAAAAATAAGGGGAAGGCAACTAGGTCTGCATGGAGCATTGGAGCTGAGATGGTAAGAGTTAAGAGGTACAAAAAAATTGCAAGGAACTCACCGGTTGATTCAATAAAGGAACGGAATCAAGGTGGCCCTGAGAATTATTTTCCCTACTTTATGATGTCAATGATTTAATTAATAATATTTGGATCTGTAATGTTGCTTAAGAATAATTATTTGCCCGTTTCAACAGGTCAGCATTGAATAGTGAAAATTATGACATTATCCAAAAAAATCTATGACATGTATGCTTATGGAAGGTTTTTTTTTTTTTTTTTCTTTAATGAGGAAGAAGAAAATTATATTAAAGTACCAAGAACATTGCCGTCGTGGGGATTACATATTGAGATAAAAGTTTTGTTTTTCATAGCATTATGTGCTAAATGTGCCAAAAGAGCAACCATGTCATTATTGGGCTTGACCCAAAAAGAAATAGTAGGGAGAAGATTATAGACATCCAAAAAGAGGGGGACAATGCTCCAAGGGCATATGGTTATTAGGTCAAAAAATAAGTGTTATAATTCTTCATAATTACTCCACACTTTTTTGATACTCTACCCTTTCAATTGAGCCTATTGAATTCTAAGCAGGAGACCCCGTGTGCATCCTTTAATAGATTTTCCTGTCATCAAGTAATCAGAAATGAATGAGATATATTTCCCTTTATATAAAAAAACAAGTAACCCAACAAGAAATGTTATGACATGGATCAAACACGGAGTACCACAAACCATAATGATAAAGACAGAATGTGAGAGGGTAAGAGAAGGAGAGTTTGGTATGAAAGAAAGTACATGTGTCTGAGGGATTATGGTGTTTTAGTGGAATAGAATTAACAGACCACAGGTCTTAGGGAGGCTTGTTGATGATATAATCTCTGTTACCTTTCCTCCTTTGGTGAAAAATAGATTTATTGGAATTAATAAGCATGTACAGCATTTCTGTTACCTTTTCTTACTACTTTAATAAAGTTGCCTTTGTACCAAAAAAAAAACACAGTATGATAAAACATTATGGGAGGAGTCTTTGAAGAAAGAGGGAATTTTATTATTAATTTTTTTTTTTTTTGGGGGGTGGGGGCGCATAGGATAGGAAAACCATACATGACCATTTAATTGAAGTAGCCACCTAGAGTAAAGAGATATATATATATATATATATATATTTTTTTTTTAACTTAGGGTAGAGAGATAGCATATATCCAATGCATAACCAATCCATCTCATATATGAATCAATGGTCAATCTACCGTATCATCATCAATACTTGGTTGAAAGTGGTTGGTACACGTCTCAAGGTATTGATATGGTACCATAAGTACCTAAGCGTGTTAAATGGTTAAGTTCCGATGTAAACGACATGATTTGATTCGTTGAAAAATTTTTAGGTGAAACTGAAATCAATTAGTTTAACAAACATTTCATATAATGAAATTGAAATCGTTTATAAGCAATTTAGTTTAAACGGTTTTTTTTTTTTTTTTTTTAATGATTTCTTTCTCTTTCAAATTTTTTTTATTGAAATGAATCTAAATTTAACATTGAATTGAGTTTTTATTTATTTATTTATTTTAATATTTGTAAGCTTTAGTTGACTGCCTTTTAGTTTTTTAGTGGAACTTATTTATTCTTACTACCATAATTATTTATTATAACAATGAATGACTTAACTTACTATGCATATATTAATCAGTTTTAGATAGTTTATTTGAATAATTTATTATCAATTTACATAGTTCGGTTTGGTTTAAACCATTTTATTAAACGGTCTTAATTTTGAAAACAAAATTGAACCATTTATTAAAAGATTTTACGTTTCAATTGGATTGACCATAGCAGTGGTATCAATCAGATAGGGTAAAATTGTCCAAAAAACTAAGGGTATTGATATATTTAGGGACGAACAATCCGATCTTATCTTATGCATCCTATTTATATCGATATGGATACGAATACTGGTACCTAAGACCTTGGGTAAGTATTGTGAAGATAGTTTTTCCAAAATTCTATAATCTTTCACTGATTTACAACAAATATTGAAGATGTATATATAATATTAGGGGTGTCAATTCAAGCTTGGCCTGATCGAGCCCAATTGTTTAAAGCCCGAATCAATCTGAGATCGACCATTTAAAATCTGAATTAGATTGGCCCGATTAATAAACATGTTAGGTTCAAGCTGGATTCGTTTATAATCGATTGTTCTCAATACAATAGTGCAGCCCAATGGATGCCCAACCAAGACTGACTAATTACTAGCCTTGCCCTGACTGATTTAAAGTCAAATTTAAATCCTCTTACTTAGCCCAACATGTTTTAAAGCCTGTTTAGAGATAAATGATTAATTAACCGATTTAAGACTCATTTAGTCCAATTATAAATCGATACTCAATCGATCGAATAATACCATGCCTAACATATGAGATGCAATTACTTAAAGAAGCCAAATTCATGATACAAAATCTTAAAATGCCCAATCAAAACCGACCCAACCCATCCGATTAACACCCCAATATAATATATCTGCATATCCACTACCAAATCAAGGGAAAAAGAAAGGTGCAAAAAAGTTGGACCACAGCGTTACACGATAAGATGGCTTCGATTGGTTAAACCATGGTCCCACCCCTGTAGAATTTTTTTTCTTTTGGGAGAACACCCATGTAGATTTTTCCGTGTGTGTCTATACGAGGGTGAAATGAAAAGACCTACAGAAACTTCAAAAGGAGAGAAAAATCATGTCTTTCCAATCACTGTTTACTACTACTGTTGCACACGACCCACATGCAAAAAGATATGATGGAGAAGGCAAGGAGAATAAAAAAATTGAGCTAGGATCCTTTGCCCTTGTTTATTGCTTGTTTCTGAATAAGAATTAAAATCGGACTAGAACTGGATAGGTCGGGTACAAGTACCAATTTTCAGAATTGAGACAGGACTTGGTTCGGTTCTGGATCACACTAATAGTTCTTGGAACCAAAACCAGAACTAGACCGAATACCTTGTTTCGGACTGGTTGACACCCTTAATACACATAATGCTTTCTAATAGTCTCACATACTATGTGTGTAAGCCAAACTAATGTGACCCTCTAGGGTGTTCCCACTTAGCTCAAAGTGAGTCTAATTAATAACAAGTGTAGCAACGATGGAAATAACATGCAACTACCTAAGCGATAAGAAACAATACATTCAGTTAGTCCCTTCACTTTAATAATATCGCATGACAAACTTATCTTTGATGTTTGAATATTTGCAACAAAGGCTTTTTAGAAAATCAACAAGGAGGAAAATACATTGCAGATTAGGGATGCAATTCAGGCCACATATGAATTTTGAATATGGTTGAGCCCAAAGCTTGTACTAATGTAGTTCAAATTTGAAGCATCTCATGTTGTAGCCACTACCTACCATAATTTTCCGCACCCCCACCAACCAACCAACCAACGAAAAAAATAAGAAAGAAAGAGGTAGTATAGGGCACCCTACTTTCTCCCACTCTGCAACACACCTATGTATTTTTATTTTTTTTTCTTGGGCCCAATATATTTCTGGTAGAAACCTATCTACAATTTCTAAGAACCTACACATCATGCAACCAAAGGTTCTCATAATAGAAGCAGATATGTGTATCTTGCTTGCCTACTTTATTGTACTCTTATTCATTACTTTAGCAATTAGCATCTCTTTCATTGAGATTAAAGATCTACTTTATTGTACTATTAGTCATTAATTTAACAATTAGCATCTCTCTCATTGAGATTAAAGATCTTGGGTAGCATTAGATTATGAGCATTTAAAAATTTACGTAATTTGAGTTTTATTATCTTATTTGGTAAGTAGGTGCTCAAGCAGATTAAAACACCTTCAGCTCTGATTGCTTATTATCTTTATAAGGATAAGTCATTTATTGCAGAGGAAAGTTTTGGTTCATGGAATCTGATGGTTGGAAAGAAACAACTTTACTTTTTCATATTCTCTTTCAAAGATTTTTTTTTTTTATTCCATTTGGCTTTACATCATAAATGGTGACCTTTTAACTACTATAACAATGGCTTTTGATTCTTCAAAGGCAACCAAGTGAGCCAACCCACCCATATAGTATTAGGTTGCTCAAAAAAAGTCACATATGGTATTAGACTGTAAAGTATTTAAACTGTGTTCTGCTAGGTTGGCTGTTGGTAATGGGTCCAAGCTTATAAGAAAACTTCAGCTTCGAAGCTAGCATTTTTGGCCTTATGGGTTTAATGTTACATTTTTCCAGCATAAAAGGGAGGAGTCAAGAAAGGCACCATCGATTTATGTGCAAGGGTATTGTTGCTGCAGATTCTCACTCCGTAGATGACCTGCAACAAATCAGATGAGAAACTATCTCGGAGTGGACGACACTCTGATGCCTAAGTCAGTAATAGTGTTTTAGAGAGGAGAAATGGGAAACATGGAGCTCAGAATGTTCTAAGTGCCTTACCATTAATATAGTATATTACCGTTGATCTTCTTGAACAATGGTAACAACGATTGCAACAGTGGAGTTCGGATCAGGTCCTTATACAAGCATGCGATAGACACAGTGTGCTTATGGATCCTTGTTCTCTCAAGCATAGAGAGAAATGGATACCACCACTTGCAATACCGTAACCAAGAACCCCTCTTTTAAACTTAAATACTCCCACCATAACCACCTCCCAACAAGGAACTTACGTGGTGATTTCGAAGACTCCCACTAGTTGCAAGTGGTAGTTAATATTAATGTGACAATAAAAGCCACATCAGCTTACATAATCGACTAATGAGAGGTGATGGAATAGTTTGATATATGAAAGGGCAGTGATGTGAGGATGATAGAGATTGAAAAAGAGAGTGTTAGTGTACTTTTCTTTGGTGGCCCAAAAAACCTCTTCTAATTTTTTATTTTTTATTTACTAGTGCTGGTAAATTTCGGATAAATGCTAAAATTTAGCTATAAAAAGGGTGACGAGTAGACATATTGTCAGTTTTCGGTAAACTAATAGCATGCCTCAATCATAGGGCTAAAAATATGAAGGTAAAGAGTCTTTCCCAATAGAATAAAGAGGGCGTCATAGGACCTCTTTTCCTATAAAGCAAATAGTTTCTAGAATATTAGTGATTTCTTGTATGGCCCACTTAGAAAGAGTGGAAGACTTTCTTGTACAGCTTCATCATCTTTCATATCACAAATTAAGAAGACCCAAAATTGTAGATGTATACGAGTCACAAATCCCTACTCAAATGTATAATTTGAATGCTATTAGAATTGACCACTACGCAACATGCATGTAACTTTGAAAATCCATTAAGGAGTGTAAAGATGATTGGGAACAAATTAATTTTTTAGAATAAAAGTGAAATTTCCAAGGCTCCAAATTCAATCCATGCCGTAGCCTATTCATCCAGTGCAGAAAATTGCAATGTAGTGTTTTTTTGAGGACTTCCTCAGCAGGTGCTAGCTTATAATATGCGGGCAGCGTATTTAGTCTTTTTTAAAAAGCATATTTCCAAACATCCATGTGATGTTTACTTTTATATTTCAATCTTCTGTTTTTTTTTTTTTTTGCTTTAGGAAGTTGGGTTCCTCATACCTTTTATAACTTGTGTGACAATTTTTTGAGCCCGAAGTTGTTTACCTCATCATCATTCATAAATGGTGAATGTTTCAAAATTTTAAAATAAAATGGTAAGATTAAATTTGGCGTACAAATCATCCACGCTATCATTTATTAATAATTAATATTTCAAACCAAATATAGATGAAGTTTAAAAAGATGAGAAATCTAAGAAATGAACTCAACATGATATAGGATGCACTCAAAGAGCAGAAAATAAGGGGAAGGCAACTAGGTCTGCATGGAGCATTGGAGCTGAGATGGTAAGTGTTAAGAGGTACAAAAAAATGGCAAGGAACTCACCGGTTGATTCAATAAAGGATCGGAATCAAGGTGGCCATGAGAATTATTTTCCCTACTTTATGATGTCAATGATTTAATTAATAATATTTGGATCTGTAATGTTGCTTAAGAATAATTATTTGCCCGTTTCAGCAGGTCAGCATTGAATAGTAAAAATTATGCCGTTATCCAAAGAAATCTATGACATGTACGCTTAGAGAAGGTTTTTTTTTTTTTTTTTCTTTAATGAGAAAGAAGAAAATTATATTAAAGTACCAAGAACATTGCCGTCGTGGGGATTACATATTGAGATAAAAGTTTTATTTTTCTTAGCTTTATGTGCTAAATGTGCCAAAAGAGCAACCATGTCATTATTGGGCTTGACCCAAAGAGAAATAGTAGGGAGAAGATTATAGACATCCAAAAAGAGGGGGACAATGCTCCAAGGGCATATGGTTATTAGGTCAAAAAATAAGTGTTATAATTCTTCATAATTATTCCATACTTTTTTGATACTCTATCCCTTCAATTGAGCCTGTTGCATTCTAAGCAGGAGACCCCGTGTGCATACTTTAATAGATTTTCCTGTCATTAAGTAATCAGAAATGAATGAGATACATTTCCCTTTATATAAAAAAACGAGTAACCAAACAAGAAATGTGACATGGATCAAACATGGAGTACCACAAACCATAATGATAAAGACAGAATGTGAGAGGGTAAGAGAAGGAGAGCTTGGTACAAAGGAAAGTACATTGGTATGAGGGATTATGGTGTTTTAGTGGAATAGAATTAACGTACGATATAATCTCTGTTACCTTTCCTTCTTTGGTGAAAAATAGATTTATTGGAATTAATAAGCATGTACAGCATTTCTGTTACCTTTTCTTACTACTTTAATAAAGTTGTCTTTGTACCAAAAAAGAAAAAAAAAACACAGTATGATAAAACATTATGGGAGGAGTCATTGAAGAAAGAGGGATTTTTTTTGTTTGGGTGCGGGGGGGGGGTTGTTTGGGTGCGATAGGATAGGGAAATCCATACATGACAATTTAATTGAAGTAGGCCACCTAGAGTAGAGAGATTTTTTTTTTTTTTTTTTTTTTTTTTTTTCTGGTGTGGATACTTAGAGTAGAGAGATAGCATATCCAATCCATCCCATACATGAATCAATGGTCAATCTACCGAATCATCATCAATACTTGGTTAAAAGTGGTTGGTGCACGTCTCAAGGTATTGATATGGTACCATCAGTACCTAAGCATGTTAAATGGTTAGGTTCCGATGTAAACGACATGATTTAATTCATTGAAAGATTTTTTAGGTGAAACTGAAATCGAATAGTTTAACAAACATTACAAATAGTGAAATTGAAATCGTTTATAAGCGATTTAGTTTAAATGGGTTTTTTTTTTTTATAGTTTTATTCAAATGATTTCTTTCTCTTTTAATTTTTTTTTTATTGAAATGAATGTAAATTTAACATTGAATTGAGTTTTTATTTATTTATTTATTTTAATATTTGTAAGTTTTAGTTGAATGCCTTTTAGTTTTTTAGTGGAATTTATTTATTCTTACTACCATAATTATTTATTATAACAATGAATGACTTAACTTACTATGTATATATTAATCGGTGTAGACAATTTATTTGAATAATTTATTGTCAATTTACATAGTTCAGTTTGGTTTAAACCATTGAATTAAACGGTCTCAATTTTGAAAACAAAATTGAACCATTTATTAAAAGATTTTATGTTTCAATTGGATTGGCCGTAGCAGTGGTATCAATCGAATAGGGTAAAATTGTCCAAAAAACTAAGGGTATTGATATATTTAGGGACGAACAATCCGATCTTATCTTATACATCCTATTTATATCGATAGGATACGAATACTGGTACCTAAGACCTTGGGTAAGTATTGTGAAGATAGTTTTTCCAAAATTCCATAATCTTTTACTGATTTACAACAAATATTGAAGATGTATATATAATATTAGGGGTGTCAATTAGCCCGAATCAATCTGAGATCGACCATTTAAAATCTGAATTAGATTGGCCCAATTAATAAACATGTTAGGTTCAAGCTTGATTCGTTTATAATCGATTGTTACCAATACAAGAGTGTAGCCCAATGGATGCCCAACCAAGACTGACTAATTACTAGCCTTGCCCTGACTGGTTTAAAGTCAATTTTAAATCCTAAAGCCTATTTAGAGATAAATGATTAATTAATCCATTTAAGACTCATTTAGTCCAATTATAAATCGATACTCAATCGATCGAATAATACCATGCCTAACATATGAGACGCAATTACTTAAACAAGCCAAAGTCATGATACAAAATCTTAAAATGCTCAATCAAAACCGACCCGAACCAATCGATTGACACCCCAATATAATATATATCTGCATATCCACTACCAAATCAAGGGAAAAAGAAAGGTGCAAAAAAGGTGGACCACAGTGTTACACGATAAGATGGCTTCGATTGGTTAAACCATGGTCCCACCCCTGTTGAATTTTTTTTCTTTTGGGAGAACACCCATGTAGATTTTGCCGTGTGTGTCTATACGAGGGTGAAAAGAAAAGACCTATGGAAACTTCAAAAAGAGATAAAAATCATGTCTTTCCAATCACTGTTTATTACTACTGTTGCACACGACCGACATGCAAAAAGAAGTGATGGAGAAGACAAGGAGAATAAAAAAATTGGGTCTTTCCCCATATTCGAAAATGACGGTTGAGTGGAACTACTTAACTTCCTTATGTGGGTCCCACCGCCCACCACAACACATGTTTCCAGAGTGTCACTGGTGTCACTACTCCGCAACGTAAAAGCTTCTTCTAAAAGGGTACCGTAGAGGAAAAAGCTCATCAGCCTCAGCTCATCCATACCCATGGTTATTAAATTTGGATTTATAAATTATTGGGATTAATGTGTTTCATTAGTTCAATGATTTGATCAAATTATCGATAAAAAAAGTAGAGATAATAAAATTTGAGTTTGGATTCGGATTTGGAAATTATTTTTTTATAAAAATAAAAAACAAACAAAAAATTTGGATGTTATTTTTAATATTTATAATACTTGTTTCATATCATCTATCAATTATCATATGTACATAGCATACAAATGATATAAAAATTAAAATTTTAAAGATAAAAATATTACATTTAGGTCTTTTTTTTTATAAATTCATTTCCTATTACTCAAATAATTGAATTAAATAAAGAGAGACTGAGAGGGGGAACTGAGCACAAATTCAACTAGACTCACGTCACCCACCATATATATTCATCTTAAAGATTAGAAAGAGTAACGACTATAAGACTTAGTCAAACCAAAATGGGGTGAGATTTTTTTTTTTTTTTTTTTTTTAATAGAAGTGAAAGATTATCACAGAAAAGATAAGCTTTGTCGGTTTCTATTAAAAAAGAAAAAGAATAATATTAAGATAATAAATGCATAATAACCACACTATTTTCTAAAGATTTATTGACTTATTAAAGATAAAGGTTTTTTTCTTTTTTTTACATGGGATAAAATTAGGTTATAATTTGAATAAAATTCGGTTTGACCGAATTATTTGTAAATTTTAAAAAAATCAATAAAGTTCAAGAATTTTTTATTTGATTCAGATTTGAATAGAATTATTCGTAAAATTTAATAAAATTCTGTTTGGTAGAACTATTCACGAATGATATAGAGAATTTAATAACTAGGTTCATACCTCATAGGCTCTCATACAGTTATACCCATATATTTCTCTCTCTCTCTGGGTCCCACATGTCACGTGGAGACTGATCCCACCTTTGATTCACGTGACTGATTCTACGTAATTTACGTTGCTATCAATTTAACTTAATGGGAATAGTAATTCAAGTTAAAATTGAACCGCATACCTTTGATACGATCTGAGATACCTTTGACTTTTGGGTCCGACTATCCAAATTGGTCTTCTTTCCAATGAAAGCTTTCCATTGGACTATTATTATGCCGACATAGAACATGAACTCTACCAAAAAAAAAAAGACGGAGAACAAGAATGGTCAAAGTACAATGGCTTGGTTTTCCAATTATTTTCTTTTGATTTTTTTTTTCTCCCTTGGATGAACCACACCATCTACAACAAAACCAAGTTTGATGGAGATATGGGATTGAAATTTTGTAAATGATGACAATCCGATACCTCTTGTTCAATAGTTAAGAATCTATTTTGTATAATTTTTCATAATGAATTTAAGGTCTACACATATTTTAAAACCTGCTTAAGAGATCTTTACGTGATGACATGGTCCTTTTGCTTAAAGATAGGAACATGCAAAATTATCACCCCACATTCATTTAAATCAAAAAATTCATTCATGTTGATGTCGTTATATCTCATGGGCGCTCGCTTGGTCTCTCTCTCTCTCTCTCTCTCTCTCTCTCTCTCTCTTCGATGTAAGGACCATTGTAACTAGGTGGATTTCTTTTTCCATTTTTTATTTTCTTGTTGGGCAGTAGAATTCTATCTAATAGAGTAGGTACACACTCGTGGACACGACCTATGGAGGTGGTGTGTGAGATTCTTCAATGCGCGGTAGCACAGTCTCTTCCCACCCGTTGTGTGTAGACACAGGTATAAGTTGTTAGGTAGCATTCTTTCTTCCTTTCTTGTTTTAGATGTGTTGTACACCCGAATTTATTTTAGAAATTCATAACAAATTTAACCTGACTTTCAACTCGAATGGAAATTTGTAAAATGACAAAATAAAAAATTAAAATTTTGATAAAAAATAATTAATAATAAATACATGATTATCTTTAGACAAATGTGACACCCTCCCTTCCCCCTCTCTCTCCCTCTATATCTAATGGTCACAATGCCACACGTAAACGGTCTCAGTGGCTTTAAGAAAACTTGATCTTTTTTTTTTTTTTTTTTTTTTTTTTTTTTTATCAATTTCTTAATTTTATCCTTTCTAATTTATTTGATTTGACCTGGTTATGTTCCAAAAACACAAAAATAACAGTAATTAATAAAGATAATGTCATTTTTTATCTTATTCAATTGGCGTATTAATTACGTACAATTGACATACATTACCTCATCTTAGATTTGGCTTGGTGGGTCATGCAAGTTGTGGGCAGAGCACTAGGTCTTGCTTGTAACTTAAGAAACAAGTTTCATTCCGGCAATTATGGTTTGTTTGACTTTCAATGTTATTATCTTGATATTTTGAGTCTTTGATATATTTATAGCCACTAACCAAAATGTTTTCACTATTTTGGCTTAGTTATGAAGACTCCCACAGACTATACACCTATGCCTCAGTCAAAGGAAACCTAGATATTGGTGAAAGTGGCTCCAACCAACCCAAAACAAACAAATCATAAAATTTTAAAAATTATAAGTCACAAGTATGTTACATGACCCACATAAGAATGTCTTATATATAAATATCTCTTATAATAGATCAGATGGTCCAAATTTTAGTGATAATCAAATTCCAAGGTTCTTGTTTATATGTTACATTTCAGCCCAATCGAAATGTGCCAAGTGACAAAATGGACACTTAAAACCATGAAAGAGTGTATAAGAAACTAAGAACAATGGTTTGATCTTTTATTCCACATGTTCTTGAAATATAGCATTTATTAGGAGGTTAGTAGTTAGTAAAAGTGTGGTCTACTGTCCTTTACTCACCCGTGGTGGGTCCCCCCTCTCTGACCCCAATGTGAGTCTTGCATAAAAAATTAAGAAATAAATAAATAAAAGTAGTAAGGGATGCAATGAAATTTGAACTTGGCTAATTCAGACAATCTCTTCTTTGTCAAATGGTCAAATTACCACATCGTTTATCCATATGGCTCAACATGTGAGACCATGTAGGAAACCTTCCCAAAAGAAGGCCAAATGAAAGAAATTTACCTTAAATAATATGGAACAAAAGATACCTAGCAGATCAGCTTAGTGCAGTATTTAGTCAACTACAATTTTTTTTTTAATGTCACAAGAAGAAAAAAATAAACATTGAGAAGAAAGGGTTGAATATACGTCATTGTAGGATTGAGTAGAAAGAGATGTTCTCTTAGTGAGAACCCAAAAAGATAAGTGTTTCAAGAGCATTACCATATCATTAGTTGGTTTTAGATAGATGTCAAGTTTAGACAATAAAATATGAAGATCTAAAAAGATAGGAATTCTTTAAGGGGCCTATTGCAGTTTCTATGGTTAGTAAAATGGAAAAATTGGTGAGAATCAGTCTACATCTCCCCATGGTTACATCCTGCTTTGAGTGCATGCGTTACTCCCATGAGCAGCCCTCTAATATGTGCTTCAATGGTGCTTCTTGTCATCATATAATCAACATTAAATAAGATTACATTATTTTTATCAATTAAGTAATAAACCCAATCAGAGATAGTATTGGTCTTTTCAGTGACTCCCACACATGCTATCGTAGATGGGGTCACAAGGGGAAGATATTGGGGAGGGGGTAGATATTGGGGAGAGGGGGAGGGGAAGCCTAATGGATTGAGTTCACCTGGGTAGGTGTTGAAAGATTGCTTGCTAAATCAATTCATTGTCTCACTGAGTGATGAATCACAAGGGGATTAGGTTTATCTTGGTTGAAAAGCACACTGTTCCTATGCATCCATAAATAATAGCATATAAAAATAAAGATGATAAAAAATTTTGGTAAACTATCCCGAGGAACTGAATGTAGAAAGTACGTAATAACATATTACAAGGAAGCTTTTGAAAAAGCTTATGATAGTAATCCCAAAGAGCTTGCAATCCAAATTCTTTTAGAAAACTCGCAATAAAGAAAAATATGATCAATAAACTTGTCATTACACAATTCATAGATTGTACCGATGTCCTTTCATTTCCCCAAGATATTGTTAGTAGGAACTCCTCCATGAGCCAATCTTTTGAAAAAAATCTTAAATTTTGAGTAAAATTTGAGTTTTCATAGAAACCGCCACCAATAAGAGCAAAGAGATATTCAACACACCTGTTCTTATACACATATATTGCTCTTATGCTTGGTTTTACTGCCACCAAAGAGATAGGGATCAATTGCCATGATCATCATCCATGATAATCTTCTACTAAAATAAAAAATTAATAAAAAAATTCATGATAATCTCGATCAAGCCGACGAACCACTAATGGATTGATACATAACCTGATTTTCAAAGTCAAAATAGATTGGTACATATTTGGACTCTTCGTGGCCAAAAATTTTGAGAAAAAATTAAGGTTTGATTAATGCGTTAATCCGTTTTCTTTAGAGGATACATTAGATTGCATTTGAAAAACTTTTTTTTTTTCTTGGGTAATCATTTGCAAAACTTAAGAAAGACAAAAAAGAGGAATTTAAGAGATGCACCATTATTTTGTGGGGCATGCCAATCTCTCCACCCTCTCCCGCACCCCCACCTCTCAAAAAAACATTTTTTTTGCTATGTTTAAGTGGAAATTTTCACAAGCCTCCAAAATACATATGAACATTTTCTTTGTTCTTTTTTTAACATCTTGACATGATTGTGATAGAAATTTATTTGTAAAAAGCATTGCACACACGAGTCGTACTTTAAGAGGCATAGGAACTAAAATTCGATAAGTTCATTTAATGTCGGCCATCCCAATGAGGTAATTGTGATACATATGTTTTTAGGATTGGGTTCTTCTATTGCGTAACAGGGTGCGGCGGCTCATATTCGACTCTTTGGAACAAAACCTAATACATAATCACATGTCTTGAGACGTTCCAAGGCATTGGATTTGAGCTTCCGCCTCTATTGCACAGTAGATAAGCCCCTTTGATGTTTTTATGTTGTTTTTAGATTTGAAGAAAAAAATTACATGAATTCTATGTTATTTTTACAAGTTAGTTCTTATAGAGTGTAACTTGATCATTTCTTATCCTAAAAATAAATAAATAAATATTAAAGTAAGATATTTAAATTGAATAAAAATTAAACAAAATTTTATATGATTAAAGATCTCAATCCAGTGGTTTCATGATTTTAACTTTCGATGATATTTCTTAATTTTATTTTAAGATGAACTTTGATGCTATTATTCCATCACATTCTTTTTTATAGAAAACGTTGTATACACTATACTAGGGGATGTCAAAAGTTGGTCTGCACTAGTAGGTTTGACCTGAATCAACTGATTGAATTGTGAGCCTAGCCTGATCGAAATTAACTAGGCTGAACCAGTTGATACCCCTACGATGTATGACCCTCTCACATTTTCTCTCGTCTCTGAGATGTGATTCTCTTATATATAATTCTTGCAATACCCATTCTGTGGTCCCACCGGCTTGATGTGGAAAATTAATTTCATCCCATGCTGGTAACAATTTCACTCTCAAAACTGTTCCAGAAAATGCTCTTACAAAAATGCAACCAAACAGAGCCTTAGAGGTCCCATACACAAATTGTATTCGACATTAGAGATTTTATCACACCATGAGTATCAAAATGTAAGATGTCAATCAATACCAGAATCAGAAATAGGAAAGACCCCTAAAATCAGCAAGATTAAGATTGCATTAATAGAGACCTACAATCCTACATAAAATAACTGGTAATGAAAAATGCTCAAAGATAAGATTAGTGATAGCTATGTGTCATAAAAAGCTGCCAAACCTTATCAACTTGAAGGGCCAAGTAGTGGGTACCATACTTCCATTAAATGAATTTAGTATGCCATAAATATGTTTGATGACAAATAATTATTATAGGCATTTTCCATGGCCAAAGTTCAGTGGATGCAACTTTTGTGTTTATTGTAGAATAGGTTGAAGGTCCGGACCAAATATCCTTACTAGTTATCATCACTTAAGAAATAGGAGGAATTGATGGGACTCTTTCATAAGATATGGAGGTTTCCACTCTACAAAGATCATCAAATCTAAACACTTATTTTCTGAGGAACATAATCTTTGAGGCCCACACAATACTATCTTATACTGTTTTTGATTGGCTTCTTGACGATGAAGTAATAGCCGGATATGGAATATGCTCTCATATTCTCTCACTCTCACTCTCACTCTCACTCTCCAATGGTTTTAGGTATTTACAAGTCGTATCAATCGTAATTGATATCAATACTTGATTGATATCAATACTTGATTAATATAAATTGATTGATATGATATAAGTATTTTTTTTAATGATATTTCAATCCTGTATCAACCCGATATGACTGATACATATCAATGTCAATATTGTTATTACCAACTATCAATATCCATACCAATATCGTCAATTAAATCTTTGCTCTCTTCACTGAATTTTATATTATTACCTCTATGTCTTATTCAAAAATAAATATTTTTAGGTTGTGTTTGGTATCATGTATTCTTGATGTAAATTTTAGGTTTAGAACGAATTCTAAAACTTGCTACCTCTTTATTTTTTTTCATGTGAAATTACACTTTCAAACTTAAAATCTATTCCAAAAATACATGACAAACACAACCTCTTATTCATCATCCATAATAGGATAAAGAAAAAGAAAAGAAAATGAAGGTTGAAAGGTATGGGAACGGTGAGTGAAAGGAAGAAGCAGCCAAATCCATCTACAAAGCCTATCAATCTTTAATGAGGTTCCATGTGTCTTATCAAAAAAATAAATAAGTTCCATGTGAAAATGTCTTTGGTTCGGGATTTCCACAACATGATCTAAGCATGTGGTATTGGGTTCCATAATGAAGCAAAAGTCTGTCAAAAAAAAAAATAAATAAATAAAATAAAAGAAAAGAAGAAGATGAAGAAGGCGATCTTCAAAATCCAACCTTAGTAACCGATCGAGTCATACATCAGGTTGGTCCACTCTGATTTTGGTTTTATGGAAATTAATTGAAAAATTCGGTTTGGTTGTTGCATTCGATCGATCTGATTTGGTTTTGATCTCTGCTGATTCCATAAACCCTTAACCCGAAATCAAATTGATAAAAGTTTGATTCACATTGATCGATCTAGGCTCAACTGATTATTTTCTATCAAACCAATTCGGTCTGAACTTTAGTTACGAATGTAAATGGACAGTTAAAAATCTGAATTCAATTGGCATATATTTTCATTTAGGGTACTCGAATCCAATAAGAGGGTATCTGAAGCTGAATTCGGATAATTCAGAATATAATCGATCTATCTGATTTGAATACATAGATATCCTCGAAATATAATCTATTTGATTTTATAAATATCTAGCTAACATTAAAAATTAAGTAGTTAATGATCTTGGTGGTTCTTGAAGATTCGACTATTTGTAGAGAATGAAGAAAGAGCTTCGACATCTAAGAGACATGGTTTGAAAGTGAATTGCATCCACCAAGGAAGGAAGGTCTAGATTAGACAATTTAGATATTAACAGATGGTAAAAAATTCAAATTTAATTCACATCCATATCCATCTAGGAATATCTATATCCTATCACATCGCTCCTTTTACATTTCTAACTAACTTCAGTTCTTGTTCATTTTGTCCCAATTGGGCTCTAGTCATCGCCTTTGCTTGACAACTTCTAGGTCCCGATGGATTGTGCACTGATCTCCACATTGACAATTCAAGCATCTCTCAAGCAAGGTTGTGTTTAATTGTGTGAAACCAAGCCTAAACATACACAACAAAAGTGTGAAGCCAGACCTATACCATACTTAACCCTATAATTATGTGTATTTGTTGAGTTGTGTGAAATCAAACCTAAATCACACTAGTTAATCTTAAAATCATGTGCTTGTGTCATGTTAAACGGGTTGAAAAATACCACATTTGGCATTATGAGACTGTATCTTAGTGAGGTTGTAATTTCCTTCACAACTTTAATTATTTCAGTAGGTTATTTCCACTTAATCGAATATGAATCAAATTACTAAGACTGTATATAAAACATGAAACTGA
This sequence comes from Macadamia integrifolia, assembly GCF_013358625.1. Lineage (NCBI taxonomy): Eukaryota > Viridiplantae > Streptophyta > Magnoliopsida > Proteales > Proteaceae > Macadamia > Macadamia integrifolia. The sequence continues at coordinate 26,185,334 of NC_056557.1, read as the reverse complement.
ATAAAACAGATTGATTCAATTCAATTTTGATTTTGATGTTTTGAAAATTATTCGGTTTTGATACGATTTTAGGTTTTATTTAGTATATCTTGAACTGAAACCAAACCGATTGGCACATTTACATATAATCATGCCAGGTCAAATACCTTTTGCCACATGGATGTGATTGGGTTGAATTTATGTGGTCAGGTAGATATTAAATTTTCTATTCACATGTCAAATTTTAATCCAAATATAATTGACCTTATGGCAAAAAAATGTATCAAAATTATAAAACATTTGAGAGTGATTAGAGTACTAGCAATTATGCATGAACAAACATGAGAATTTGCAATTTACTCAGATAAACGGCGGTACCCCAATTTATGACTATGCTACCCTTTTATAATCTATCACTCCCTATTTTTAATCTACACGTTTAAAACTTGTGTCGTCTATTTTCACTTTTTTACTATTCTTTGTTTTTTGATATTGTACCATTCGAAAATTTGTATCATTTACAACTCATACCGTGAGTTTCTTTTTTCTTTTTTTTCTTTATTGTTGTTGTCCTATTTTTACTAACTATCGATCATTGGACTACAAACACAATTACTCGGTCTGCCGACCAAGGAAAATTTTGCCCTTGTTTATTTTTGGTATGAAATCCAATCAACATTTTGCGTAAAATAAAACTATATATACAGCAATTTCTTAGAAACTTTTACTAATTTTGACTATCCATTTCTAAGAAATTTTTACCATTTTTTTCCTTCTAAGTAATAAGAATTTAGAATTGTAACTTTCAGAGTTACTATTGAAGGGTTCTTATAATGGTTGTGAATCAGGGTATTTCTTAAAATTAAAAAGGTATTTCCCATTAAAATAGTGATGAGATCCTCCCCTGAAGTAGCAAACTGAATGGTACGTGCACCTAGCTAATTTCAAAGTGAGGTTTTGGAGGATCTCAAAGTCCCAATTGGTTGAAACTTAGCAACATATCATATTTACCATATAGGATTATCAACAAGTTGTGTTAGAGTGAGATCAGTTTTTATCTAATGTGAATCTTATTAGAAAATTAGCCGATCCATTTTTTTTTATTTTTTTTAAATAAACATCACATAATAATCCAACTAATATCCAGTTGGAAGTTTCGAATCTCATCCAATCTGGTTATCTAATTACTTATAATTAATTTAGTTACAGAGAACTTACACAAGATTATATACAATTTGACAAATTGTAATTATTATAAGGTATCTTGATATTTTTAATATTTAAATTAGATCAAGATATACCCGGATTTAATTCCTCTATGAAAAAAGGAACAGCAGCGCCCCCTCATGCCCTCTCACATGGGGCAATGACATGGCTATCTCAGCCCTTTTTCTAGGATGATGCTCGTGCAAACCCTCTCATTAGCCTTGTGTTTGGGGCCTTGCCGCCTTGTAGCAGATCCCTTCCTTGCATTTATTTATCAAACCATTCCTTAAACTGATCAGATCATAATAGGATCAGATTCGTCACTTACCTGTAAATTTTTATTGAGTAGGGATTTAGATGAATCTAAACAAAATCATATCCATTGACAACAAGGTTATAGGTAATGCTATTGGCATCAATATTACCATTGCTTAATATTAATATGTTCCATACACAAAATACAATGAGATAGTATCGAATCGGATCAAGTCAATATTGAACATAATTTCAAAATTGAACCACTTTTTATCCGATACTAATACCTAGAACCATAGTTGACAATCCTAATCGCTTTGTGGGCTTAGAAAACCATTTTTCATTCCATAAAATAAATTCTTCTAAATATATACATAGGCTTATTGGGCTCAAAACTTATGATATTCCCTAACATAGAGGCAACAATGCATCTATGGAGCACATATGATCTTTTTGTTTTAGTAAAGGGAACAACAGGGCTAGTGTTTTTTCAAAAAATCTCTATTCGATTTAAAAAAAATAATAAATAAATAAAATAAAGAAGTTTCAAAATCAACACTCAGAAAACTAGTATTCCAATCCAATGGTTATAAACTCAGGAATACAGCTTCTGGTGTAGGTTCCTGGAGCTATTTTAACCTATCTTTTGTGATCATTAAAAAAGATGGACATGATTCAGGGTCCACTGTCCATCATGCATGTGCCCCACACGTGATGTGGAAATCTCAGGTCATTCATTTTAACATATTATAATACTCCCTGTACTATCTCAGCAATCCTCTCTGTATATCTCTCTCTTTTCAAACAAAGGTGCAGAGAGAAAGATTCCTTTTTTATACCTGTTGTTCTACTTCCTCTTCCTTCCTTTAATTCTTTTCTTCCTTTGCACATTCTTCACTTTCCAGTTTCCATTGATACAAAGTTCCAGCTTTTATCCAGAAGAGCTCCTCGAACCAAACGAATTAAGGTTCAGAAGGTCAAGAATCCGCGTTTTGTCTCTCTTTTATTCTCCTTGCAAAACGGCGATTTTGGAGATCGGAACTCAGAACAACAAAAAACAATTAATGGAAAACCCATTGGATGCAAGCTAGAGATGGGATCTTCAAAACACAATTTTTTTTTTTTTTTTTTTCTAATGGTTGTCTCACGTGTCCTGCTTTAAATACCCCAACTGTCGATTTCGGTTTCGTCTTCGATTTTTCTCTATTAATCTCTCCTGTTTTCTGAGCTTGGAGTTGTGAAAGGAAGCATGAAGAGTGGCTGAAACTTGATTGTAGTTTCTGAATTGGTTGCTGAATTGAAGATCTTGATTGGTGGGTTAACAGAAGTTTGAGGAATTAAGAGGAGAGGGAAAAGATGGATAAGTACGAGCTTGTGAGAGATATTGGGTCTGGGAATTTTGGTGTGGCGAGGCTTATGAGGAACAAGGAAACCAGAGAACTTGTCGCCATGAAATGCATCGAGCGTGGACAGAAGGTTTGTAAAATTTCGAAATTATTCGATGGAAAGGGTCTGATTTTTGTTTTTTGTTTCAAGTCTGTAGTAGTAATTTCAATTCCAGGTCGAATTTGTTGTTTATGGATCGAACTCTGTTTCAATTCAATGTTCTTTCTGTTGTGGCAGATCGATGAGAATGTGGCGAGAGAGATCATAAACCACAGATCGCTTCGACACCCGAACATAATTCGATTCAAGGAGGCAAGTTTCTTTTTTTTTTTGGCTTCTTACCATGTTCAGAATCTTTTCGCCTGTTACCTTCAGTTGCTGTACTTAGGGTTTTTGATTTCGCAGGTTGTCTTGACACCGACCCATCTCGCCATCGTCATGGAATATGCCGCAGGTGGAGAGCTCTTCGAACGAATCTGCACGGCTGGAAGATTCAGTGAGGATGAGGTTCAATCTCTCTCTCTCTCAGCTCTGCTTTCCTTTCTGTGTTTCTTCTTCTTCTTCTTTCCCTAATAATTTAACTATTCTTCTTTACATTTCAGGCCAGATATTTCTTTCAGCAGCTTATCTCCGGTGTCAGTTTCTGTCATTCAATGGTAAAAGACTGAAATTCCTTTTACAGATTCTCAATTTGAATCGAACTCTCTGTCTCTGTCTGTCTCTGTCTCTCTCTCTCTCAATTAAATTCTGTTTTCTCTGTATTCCAGCAAATCTGCCATCGAGACTTGAAGCTGGAGAATACTCTGTTGGATGGAAGCGCAGCTCCTCGCCTGAAAATATGTGATTTCGGTTACTCCAAGGTATGAAAATCTAATCCAAAAGGATCAAAATTAATAATTTCTATCATTCAAGACCCAAATTTAATGCGAAAATTTTGATTTCCTTGTTTGGGTTTCTTAAATTCAGGCGATTACTACTGACAATGAGCTTTCAAGACCCAAATTCTCATGCGAATAATTTGATTTAATTTTTTTTTTTTTTGGGTTTTCTGAATTTCTCTGCAGTCGTCTTTGCTGCATTCAAGACCCAAATCGACTGTCGGAACGCCGGCATATATAGCTCCGGAGGTTCTTTCCCGGCGAGAGTACGACGGCAAGGTACATTTCGTAATTTCGTTTCCATTTTTGGACAAATCGACTGCTGTTTCTCCGTTCCCCAGATATCGTTGCCCATGCGCCACGTTTGTTTCCCTGCTCTGTTAAATAATTACTTGTGTTCCAAACGTGGTAGGGCCTACTTTTCTGCTTTTGTGCTTTTGTCGCGTATACGGTGCTTTTTGTTGACTGTGTAGGAGTACGGTAGATTCCTAGTACAGACATATCCATCAACGGCTTGGATGTTCTCTGTAATCTTAATCCTAAATCAACAGTTAAAATTGTCACCATGGTGTTAAGCTGACACACTTAATGTGTTTCTGGTTTCTTGACAAACCCAAGATGCTTGCCCGGGATCTGGACTGTTAAAAGGTTTTTTTTATTTATTTATTTATTTATTTTTTTCTTACAGAGTGCCATTGGCCAATGGCTATCTACACCTATACACATCCTGCTCCCATATGCATATGACATAGTTTGATCCCACAACTTCCTCCTCTGGGAGCTGGCTCTTCAAGCTGAAGCTGCCACCACTAGGTTAAGCTATTGCTCGTGAGAATCTAGGTTATTCTTTGAGGAAGAGAGCACCATTTCAAAAAGGGGAATTGGATTAGTCAAACTGGCCATGACCAATCCCAATTCTGGCCTATTTAACAGAACTGATGCTAGGGTTTTGGTCATCGAATCGCTGAGTGTTCAGATCTGAGGGCTGATTCTAGGGTTTTTGGGACCGATTCCAGTCCAGATTGAAATGGAAGGGATCAATTCAATCCCAGAGACCGATCGACCCTCAAAGAGAGCTCTTGGTTTTGGCTCTCTTGCCATTGAAACCCAAATATTGAATATTGAAAGGTTCACCACCTAATTTCTGCTGAACTAGAAGGAGGGTTTGTTTCTGAAACATCTGTATTGATCAAATGAATTTCATGTTCTCTTCATGCTGTGTTGTACAATTTTCGTTTAGAGTGAACCACCACTAGTGGTGGACCTCCACTTGTGTGATAACCTGATCTTCATACAACTGCACTAACAGATACAGAAAAATGTAGCAAGCCTAATGCCTTTGTGTATCATTTAATATGAGTCTGTCAATTCTTGACCAGAAAGGTCCCCATCTTAACTTGATGATAACCATGAAAGTGTTACTTTTAATCTTTTTTTTTTCCCAAAGGGGTTATGTGGTGGTTAAGTTCCATTCTTTTCAAACTTTTCTCCAGATGATACAGATGGCTCCTTATCCCTCAGTCTCAACCACTCATTTCTGGGTTCCAATGGCTGAAAAATCCTAACTAAAATAGTTCTAACACATTCATTGTTGAACATAACCTGTACCTACTATATAATTAAGAGGGCCAGGTCATATGATGGATCTTAGATGGATGGATGATGTCTCTGTGTGTCTTTATTAGTTTTATGTTGCTCATTGACATTGAGAATGATGCATACTATGTGGATATCAATATTTATTTTTGTCACTTTGTAAAATATTGAAAATTTCTCTCTCAAGAGCCTTTGCTTGGAAAATATTAGAGAATACCCAGATATGTTCAAACTATGGTTTACCACAGGCTCATTTTTCAGATGTATTGAAATTATCCGTAGGGTGTTTGCACCCATCTAATAAATGTTATTGCTCTTGGTGTTTTTTGCATCATTTAGATGGCAGATGTCTGGTCATGTGGAGTCACTCTCTATGTCATGTTGGTTGGAGCTTATCCTTTTGAAGACCAAGAAGACCCCAAAAATTTCAGGAAAACTATTGGAGTTAGTGTCTCTCCTCTTTGATCATCTCAAGCTATTCATGTTTATCTATTCGCTTAATCACTTATATTTCCTTTATGATATTTTTTGGCAGAGGATAATGGCTGTTCAATACAAAATCCCAGACTATGTTCACGTATCTCAAGATTGCAAGCACCTTCTTTCTCGTATATTTGTCGCAAACGCAAGCAAGGTATGTCTAATGTTGAAAATATTGAAGTATATCAATTCAAGTATAGTATTCTGCCTATGTTGTGAGATAAATTTCATCGATTAGTGTGTCTCCATTATATAGGTTTCTGGACATAAGATTTATTGCTATGTTGTTGCCGGTTATCAATATTCAAGGCAAGGTTTCTAAAAAAGGTTGGATTGTCAAGCCCGGTGATAACGGGAAAAAAGATAAAGAAAAAGGGTCAAGGGTCCCAGTGATCCAACCACAATTCAGTTGTCTAGTCAAATGGTCTTTATTCTTTAAAAAATTAATTTAAGGTACTAGGCAACATCTTTTTGCATAGTTCTGCTTGCTTTTATGCTGAACACTGGGTTTATACAAGCCAACTTCAAAGAAATTGTTGTTTTTATGATCAAAACTAGTTTAGTGGTTGTCTGGAGGCCTTTATTCTAATGGAGGACAAGATATTGAAGTGTCTAGTGTTTGAGTAAGGTTATGAGGAGATGTTTCACTTCAAGGAGACTAGGTGGGGTGGTCATGGCTTTTGCTTGTCCCTATTCATGAAGAGACCTTTATGGTCTCATTGTAGTTGAGGAAAGGTTCTTAGATTCTTAGCATTAGGCTTACGAATCTTATTCTCACTGCCCTAGGTGCAAACTGCGAACTTACAATGAATAATGTCAACCTCAGGTGGTTACTGACATATTTGGGTGCATTGGCTAGTCAGTTGCCAATCAGGGGATTCATATGATGTGATACGAAGATATTTGGCAGACAAATTATTTTTGCACATATTTTCTTAGGCACGGTCAGATTTTGGTAGCATCACCCTACTCAAGAGTTAACCCATATGGTTCCTCATTTTCACACCAAATGCCTTCCCTTTCTGCCATTTGCTCCAGGCATGGCTGAGCTTGGTAAACTGCATCAGATAGTTGCCGGTCCTATGCGAGTTCTTCGTGTCTTTTTTACCCGGTGTGTGTGTGTGTGCCTCCTATTCCTTGCATAAGCCCATAGCTGCTTGACTCTCGTGTCGTTTCGCAATTGTGAGAAGAGAAGCTTCCTCAATGTAAATGTTTGGACAAGAAAATGGCAGTACCAGTCTTTAAAACTTTTGTGTCTTCTTCCATCCGTTTTTTTGTTCTCACTCTTTCTCTTCTTCCACACTGTAGTTGGGTTTGTAGAAAACACACAACATATGGGTTTTCATCCTTTGGACTACCAAATTTCATGTGGCTTCTTCCTGACGATTATCTGTGCATAGATTTTCTGTTTTAGTTTTTATGGTGTGCACATCTTCTTGCATGAGAAATGCGGGGCAGTAATGCTTGGATAAGAGTACCTTATAGAACTTATTTAGCGATGAATTCTGCAAGGGCTGTTTCTCAATAGTGAACAGATCTGGAAGCCCCTGTACATCTACCGACTGCTATTGATGCAGCATGGTGTTCCAGCTTGTGCTATGTGCAAAGGGTTCCTTGGCTGGATAGCATCAGGCTCAGATAAGCTAGTTGATCATACACTGGTCTGTTTTGTATATGTGCAAGTCAGGTCTCGCGTAAGGCTGCGATATTTGATAAGTATATTTCAGGTTTCCATGGAATAGTTAGTTGATAAGTTTCGACATCTCAATGTTTGAAATATGCTTGATAACAGATTGGCAGGGCCATGGTTCTGCTCATGATCTGATGTTTTGGCTAAGACCAAACCAGGGTCGAACTCTCTGCTTATCATTCAAATTAAAGAGTTGGTGAGCCATTTGTTTGCTGGACATACATATCAACAAGGATGAATCCAGTTGTTGAGTATCTATTTAGCTTAGCTAGTCATGTAACACAACTAGTCTATGCCGCTACTTCACTAATCATTTGTTTTTGCAAAATTGCTTCTTTGGTGGATTTGCAGAGGATTACCATTAAGGAAATCAAGAGCCATCCATGGTTCTTAAAGAACTTGCCAAGGGAGCTGACAGAAACTGCTCAAGCCATCTATTATCAAAGAGACAGCCCAAACAACCCAAGCTATTCCCCCCAAACTGTAGAGGAAGTAATGAAAATTGTGGGAGAAGCAAGGACACCACCTCCAGCCTCTAGGTCTATTGGGGGCTTTGGCTGGGGCGGTGAGGAAGATGAAGAGGATGGCAAGGCAGAAGAGGAAGATGAAGATGAGGAAGAAGATGAATATGACAAAAGAGTTAAGCAGGTTCATGCTAGTGGAGAATTTCCAATCAGTTAAAAAGGACCATGCTATCTTTTCTTTGTTATTAGCAAAATCTTAATTTGATTTTGGGATTTTCCATAGATTAGGATGCTTCAATGTGTGCAAAAAGTTATATACTACTGCTTCAATCTTCAGGGTTCAAATGATTGTAAACAGCAAATATTGTCCTATTAAGAGGTCTATGTATTAACTTCATGAGTTTGGTGCAGAGCATATAATCAAAGTAAATTTAGTATGTCACTATGAGGTGCAAAGTTTATTAGCAAGTATGTTAGCATCTCGAGTCGGGTTAATTGCTCTATTAGTACTTTTAATCCTTTAAATTGGGGAAGATTTCAGGGACTGAATTGAAGAGGAGCTAATGCTAAAGGAGCTGAATGTACTTTGTTCATATCTCCTTAAGGTTCCTCACCTGTATAAATAGAGGGAACATCTAACCTCTTCTTTTTTTATGTGTGCAACTAACTTTTGTTAAAGTTTCCTTTTAATCAGATCACAATCCTCTCACTTTTGTTATGGTTTTCTTTTAATAGAGCACAACCTTGTATTATTTGAAGGGGTCTAATAAGCGAGTGAATCACTGACTATTTTATCTTGGAGGCTGATTTGTGAAATTCATAGTTGTCCATTCAAAGGCATGTAAAAAACTTAAGCCATTGTTTTAATATGGAAAAAAAAAAGATTAAACTTCAATTTATAAATTTTGTTTACTTTTCATTTTATGAAATATAATTATTTTATAAAATTTATTTATGTTTATTTTATGAAACTTATTTCTATTTTCATCTGGTTAATATAAGTGAAGCATATTTGGGCATGCTTGAAATTGAATAAGGAAAGAAGTTATCCATACAACAGGGGTTGGTGTTAATGCATGGCTGTTGCATTTATGTCCAAAATGTTGGCCCTTATTTTTGAAAACAACTCAATTCAGCTCTCACTCATCCCATTAATGGGGTGAGTCACAAGAATCCTTCTTCTCAAGTAGAGCCATATTGGTTAAAAGTCTTAAGATATGCATATATTTTTTCATCCTTTCTACCAAGGTCATTTTAGACTTTTTTTACTTGCTTCATTCTAAATCAAATTACTCTTTTGTATTGAGGCATTCAAAGACCTCCATTGCGTATATCCATATCGCTTAAAATGGCTCTCCCACAACTTATCATGTATGGAAACTATTTCTAAATTAATTCTAATCTATTGATTCCTTTATTTATTTTTTCTTCCTAATTTACTACAAGTCCATCTCAACATTCTCATTTTAGCTATAATATATATATATATATATATCACATAATTTATTCCTTAAAATTTCAAAGGAAAATTTTATAGGAAAGCTATTTGACCAACAAAGGTCAAATATATATATATATATATATCACATAACTTTTATATATATATATATATATATTTGACCTTTGTTGGTCAAATAGCTTTCCTATAAAATTTTCCTTTGGAATTCTTTTCTTTTCTTCTTTTCTTTTCTTTCTTTTTTAGTGAATATATGTTGTTTCTTCTTTTTGGTAGAATATATATTTTTATATTGTTTCTTCACCACCCAACATTTTGTTCCATAGGTCAAATAGGTTTCCTATAAAATTTTCCTTTGAAATTTAAAGGAAAAAGTTATTCACATAACCCTAGGAATGCAGCCATCCACTTCATTCACCTTATTTTGACTTTTGTGTAATATCATCACTTATTTCTCCTTTGGAAGAGGATTTCTCATGCTGGTAGTGTAGGAAGGAATTTGGACACTACTATCAACTAGTGGTTTGAAAAGGATTCATCCGTGTGGATCCCACATTTTTAAAATAGATAAATAAAAAAAATTATACGACCTTCACTTTTTGTGAGTGAACATGGGAAAGAATCTACACACGGATAGTATGAGGATCTTTCCTCTTCTCCCTTATTTATGATAAATTCTTTTGAAATATTTTCCATTCAAACAAATGGAGCTTCAAGAAATTGCCTTATAAATATAAGTTCTGAAAATCATTTAAAAAATCATACTTAAAAAAAAAAATTAGTTGAAACATGTGGTGGACAAAAAATAGAAAGGATGACAAGGATATATGAGGTTGTATGATTTAGTTTGACTTTGAAATTTGACAAAATCACATGTCATCCAATCAATTATCATATGTCAGGTCAGGTCACCATTTCACATAGCGGACAAGGTGGGCTGGAAAGTAATAACTGAAAATTCTTAACTGAATGTCTAAGTATTCCCCTTGCTAATATAATAAAAAAAAGGAAAGAAACTGTACCTGTCCGCACCCTTTGCGTCCAGACATAGCTGGGTGTGAAAGTATCTAGTGTACATTGGTGAAATTGGGTCTTCTCATACCCAGATATGTCTGAGCGTAGGGTAAGCTAGATGGGTAGGGTTCTTTCTCTAAAAAAATGAATGTAAGGATTCAAATATTTTGACCAGATGATGAGTATAATGCAGACATTCTCAAATAAGACCAGTTGATTTGGATGAGTTTGGATCTATTGCATGTTGGTGAGCGTACATGTGAAGATCCAATACTCGTCCTATTTTTTGCCATTACAAGGATGAAGACGAATATATATGAAAGCAAAAGGATATTTGTTGGAACCTCACATGCATGACCATGTGATCGTACATGCAGCGGATTCAAATTCATTTGGATTATTTGATTTTTTTTTTTTTTTTTTTTTATCTTGAATTCTATGCACATCTTATTTTAAGGGTAAAAGTGTCATTCTGAGTATACAGCCTTCACACAACTTTAACTTGGCATCCCTTCGGCGACAGGAATTCAGGGCCTAAAAATCGGATCATATAAGTGGAATTGTTGAATGGATGGATGCAAATTGCAATTAACTCCTGATTCTGTTGGTTATTGAGTAGGGTTGTCAATTTCAAGCCCGGCTGAGCCCAACTATTTTAAGCCAAAATTGTCCAATCTGATTACTAAATGTATTGGGCTCAAGCCTGATCAAGACCGATTGATTACTAACTCGATTTGAGTCATTTTTCCGTAGCGTGATACGTTTATGCTTGATTAGAACTCGTTTAGAGATGAATGGATAATGAAGAAATTTAAGGTATGTTTAACCTGATTATTAGTTGCCTTATTAAGGGTGGGTATCCGACCAACCGTTTAGGAGGCAAATCCATGGTTTAATCATCACTTTTAGCTCCTCAGTCTCAGAAGAAAGATGATTCTTTAATGTCAAGGGTCCTTTCTTTCTCTGCTGTCTCTAATTCTGGTGACACGTATTGCTCCTATCAGGTGTTTCGTAACCTCTCCAACCCAACCATCTACGATTGGAATACTTTTATAGGGGTAATCAAGAAACAAAAATCCAAATTGTTCTATCTCTGATTCTCCGTTTTAACTGAAATGTGTTAGCTGGAGTTTCACCTGATCATATAATTTCCCCCATTTTAGATAAGGCATCATCGTGTTTGTTATCACTGAAGCATAGTGTGGCAGTACATAATTGCATTTCTAAGACTGGGTTTGGTTTGAGTTTGATCGATTCTTTTGGAATTCCTTGATTGATATGTATGCTTCTTGGGGACATAATATCTGCCCGGAAGTTGTTTGATGAAATGCCGCAGAAGAACTTGATTTCATGGAATGCCAGGGTCCATGAATATGCTAATTAAGCGTGGTGATTTGGTTACCGCCCGAGAAACCTTTTGTTAAACTTTTCATTTTAAAACCAATTGGCTTGAAGTGGGGTGGACTCTTGTGATTCTTCTATATTGGTTGTTGAGTCATCCACAGTCAATGTTGGACTATGTCAATACGTTTAAATTGATGCCAAAACTGAACGTTGTATCTTGGAGTTCTTTGATTAATGGGTATGTCAAGAGCAGGGACCATAGGAAGGCCAAGTCTTTGAAAGAATGCAGCTTCAGCTTGTAGGGGCAAAATCCAATGAGGTTACCAGGTGAGTATGTGCATTTAGATGCTCTTGAATAGGGAAGAATGATGCCCTGTTATGTGAAAGATAGTGAATTGCCTTTGGGTCTGGCTCTGCTGAGTTCCCTACTGGACACGAGGTCGCAATGGAATAGATAAATGTCTTAATTTGGAATGCAATGATTGGAGGGCTTGCTACACATGGATTTTGAGTCATCTGAATTGTTTAAAGTGTTGCAATCTGGGGTTGGGGGGGGGGGGGGGTGGGCTGGGGGAGGGGGGATGGGAACCAGATGAGATCACTTATAACTAGGGCTTATTGAGTGCAAGTGCTCATGCTGGGTTGGTTGTGGAAGCTTGGCACTTCTTCAATTTCCATAGGTCCAAATGACATTCTCATTCTAGCTTAGGAATGCATTCCCCATTTCGAGAATGTATTCTAAACACAGCCCCACTATTCCTTTGAATTCTTTGCCAACTTTATCTATTTACATGCCAGCTGGTTATAATGGAAGTATTCTGGTGTAAGCCTCTGTTTTGTTGGGCAAAATTTAACATTTATGATAGTTATTTAGGAAATCCAGGGATGACAGGGGCTAGAGGTATTATCAGAGACCAATTGAGAAACATTTTGTTCTCCTTCAAATGTTTTCTCCGAGTGAAATCAATCTTTAAGGCAGAATATGAAGGTCTAATAGAGGAATTAATGAGGGCGAGAAAACTCAGTGTTTAAGCTCTATGGATAGTGTCTAACTCAACCTTGCTGCTAGCTTTGGTTCAATCGAACCTTGTTCCATGGTTTGCGCTTCAGGGTTGGATCGTTATTCAGTCTATTTTCAAGTCAACCTCATGGAAGATTTATGGATTGCTTTAGGGAGGTCAATCCTATTGTTGATTACTTGGTCAAGGACACGGCTACGACTAGCATATCTACTACGATGATTGAATTTCCTTTTCATATCGAAGAAGAGTTAGCGATTGATGCTGTAGCTAGACCTAGATTTCGATTTTATTAGTCGCGGTTTCAGGTCGCAATTCTAATGCTAGTTATAGTGCTTGCAATTTAATTAAAAATAAAGTAGGCTTTAAGACTAATAGGAACTAGTGAGAAGATAGGGGAAAAGTGCATTACAAAGCACGTGATTTTACTTAAGATAGGCCATCAAATTTGACATCATAGTTGTCAATGGAATCCTAAGTAGAATCAATGATTAGAACTCTTTGTCAAAGAAGGAGATAGAAAAACCATTAGATGCAATCATATTCTCAAACAAATGTCATAAATATGCCTGTATGTGTGGATTTATGGTAAAATCCAGGATTTTATTTAAAACCTTTAACAGTTAGTATCACATTTATTACATAAAAAACATTAGGAAACAAACAACCCGTTTACCATGTGCCATCACTGATATCCTTCTCAGCATACAAATTGAAGAAGGAAGCACTCAGCATAGATTAACTGCAAGAGAGAATGTTATCTGCTATTATTTTTTTATTTTTATTTATTTATTTATTTATTTTTTGCACTCTTGGATTTATGTAGCCGACCCCATTCAGTTGGGATAAGGCTGAGTTGTGTTGTTGTTGAAATATTCTTTGATCATAAAGTAAGAGTGGATTATTACTTCAACCAAAAAAAAAAAAATCAATTTTGAAAACCCACCGAAAGGATCCATAGCCGAATCACATTAAAAAGATAATATCCAAACCCACCGACAAGATTTATTNGGGATGGGAACCAGATGAGATCACTTATAACTAGGGCTTATTGGGTGCAAGTGCTCATGCTGGGTTGGTTGTGGAAGCTTGGCACTTCTTCAATTTCCATAGGTCCAAATGACATTCTCATTCTAGGTTAGGAATGCATTCCCCATTTCGAGAATGTATTCTAAACACAGCCCCACTATTCCTTTGAATTCTTTGCCAACTTTATCTATTTACATGCCAGCTGGTTATAATGGAAGTATTCTGGTGTAAGCCTCTGTTTTGTTGGGCAAAATTTAACATTTATGACAGTTTTTTGGGAAATCCAGGGATGACAGGGGCTACAGGTATTATCAGAGACCATTTGAGAAACATTTTGTTCTCCTTCAAATGTTTTCTCGGAGTGAAATCAATCTTTAAGGCAGAATATGAAGGTCTAATAGAGGAATTAATGAGGGCGAGAAAACTCAGTGTTTAAGCTCTATGGATAGTGTCTAACTCAACCTTGCTGCTAGCTTTGGTTCAATCGAACCTTGTTCCATGGTTTGCGCTTTAGGGTTGGATCGTTATTCAGTCTATTTTCATGTCAACCTCATGGAAGGTTATGCACTACTTTAGGGAGGCCAATCCTATTGTTGATTACTTGGTCAAGGACACGACTAAGACTAGCATATCTACTACAATGATTGAATTTCCTTTTCATATCGAAGAAGAGTTAGAGATTGATGCTGTAGCTAGACCTAGATTTCGATTTTATTAGTCGCGGTTTCAGGTCTCAATTCTAATGCTAGTTATAGTGCTTGCAATTTAATTAAAAATAAAGTAGGCTTTAAGACTAATAGGCACTAGTGAGAAGATAGGAGGAAAGCACATTACAAAGCACATGATTTTACTTAAGATAAGCCATCAAATTTGACATCATGGTTGTCAATGGTGTCCTAAGTAGAATCAATGATTAGAACTCTTTGTCAAAGAAGGAGATAGAAAAACCATTAGATGCAATCATATTCTCAAACAAATGTCATAAATATGCCTGTATGTGTGGATTTATGGTAAAATCCAGGATTTTATTTAAAACCTTTAATAGTTAGTATCACATTTATTACATAAAAAACTTTAGGAAACAAACAACCCGTTTACCATGTGCCATCAGGCCCATCACTGTTATTCTTCTCAGCGTACAAATTGAAGAAGGAAGCACTCAGCATAGATTAACTGCAAGAGAGAATGTTATCAGTCATTAAATGTAACAACTAACTCACAATTTTCTTAACATTGGCACAAGAAAGGAAAATATTCAAATTCATGAAGATGTTAGCTAGCCGTTGTGGGTTGTTGTCACTATGTATGGGGATCAAGTTCTGCCTTCACCAGGAGAGGTGAAGAGATCGGTTTTTTTTTTGCTCTTGGATCCATGTAGCCGATCCCATTCAGTTGGGATAAGGCTGAGTTGTTGAAATATTCTTTGACCATATGGTAAGAGTGGGTTATTACTTCTACCAAAAAAACAAAAAAAAGTGTGTTATTTCAAAATTTAATATGTGGTTGTCTAAAGAATAATATCATCAATTTGAAATTTTAAGTAGGTCATGACCTAATTCCCTTCTAGAGATAAAATCTTCAGTTTTTGAACTTTTAATTAGGTCATGAAGTAGGATTTTAATTAAAAAAAATGTGGTTTTTGTAGGATTGGAAGATCTAATGTTGTGGTTCTATCTGTCAAAAAACTGTTGACCCATGTTTAACACCATAAGGTTTTAGAAACCAATGCAACTTACCTTCCATATGAACATATAAAATGATTGTGTAGATAATTTATCTTTAAGATCAACAGTCCTAGAACGAAGTGACAGAACAGCAGCAATGGCAGAATGACCCAATATCTACACCCAATAAAGATTGTTAGGACATTATTTTAATAAGGGAAAAATGGTATGAATGCTAGTGGACTAAAAGAAAATGATATAAATTAAATTGCTTACTGTGATAAGTTTGAACAACAAAGATGAAGAAGAAACCCCTATTATCATTCCAAGACCATAAGCAATCAAAAGGATATTAATGCCGAGGGAGAATGCCTGTTTCATACAATAAAAAAAATTATTAATAATCATAAAAAATTTCCCGATAAGAGGATAGAAAAAAGAAAAATCTTTCTATCTACATCTTTTTCTTTCTCAAATGTAATATAAAATTAACCAATGTCTGTTTGGAAATATATATTTTATTTATTTATTTATTTTACATTGTGGATTTCCCTCATACATGTGATATAGCTAATTTTTTATTTAATTAATAAAATAACATACTCAAACATTTAAAATTAATATCACCAGACCAAATATTATGAAATAAAAAAAAGTCATTAGTATTGATTGGATGACTCAAACTCATTAATTGAGTTTAAGGATAATTTATGTATATATAAATGGAAGTAAATGAAATTTGCACTCACTCTTTCTTTGCCAAGTTTGGTGCTAGAGGTGACAATGGAATTTTCTTCGTCTCCATCAACATCTGGCACATCCTGTAAATTGCAACAGGAATATTATTGATATAAAAGAAGAAATGATCCTCTTAGACATGTAAATTCTCCAATATATAACAGAATAATGATGTAAAATCAATAGTAACTACTTATACATTTTTAGATGGAAAAAATTGCGTTGTTCTATATGAACAAATAGAGGAGAAAAAAAGCAAATTATATCCCTCTCTATCCATATATTTTTTTCATCCATTTATAATCATACATAATATCCTTTAGAATTTAATGAGGGTAATGTGAATGTTGTCGTTCCTCAAAGAAGGTTAAGAACTACACAATAGCTATCTATGCCATGAGTATGATACTGCAAAGACATTATTTTTTGTGGATGCAAAAGGAGTAGAAACATTTTCTTTCGTCTGACAGAGCCAACATTTGAAGGGCGTGAGGCCCTTCAATGCTGTGCCTGCTGCAATGCAGAAAAGATGAAAGAGAAAGAAGGAAGAACAAGAAAAGGGGAAACTTGTTTTTGGACTCCAGTGAGAGAGATGGGAGGTTGATTATTTTTCAACGTCTTTTCCTTAGAATTACACTAATTTTATAGGACACATGAGGGTTTATTATTTAAGGAAACCTCAATCACCTCCGCCCAAATCCTTGATTTTGGGTTTGATTCTAAAATCCCCTCCCTTTTTCTTATCATAAATTGGGTTTTCAGAAAATTATTTTAAGATCAGGAGAACCATTTGGTGATATGATCAAGATTAGAGTCAAACTATCACTGTATTTATTCATTTTTCTACTTCTTCTTCCAAGCACAGAATAACCCCAAAGGGTTGTGGGTTTTTTTCTATCAATTGGGGACCCCTTCACAACCCAAAGGATGGTCTACAGGAGTTCAAACTACTCCTTTACTACAGGACACTTGCCTCGCCAACAGTTAGATCCGGCTCTACCCCAAACTTTTCTGGTTTACCCCAAGATTGTCCACTTGTCTGAATGTTGTTGAGTAGTTTCAAAAGTAATAAACGCATAGATGAGTGACGATTCAAATCGATTAATATGGATGTGTCTAAAGGTAGTGAAAGTTTAACATTGTCTCTGATTGTAAAAGGGAAATAAAGACTGGTCAAGCCCAAAGCAAAATGTTGGTCTCTTTTCTTGCCTTTGAGTTAGAAGACTTTGTTTATGGAGAGCCTAAGTATTGGGATTATTGAATGAGAATAGAATTTGGTTATTATTGATGGCAATGGAAAGCTGTTGTTTCATACAATTAAGTAAGAAGAAAATATAATTAATAAATAAAAGGAAAAAGAACCATGTCGGTCTAGTGCAGGAAACGTGTAGACACAAGTGGGCACGAAAAGACAGCACTACCCCTTGTGTGCGCCGAAAATCTCATTTTCCCGTAAATTTGACGTTCCTTGCGCTAGAGTGACAGGATTTTTTCGCCCATAAATAAAACATATTATATTGAATTATGGAGATGGTTTAATTAATTATACTAACTTATCAGTAGTTAAATTAATCTTTATCTAAGCAAAATTGGAATGAATTGGGATGGGACTTCGCATTTACTTATATCAGCTATATTATTGAGAACTTCTGGTGATTGGTTAATGTGTTTACACTTTAAAAAAGAAAAAAGAAAGCTCTATTAAACTTTGATTTCAAATGAAGTAATTCACTTTTATGTGGTATTTAAAACTATATAAAAAATCAATTTGAGATCATTATATCATGCGTAGCTTGTGGAAGCTGAATTTTTCTTTTCAATAAAATTATTCATTTTGCATGTGCTATTTAAAATAATGAAAAAAATGATAGATTGAAATATTCTCATCATGAGTTAATGGGCATTTTACCTTGAGTATTGTGATAGCAAAACCATGTAGAGTCATTACCACTGAAGCAAATATCAATGACTTGGTAATAATTATTGGTTTCCCCAATATATATTTCTGTATATTTCATATCAATCATCATTAAAATGTACTTAATAATAAGAGATAACATATTCTACCAAAAAATAATAACATAAAATATAAGGTAAAATTTTTAATTTAAAATATAAAATTTTTTATTACCTGAGCATGTATATAGTATGGTATAATATTACCAATGCCCCTCCAAAATCCAAGGATTGCAGCAGCGAGTACAGGATCTCTTTTCCACCTAAGGTAAGGAAGCTAACATAGAAAATAAAATCAAAAAATATATTTTATCAATATAACCACTTTGAAATTAGCATGCAATGCTCAAGAAAGAATATAAGCTTATCTTAGTCAATATTTATGTTTGTTTTTATACACTTATATACATGCAATTCTTTAAGTCAGTCAACTTTATTAATATTCTCTACCTGACTCCCTCTCTTGAAAATTTCTTCATACAATATAATTTAAAAAGTCTTTCTTTTTTCCATTTACTCTATTGTTTTATGAGAAAAAGTTCTCTGAGCTACTAGGGTAGGGTATTGCAAGCACTTCAATGTTCACCTCTCTCCTTTTCATATTGAATGACTTTGCTGCCCTCGAATGTAAGATACTGTTTTGTAGCACATCATTGGTGCACTCTTCTCTATTGTTTGCTTAGAGAACTCTCTCATTTTTTATTTTATTTATCCATGTATGCTTTATCTCGTTTGCTAAATGATACTAATCAAGCGTTGAAAATGGATGAGGGGTACATACGTCAACTGAATATACGGTTCCATATATTAAGCATGCACGGATGCCGCAGAGAAATGCTGGAGATTGAGACATCACTCCCATAGAAAGGCTCTACACAAAATAAAGGAAAAACAAAATCTTATATTAGGACCTGTAATTGTATAATAACAAATTTAATTCAAAGTATCTGCAAGTATAAAGTCCGCACATCTCTAAAACTATAAGTTTTTTAATGCATTTAAACAGGAAAAATAATAATAATTATGTAACTAATTCCCTATGTCAACCAAGACATTTATTACCAGCAATGTGACTATCCAAACAATGGCCTTAGCAGTTCCAATTGAGAAGATTCCAGAGGCGATTGGAACAAGTTTTTTGTTGGCCTATATAGATACAAAAATGCGAAGAAGTGATGAGGACAAAAGGAAGCAAAGGTGACCAGACATCTTTATAAATATATTTAATTATGTCTATATAAACTTAATTTTGAATAAATATGTTATATAGAGAAAGAGCAGTAACATGTCTTGTTTCCTACGCCCTCCAATGAGGGAGCGCACATGGGTATTCACCACGGGACACATAGGGGGACAGGAAGGTTATTTCATGGGATCCTTTGAGAAGGCATAGGGAACTAGACCAATTAGTGTTCTTTTCAACTTATTAATCATTTCTTTATAACCTTTAAGCCATGAAAGATAACCATGTGTATGATTCACATAGTAGGCTCAAGATCTCTTAAATTTTTTTGTGAATATAAAAACAAACAAATTGCATTCACCTTGTCAATTTCTATATCATATAGTTGATTCACTCCAACTACATAAATGTGAGCCAATATTGTTGCAATAACAGCCTGAAAAAAAATAATAATAATAGTATAAATACCAAAGAAATTTCTTTCGCTTTTAATGTGCCAATTTTTTTTGTGGCTAATTCTCTGGCCAAAAAACCTTCAAATGTTAGGAGTGAACTTCCAAGAGAAATTTTTAATGATGTAGATTGGGACGCCTTATCACTTTGGTTTTAGAAATCAATATGAGATTGGAATTGACTGAACCGGTCGATAGGACCAACCGAAAACTTACCCGTTGGATTGAAACCAAGAAAACTGGTAAAAAATTAAAAACCACTAGACCGGACCATTTGATAAAACCAACCAAAACTCCTTATCATTTTGGTTGGTTTTCTTGGCCTTAGAGCCTGTGTTTGTTGTACATTCCTTCCCCTTTCTTTTTTCCTATCTAATTTAAAAATATTATACACAAACTACACTTCCACAACCACTATAGGTAGGTTCATATCCTCACCTTTAGTACTTCTATGAAAAATGTTGGAGTGAAATCGGAGATCGTTTCTACTGGAAGACAAGAAACAGATGTTACTGCCAGACCCTGATAATTCAAAATGCACATAAAGAACCTTTATCATGTTAAAGAAGTTAATTGATTTTGAAGTCATATATCAAGAGTTAGTGATTTATAACTTACTGTGCCAATGGCAGCATATGGACGAGTAAATCTGTAAAATGCATATAATTTTCCAAATGGTCCATTATAAGCATCCTCTTGTTTGGATGAATAATCATTCTCTAACCTGTCTTGCTTGTGAGGTTCCTTCTCTATGTTTTCTTCATTATTAATTAAAGCAAAGGAGTTTTGGGGATAACATTGAAACCGTTGTGTGAATATTTTTTCCTGAATACTGTTTTTACGATTCAAGTATGACCTCAAATACAGTTGATTGAAAAGCAAGGATCTATGTAGCCGACTCCATTCAATTGAGACAAAACCTATAAAATTGAAAAAATAAATGAATAAAACGAGATCAGTAAGCTAAGCAAGATACTTATACAACAAAATAATATCAGTCTTTAACTTCAATCATTATGAAACTATATGCTTACTTTTATATATCATAAAATCCTAAATAAAGAACACTCCCACAAAAACTAGCAGCAATAATTGTCCTCAGCTCGGAACGATTTTGGTTTTTATTCGATTTTGACATGTTTCTGTTGTTGCACATGAATCAACTGAAGTTTAATAAACAAAATCAACTGGAAGAAAAACGAAAGAGTAAAAACAAGTTTGGAGAATAGAGGAGTGACATTATTAAAACATAAAAAGGTGAGGGATGAAGTGAATGGATTGATTAAGAAACAAGTGCATTGTATTCAGAAATAGAAAATTCAGTACTGTTTAATACATAACAAACAGATTACCTTATAAGTCAAAACCATACCATACTGAGGAAGATTCATTTCTAGATATAGAAACTGTACCGATTGTTCTTCAATTCAGTTTGATACCTTTTTTTTTTTCGGTTAAAAATCAGCAATAGAAAATATCAATAAGACTGAATTTATAGAGAATTAAGTAAGAATATAACCATTGAATTACATCTCCACCTTCGAAATGGTCATTAGTAGAGAAGTAATCCAATCAAAGAGAGAACCAAATTCCTGAAGAAAATCTATATCTAGGTCTTAGTTGAAAATTCTGGTTAATATCATGAAAAAATAATGGTGCAGTGTCCCAAGTAGAAGACGTAGCCATTTCAGCTGCATGTTTAGTTTGTTTGTGATAGTAATTATTTACTTATTTACTATCGTAAGGACAAATTATCATCTGCTTTCTAGTCAAAAAAATTTTCCGTTGCTATTGACTCGCTACCATTATCCGCTAACCCTCGATAACAGTTAAATCCTCTTTCTCTCTCCTAAATTAGCATGTCCTCTTTCTTTATTGTTTCCATATTAAGAAATAGGAAGAAAAAAAAAAAAAAATCAATTTTGAAAACCCACCGAAAGGATCCATAGCCGAATCACATTAAAAAGATAATATCCAAACCCACCGACAAGATTTATTGCTGAATTACATACTACAAAGTGAAAAAAAAAAAAAAAAAAAACAGTATCGTATTCGTAACCCACAAACTAAACCTAGAACACTGTTTAAAAGAAAAAAAAAAAAAAAAAAAAAAAGGAACAATTATTGAAACCCACCAACAAGATAGATGGCCAAATTCATATTAAGGCTATGTTTGGTGTCCAAAAGAATTGAAGAAAAAAAAAGAAAAGAAAAATCTAAAAATGAAAATAGAAGAAAAGAAATGAAATGGTGAGAAAATAAAAAACAAATATATGTATATTTGGTTACCATTAGAAGAGAAGAAAAGAAAAAAAAAACTTTTTATATTTTCTTATGTTTTCTTGTGCTTTTGACAAAATTTTGTTTTTTTGGAGCAAAAGAGAACGCCACAATTCCCAATATAAAATTTGGAATTCAAAAACTAAATCTTTTCTTGATTTAGGACATACCAAGCACAAAGAGAACTTCGTAAACCAAGTGTTCTTTTCTTCTCTTGGCTACCAAACATAGCCTAAAAGAAAAAAAGAAGAAAAAAAAATCATACGCATAGAAGACGCCATGAGATTCACACACTAGCAGGGCCAATCTTGTCTCTACGTGGCGACTTCTTGCTTATGGTCATGAAGACTAGCTCACGCACTTGATGCAACTCTTTTGGCAGTGGAGCTCATGCGTGTAGTATCTGTGTTGCAACTAATTGATTGTTGTTTCTTTCGATTGAGTGTTGATACATGTGGAGTTTCTCTCAATTGGTGTGCTTCACAACGGAGTTCCTACTCTTTTGGGGGTGAGGGATGAGGGGTGAGGGGTGAAGGGTGAATTCCTAAACTCGGCTTCTGAGGAGCAACCTTTGTTGAATCGATATGATTACGCTCTTTTTTATATTCTTTTTAGTGAAGAGGATTTCTGTCCAGGAGCGTAACTCCCAAACCAGCATGATCATAATCATCAGACCCAATCAGTGCCCTTCATTTGGTTCAATCCATGGAAGCTGGGGCTTTTTATTTGTGGTTTATTGACAAGATGAAACACGACTTTAATAAAGTATTGGAATTGATATTAGTCTCGGCCGATACCATGACACCTTGGCCCTCTAACCGTGCTAAATTATTATCATTTTTGGTCAATAAACCTCAAGGCTTTAAAATGTGTCTTGACATGCTGATTTGCTGGATCATAGTCGACCGATGTCAATATGATTAGTGCTATTCTGGGGATCCTATATTGATCCATTGAACCATGAATAGAAGCCGGAGGAAAAACTGACTCTTAGGCAGGCAATCTCCGAAAAGTGCTTGCCCAACCTCCCATCCAAGTAACATATTCTCTCTCTCTCTCAAAACATACTCTCTCACACAAAACTTTGTAAACGCAAACAAACCAGACATTTTCCATAATCAAAACTACGGACATCAAGCACAAAGCCACAAACGGAAGAAAATAGAAGTACAAAAAGTTATAGAAAGAGAAATATTGATAATTACTCCCTTTCAAGGATTTAGGCTCCCTCGACAACCAACCTAACAAAAAGTATATAATAGAAAATTTCAATAATTTCAGGTTCAGAACAAAGAACTAAATGAAGAGAGGAAGAAACAACTACTAAAATGTCCATCACCTCTTTCATGAGATGGGTGTGCTTGGAGAGAAGAAGATGAACCGGCGACCCCAAACATGTCTCTCTCTCTCTCTCTCCCTTGTGTGTGTCTGCTGATGCTGATATGTTGAAGAAGAGGATCCTAATTTATAAGAGAAGCTTGTAACAGTGCTGATATATTAACCATTTTAAGTTTGCTTATATCAGTTTTTGACCATCACCCTTCTAAAAACACATTAACAAATCAGATGTTGTTGTGTTCAATTAATGAGCGTTTTCATTTCTTAAATTTTTTTTTTAATAAATTATTTGATCTGGAATGCACATGCATGATCATTTTTTTTAATCAACAAATAAGCTATCATAAATTATCCATTAGAAAAGCTACCTGGAATCCACGAGTAGAGAAAATATTTTGTAGAAAAATATAGGGAAAAGGGTACTGAACAGATGAACTAATCAGATGTTGTTGTGTTCACATGAGCCTCTTGATTTCTTTGAAATATTTTTCATAAAATATTGACCTGGGATCACTTTTATGAACAAACTACCGTGAATTATTCATCAGAAATGCTACCATGACATACAAGTGTAGAAAAAATATTAAAAAAAGTAATAATAGGAAATCATAATCAAAGGATAAGTATGTTAACAAACGTCTCCAATTTGAATATTTTCAGAGATTACTTTATTTTACGGGTTAGGTGTGATTGCATGTAATTGAAGTTTATTCTTGGGTCCGAATCATAAGATCGAACAAGATCAAAGGATTCCTCATCAGGCTAAAAACAAAAAGGAAAAATAAATCCATACAGTATTGGATCGGTTGATATGGTATTGGATTGGCCGTGGCTAATATTGAAATGATACCGTTATGTATTGTTGGTATGGGCCGAAATTCAAAAAAGAACCCACCATAATGCTGGGTACTTGTAAACCCTAATGTGCATTCGAGTAGCTACCCATAGCAGATACAACTGTTTCATGATGTAGCTTGCCTCAAACCTATCTTTGGATTACCCTATGCACTGAAGATGATTGAACCCGGCCAGCTTCTTAGATAACATTATTGTTCAACGCAAAATTTAAAAAAAAAATGGCTTTAAAGAGTTACGTCTGAGGTAGGCATGTATGAGTATACAAGGATGATTCACAGGAAAAAAAAAGAAACGAGTATATAAAGCTCATTGGTTAGGTCTTTGTAATCTGTTCAAACCTAATCCACCATGACAGAGACTGCAATTTTTGTTCTACCAAGAGAGAGAGAGAGAGAGAGAGAGTTATTGATTAAGGGATGACAGCTTAGAGTCTTGCGGATTACACCTACTCAAATCCTTCTCTCTCCTTCTAATTGTCTTGCCACAATGTAGATGATGAACCCTTTTGAGGCGTGATGACTTTGTATTTATACATTTTAGTTTGGCTCGTGTTTTTGATTTCATTCACAAATCATCAATAAAATTACCATAATACCCTTGATATGAAAAATCAACAACCAAATGGTGAGTTATTCCAAAAATTTGCTCACACACCCAAATGATGGATATATTATTTCTTTATACCAAAATTGGTATGAATAAGAGCTCATTTGACTCTTCATAGTGAGAAGGTTCTATTTTTTACGAGTAGGACCCACATTATAGGTAGTCATTGTTGACTAGTATAGTTCCCCATTTTCATACCAAAGCAAAGTATGCAAGAAGACGAGAAAACCGGTCTTTGAATCGTCTAATTCTGGGGTTGAAATCGTCTGTAATTCCGATCTCTTACAATTTTACGCAATACCACCTTCAGGTGATGACACGTATATTGATACCAATACAATGGTCCAGATCTGGTACAACTAATAAAACATTAAATCAGTGAAGAGGCATTTAAATCAGATCTGGATCATTGCATTGGTATCAATACACGTGTCACCTCCTTAATGTGGTATTGTATGGAATTGTACGAGATCGAAATTGCAGACAATTTTTTTCCCCAATTCTGACATATGGATCACAAGTTATGAGATTCGGCTTGTCTGTAGCACACCTTTGTGCTACACGATTTGTTACACCGTCCAGATGATCGATACATAGCGATTTCAAAATTAATGGTGACGACAGGAGGGAGACTTATGTACATGCGCTGCAGCGAGTTTGGTTTCCTCTCTGTGATCTGCTCCGCCGAAAATATCTCAGGTGGGTATTCTTTTGGTCCTTCTTCTTCCTCTGGAAAGTGGATCGAAATATAATATCAGATTTCGTTCCAAAGTAAGAAACACCCATTCCCCTCTCAACCCATCTTTCTGCCTTTGCAACAATTTTTAATTGATTTTACTTGGGTTTCTGCGTGTTTTGATTTTCTTCTATTTAACTTTGGGGTTTCTTTCTTTCTTCTTCTTCTTCTTTTTTTTTTTCGTCTTCTTTGAATTAAAGGCTGTGGAGTTGCTCTTCTTGAAGGAAGGATATCACCATTCAATTCGATTGCGGATGCCCATCATGTACATCCCCCTTCCCCAATTTATTCTTTCGCTATTTATGATTTTATTCTTCGTTTCCGATAGACATGGGTGGTCTTCAAGAATTAACTTATATGTGAAGTGATGGTTCTGCGTTTGCAGGAATCAATGATGGTGGATAAAAGAAGAAGGTAGTGGTGGGTTAGATTCTGAGGGATGGAAGGAGTACAGAGAGGAGGGAGCAGATGGAGGAGAACGGCTAGGTTTAAGGGGATGGGATGCTGCGGGGCCTCATGGAGCTCAAAGCGTCGGATATGGCAATAGGAGAGAGCGACGACAAGGAGGTGGAGGAGCCGATTGCAGGGAGAAGAATCGACGGGAAATCCGTTTGGTTTTCTTGCGATTCCTCCTGTTTGGTCGTTTATTTCTTTAAACATATATATTCTCTGTAGCGCACCCTCCTCCCTTGGATATCGTCACCGTTAATTTTGTAATCATCATGTGTCGATCATCTGGAGATCTATAGGACAACAGTGTGCTACAGACGAGCCAGATCCGAAGTTATGGGCATCTGAACATTTCAAACAAATCCTAGATGGGTCATACCTAGCCTAGGTCAATTTGGAACTAGTCCATTCCTGAAGTGAACCTGCTAAAGTTATCAAAACATGCATAGTTGACACTATTTGTGCAGCCAATATTAAAGAGGCCCGAGTCAACATTGATCAAGTCCCCTGTTGTGAGGATGATGGAATGAACGTAGGAACGCCATGTGTCTTTCACATAATTTCTAGATGAGATGGATTATATCTGAGAGTTACCATCTAGATTAGGGTTTAAGATCCACATAAAAAAAAAATGACTAGATGACAATGGGGAAATTAATCAAACAATCAGTTTGAGTATATATGGTCTAATGAAGGTGTTAGGCACTCTGGTCCTCCCCAATAAAAAACGGTCTTCCTTACTTCGCTAAGATAAATATAATATAACATTGAACATTACACAAGGAGATAAAATGTTGAAATAAAGAGAAAAAGATTAAGAAAGGCCATACCCAAAGTTTCAATCGCAAGACAGTGGTTAATATACTGAATGTAAATAAGATAAGCAAGCCCGTGAACTATGCCATGCAATATGTTTTGAACGATCTCTGTGACTTCTCAACTCTAGTGCCTATAAAGATCAATTCCATGGCAGATCTTTTAGTTACTAGGAAGTTAAATATTCAAACTTCGACTCCTTGTGCTAATCGAGTAAAGGAGGTAAGTTGGAACAAGCCGCCAAGGGGATATCGCAAGTTGAATATTGATGGATATTCTCTGAGAAATCCTGGCTGCTTAGGGGCTGGAGGCATATTTAGAAGCGAGACTACAAATAATCTAGGTTGCTATGCTATATATGAAGGAATATGAATCAATTTCACGGCTGAATTTGCTGCATTCTTTCATAGAATTAATTGTGCTGCAGAGAAAAGAGTGACTAAGTTGTGGATTGAAAGCGACTCCCAGGCAATGGTAACTTGTGTTAAAAGGCAAAGTATTCCATGGTGCTTTTTGCAAAAGTGGTGGTCTTATAAAGGATATTTGGATTCTATTTCATGGATGATCGCCCATTGTTTCTGTGAGATAAATACGATAGCGGATAGGTTGGCCAAGCATGCCGCGGTCACGAGAAGTTCAATTACCTAGGATATAGCTCTAAATTTCATCATTCCAGACATTGAATGGGACGGCTAGCATAGGCCTCAATTCCGCTTCATGTAACTATTTTTCATTTGTTTTGATTTTCTGTTTTGCTGATGGCCATGCCGAAGGTGGAATAGGATCTCAAAGGTTATTTTGTAATCTTCTATTTTCTTGAATCTCATATATTCTTTTCTGACCTTTAGCAAAAAAAAAAAAAAAATGCTATACAAAACATGGCTAAACAAAGAAAAACTATAAAAAGGAAAAGAACCATTTTTTTTTTTTGCTAAAGATCAGCAAATGAATATACAATAAAAGAACACTCATGTACGAAAAATTACAATAAAATTACCAAACACCCTTGGGAGTTAAAACAAGTCTAGAAAATATATATATGAAGAATCCCTTTGTTTTTTTGCTAAAAGGATGAGAATTTCATTAAGAAGAAAAAATATACAAAACAAGCAAAGGAAAAACTGGGGTTTTTACCTCCACCTTTGGCATTGCCATCAACAGAGGAAAAAAAAACCAAATTAATAAAACCTATACCTAGGCCTAGACTCAGCATCATGGCTGATCCCGTCTCTTATATGATTGGGGAAAATTACATTCTTTTCTGATATTCTTCTTTTTTACTGCTTCCATTGCTAGGAAGTCAACAATGCAATTTGCCTCCCTAAAACAGTGAGAGATCTTCCATATTATAGAGCTGAGGTATGGCTGAATCAAAATCCAATCCTGCTCAACATACCAAGGTATAGCTCTTCCTTGGATAACAGTGACCATGGCAGCAGAGTCACTCTCAATCCAGAGCAATCGCACTCCTAAATCTTTCGCCATACACGATCCTTCCATCAGAGCTTTGAACTCAACCACATAGTTAGATCGTATACCAATGAAAGCTTTAAAGGAGCCTAAAACAACCCCATTATTGTTTCGTAGCACCCCATCAGTCCCAGTGCTTCCTGGATTTCCAAGAGAGCAACCGTCCACATTTAGTTTCTTCCAGTCATGCATAGGTTTGCACCAAAACACCTCCAATATGCGTGATGCTCGGCTGGACCCTTTATGCAGACCAAGAGTTTTGCAGCATATAAGGTCAGAGGGCCCTTTGATATGATCATATGAAGAATCCCTAAAATCCTCTAAAAATAAGAAAAAGCATTCTAAGACAAATGCAACCACAATAGAAGCGTCATTCATAACGTGATCCAACGGTTGTGCTTTTATTGACTAGAACAGAGGTGTCATGCCAAGATTTGTTGGATCACTACTTGGACACCTGTTAATTGTCCAAGTAGCTATGGGCAAGACTTGGGTGATTACCGCTCAAAAGAAGATCTTGATCCCTCGAACCCTAAATGTGCCTGATGGAAAGTTGCTTCGACAAGCAATTCCTAACCAATTGCGCTCAATAGATGTTAGCAGTGTACACTTATTAAGACTTTAAGTTGGCATTCCTTCGGTAACAAGACCTTAGAGTTTTAAAAATTGGATAAGAGTTTTATTGGAATCGTCCAGTTCAACTTGGAATTGATAGTTATGAAAATTCCAACGATTCTTTTGGTTTTTTAGGTCCTACAGACTTTTGTGACACTATCCGAGGCTGACTATCGTTAAGACAATTCTATCGATTCTGACTGAGGCTGACAAAGTTGAATCGGTAAAAGCCGATTCCATACCCTGTTCCAGCGTTTTTAAACCTTAACGAGTCATTTGGGCCTTTTAGGGAACATGGGAGCTAAGAAGTGAAGGATCAAGTAAAGAATTCGTTTTGTCAGAGAAAATGTGGCTTTTTCGGTGTTGCGTTCTTCACAAAAGCCATAATAAGATAAAAATCATAATTACATATTTATGTATTTTTTTTTTAAATTCATTTTTTTTTTGAATTTTTGCTAAATGATTCATGTGGGATTGAATTTCTAATTTGTACAGTGATCATTGATTGAGTTCTATTATGAGACTAGGTCTTCATTGTATGATTACGTACTAATCTCACTCATTAGAAAAGTACATTGAAAAAATACTAAAGGGAGAAATCTATCTCCATTGAAGAAAAATGATGCAAATTCGTACAAAGACAACATCAATGGCTGCGTCAAGCTTTGCTGCAAACGTTACGTCACCAACGGTGAAGGTTATGTCGTTCTCCCCTTTTGTATTGAAACGATTTATGTTGTATTGACAAGAACTCTATTATAGTTTAGAAATTATCATGCTTTAAATTCCATCAATTCTTTCTTATGTTTTCTTGGATGGGTTACTGGTTCTTATTTCATGGTTCGTCTCTGTTTTCTTCTAGTTATTCTTCTCACATTTCAAGGATTTAGTAGGCAATGTGACAGTAGAATTGAAGAATAATTTCGCATGCAATTAGAAGAAGGAATTCGGTCGATCAGTACCTCGACATTAAGCTCTAAAACATGACAGTTGTTGATCCAGACAAGTATTTTCATATGGTATTCTCTCTGCTCAAGTCCTTTAGTGTTTTACTTTGGCTCTGTTTTAATCCTTTTTGTTCTTCTCTTCTATATGAAATTTTATTTCTTAGCATTTTTAATAGTTTTATGGGAAGGTAATTCTCTGTTCGGGAGCTAAACCTTCACCAATGCTCCCTGTGCCTATCTTTCTCCTCCACAAATCTATGCGCAGAATTTTCGTATCACATGGAGAGGAGAGAAATAGTCACATGTTTTTCCATGGTTTTGTTTTCTAGTTCGAGACAGGATGCTGGCTAGGTGAAAAAAAAAGATCACTTAGTTTGTGTTTGGGAAACACTCTCCAAAAGTGATTTCATTAATTTCTTGCTCATCCAGACTAAATTGTGAACAAATTTGGGTTTCGCAGGCGGTCTATTTTTCTTCTCACAGAGAATGAGTTTGGATCGTCTGCACATATGCTCACTTGGACATTCGGGTCCAGTGGCAATACTGTTGTTAAAGACAAAGCTCTGTTGGAGCTCAAAGCTCAATGAATAGTATTTCATTCATCTATCTAATTTGCTACTTTGGCTTCAATATTGTTACTATTTTTTCTTAGTTGGTAAATTCTGAAACTCTTATTAATATTAGTGGAAGCCAAAATCTAAACCACTATGTAATCTCCTTTCTAGACCCAGACAAATCAATGTCAGCTCTGAGGAAAATCTAGGTTTAATCATCACTTTTGGCCTTTCATAAGATGACTCTTTCATGTGAAGGGTCCTTTCTTTTTTTGCTGTCTTTGATTCTAGTAACACCAATTACTCCAATCAGCTATTTCGAAATCTCTCCAACCCCACCATCTTCGATTGGATACTATCATTAGGGGGTACTGAAGAAAGAAAAACTTCAAATCGTTCTATCTTCATTTTTATTGAAATGTTACGGGTTGAAGTTTCTCCTGATCATCTAACATTCCCCTTTAGATAAGGCATTGGTTTGTTTATCATTACTGGAGCATGATGTGGTAGGACATAACTGAATTGTTTAAGACTGGGTTTAAGTTTGATCGACTCGTTCAAAATTCTTTGATTATGTTTGACAAAAATTCACATTTCCTACCATTGACCGTGTGCAGGCGTGTTAGAGCCTTTTTAGGGGAACTAGATGGGCAAGGTTCTTTCTCCATTAAAAAAAAAAAGAAAAAAGAAGAAGAGGCAAAGACTCAAATTTTCTGACCAAATGAGGAGTATAATGCGGACATTTCCGAATAAGATTAGCCAATTTGGATGAGTTTGGATCCACTAAACATATGATCACCGGGTCATACATGTGAGGTGTTGGATCCTCAAATGTACAACCAGGTAATCATAGGTGCAGAGGATCCAAATATATTTGAATCATCTAATTTTTCTTATCTCAAATTCTATACATATCTTGTTATTAAGGGTAAACGTGTCATTCTAAGTATACACCCTTTACATAACTTTAACTTGGCATTTGTTTGGTAACAATACCTCAGGGCCTAAAAAACGGATCATATTAGTGGAATTGTTCGATTCAACTCGGAATTGATAGATGCAAATTGCAATTAACTCCCAAATCTATTGGTTATTAAGTAAGGTTGTGTTGGCACGAAAATCTTCCCTATGCTACGGTCAGCCAACCATGTTAACATGTGCGCGCGCGTGCTAGTATCCTTCTTGACAAGATTCAAAATCAAATTTGACTTTGATCAAACGATCTGGGTTCTACTCTTGCCCCGATAACTTCAGAGACTTTTGTTAATCAAAACCTCCAAAGGATGAGAGAATAAATTGTATTATATCCTTCAAAAGAGTTTTTGAAATACAGATCACTAAAGCCTAATGTATAGACTTTGTGGATCGGAAATTCAAAGAAGTGAACGCAGAGTTCTTCTCCATATCTAATTTTAAATACAAGAATGAAAAATATAAAAACGAAATGAAGAGTTGCATTGTTGTTGGGTTTGTTTGATTTGTTGATTGTCCTCCTCTTGGGTGACTTTTTTGATAAAAAATAGATGCGGAAACGATTGCTGGAGATCGATTAGCATGCATGATAAACACTATGAAGACAAGTTTTAGGCATACCTGAATCCATGGCTGAAGAATAATAATTCCTTAATTCTCTTTTCATATGTTCTTTGTACAATACGATCAATGATGGTTTGGTCTACCCTCTTTTCCTTCACACTTTAGGTTTCTCTAGTCATCCACTTAATGGGCTAGTGATAACTATTTATAGGGGTGAGGGTAGGGACCAACCCTGCAATAAAATTAGGGTTTCCTTCCCATTAAGGAAACAATACCTTAGATACACACATAGTAATATATATTTCATATCATTAAGATGTGCTAATGGAATCCAATATCTTCACAGATATCACTTACCATATTGGATCATTTCTGCTTACTCCATCTATAGTCAACACCACTAAATCAATTTTGAAAACAAATCTTGGACTATGCTAGCCTACTTAATTGAAAATTTTACAATCTCCTACTTGGATAGCATATATCACAAGTTTTAGATTTTTAAAGTTTATTCAAAGTGACTCAAGTTTAGATAAACTGAATGTGGCCACAAACAAAATAGTGTTGAATGGAGTGCACCTTAAACTAAATGCCTTGGTTTGAATGAGAATTACAAACACTCAATCGTATTGATCATCACATCTAAAACGACATGGGATCAAACACGTCAAAGAGCTAATAACCTCACCGACTTGGGCTGAACAGTATGAAAGTATGCTATAGAAATAACATGCAATAGTGATCATCATGCTTATTTTCAAATTGGTCCAAGCTCAGAAACCAAATGAGCCCTATGAGACAGATACCGAAGGTCTTATTAACTACAAGCGTCTTCCAAACGTTCAAGCTTCAATCAAGGAAGCTCATTGGGACTGGGTCCAAATGTCCCAAAACACTAACACTAGACCTCAATTAATCGAGTCTTTACTAATGACTGGATGTGTGTGTATTTACTAGAACCTCATATATCGAATGAGGTAAATACACCAAATATAATCTCAATTTTCTGTAGGAGGCAAATAAACAGTGTATACACATAAACAAATGGCCATAATTAAGATACATGTATATTCTTGAGAACAATAATAATGTTTCACAAATACAAAATTAAATTGAAACACAGATGCTCTTGAATGTATGAGTAAAGCTTCACTAATAAAATATATCAAAAGAACTAATAATTCCATTATCAATGACATGCTCTTGGAAGAGTTTTGAAATCAGGCTCTTAGCTAGTGGATAAATAATTATTTTATCTGTAGTAATATAGTTCTACAGAAATTTATGATTCATGAGCTTACTCCCACTGATTTTTAGATAAATCTATTCGATTCCTCCCCTTTTCATAAAGAACTTTAGTTTGAACATAATTTAAATACCCCTAACTTAGGAGGTACATTACTCCAAGATTAAAATCCATTATCATAATAGTCGGAGATATATTAAAAGATTAGTTCCATTCCTTAAAATTGAAACCATTCAAAGTTTTAATAAAAAAAATAATAATTGGGAAGTCAAAGTTGACAAATATAACCATAGACATTTACCAAAATATATAATATATACAAGAATAGAAGGCATATTAACATCCCAATAATATAATTAAACCTGACTAATTGGGTTATTAATCAGATTCATCCTAGTATTATTTTCAATAGCTGTAGGAAAACACAACTAGGGAAAAATTCAATGTCATTGGGGTCATACCTATGGTGGCAAGATCGCTCAACACGTAGTGAAATCTTTTACATGACAACACCATTCTGAAGATTCTGTCACCTGTGATGGTAAGACAAGAACCTTCAAAGCTATGAAGCCCAAAATATCACTCTCACACTATCAAGAGAAATCGATCAAATGAAGACTCACCTGTGGTGACAAGAGCACATCATTTGTCATATGGTCTCCTTGACCGCAACCCATCCCGAATAGTCAATAGTAATTTCACAATCTCAGTAACTAGCCCACTAAGTGAAAGCGTAATCACTGGAATTATGAAAACCTATAGACTTAGATTGCTACCAAATGCCCGTGGATTTAGATTTGGGTACAAACAATAAGATGAGCTATTTTAGTATTTAATTAACAAAAAATTTCAACATAAATCCACAAAAGTAACCTATTGTAAATCCTAATCGTCAATATGGCAACACCATAATTTAACAATTATCAAAGTGAGTACATTCTTAGTATGACAGTTGTACTTCCAGCCATTACCATAAATAAAAAAAATCTAAATATGATAATTTTCTATAATGACAACATGCTAAATATGAAAGTTCATAACATTTATTCATGATAACAAAAAACACATAAAATATATTACTTTATCCATAATTCATTAGATATACGAAGTTGTATACAAGTATGAACTTTCAACCCAAATGACTTTAATGTCTAGTCCATATACTTTAAAGCCAATCATAATAAAACCCTATAATTTCTTTAAGTCAATAATTTATTGGCTAATAGGGCACATGAACCAAATAACTTACTTAGCCAAAACAATAATAACTCATTAACAAATAAAGTAATATAGGCTTAAATCCATATTAAATGTAAATAACTTCATAAGCTTTATACCAATAAGCTACTAAATCTTCAATGGGCTTATTTAAATCATTCAAGTATGATATATTTATTTTATTTCGTTGAATTTTTAATAAAATCGCACATTATCACAAGTTCACATAAGACGTATAAATTCAAAGAAGTATTACTTAAACAATGCACTTGTGATATTTTGAATCATAATGGGGTGTCAAAACTCATAATTAAGTGTCTTGTGATAAAATCGGATGTTACGGACAATAAATATAACGTCAAAGAAAATATCGAACTACCCCAAGTTGGCTTAAAATTCATGAAAATGACTGATATAATGCACATAATAAAACATATATATTGCATCTACCACCCTCAATAGAATAATATTTTGTTCTCTAACTAATATAATAGAGTGGGGACTAGATGACCCAATAAAAGTATCAGTTATAAGAGTCAATATTAATTCATATTAGAACTAGATTTAACTGTTGGCTTGAACAAACATGATCAAAATAGGCAACCGTATAAACATATTTTATAATTCATTTCAATAAATCAAAATTATATGATTTCTGATTCAACTTGCATAAACTATTTATGCTCTATCAAATTATTAGACTCCAAAACTAGATTTTATTGAAACTATGATGAAAATATTTAATAAACCATCAACATGTACAAGTAACGTAAGATGATTTTGTATCATAACATCTCAAATGTGAATATAGGCATCAGCATTAATACCCACAAAGGATTTTCACTATAACCCATTTAAATAGACCACATCAGTAACAAAGTTTAACTTGGAGAAATTCATGTGTATTCACTGTAATGACTATATCATTCAAGAGTTATAATTGAAACTGTGTCCTTATCTTTTAGGCTAAGATTGCACTAGTCCTCTTGTAAATCCACATTTGTTGTGAAAAGAACAATAACTTGAGGTCCCTTCACATTTGGGCTTAGAAACCTATAGGTTACTGTCATTTTCTTTAACTTTGGTGACATCATCTTTAGGAAAATGTCACCTACTATGCTGCCCTAGGAAAAACCATGGAAGAAGATGATACGTCATTTTGGTGGAATCCACCTCACCCTTTCATGGTTCCATAGAAATGCGTTATGCAGTTAATTATGTGCGAAAACTTGTACCCAGTTTAATTCCAATATATTTATTCATCATATGGTGTTCCAAATATGACATGCAAACACAAAATGTCATTAATTTTCTACCTTTGTCATTCATAAATAAATTTTTAATATCATGGTAATGATAAACCAATGTAGAAATATTCATAAATAGAAATACAATTTTGACGTCGTTCTGGAATAAAAATAGAACACTACAAATGTTTCAAAATAGTTTTGAATTTCATCCTCTCACTGGTCAAATCATATAAACAGTACAAACTGCATGTGATAAATCAATCAATTTTCATTTAATAAAATAAAACAAATAAACAACATACCTACGGTCTACAGAGCGTTTCTGTTTGGCTTTAAATAGGTAAGATAATAACCACATAATGCATTAATAATATATGTCACTTTTACAATTGCATGTTATCAATACAATGAGATGTAAATGCATGTTAACATCACATCCATTTACATATGGTTTTCAGAACTATATTACCATGATAACAACCAAAACTCAAAAGCAATGGCAACTATCATAATAAAGTTTAAAAATAATAATAATAATTCCAAAAATTAAACCAAAATCAGATGACTCCAGATTGCACTTTTATAAACAGTTTAAGTTTTATGTATTTGTATGGTTTCACAATTGGGTTTCATTAAAATTGTAAAAGAAGTAATTAATTCACCCCAAATTTATAAGTCCAAGCTCAAAACAATTTAAAATTTATTACTTATTACTTTGGTTTTCAATAAAATTCATTAAATACTATTTTAATGTAAGCCCATTACATACTGAATTCTAACCTTCTAATCTAAATCTAAGTCCAAGCCCAAGTTTATCGTCATAACCAAAAAACCCAAACGTGTCAAAAATAGGGGTCACTGGATCAGGTTGAAACCTAATCCGATCTGTTCGATTCGATTCTAAACCAATTCAATCATGTGTGGCCTCCATTTGGTTTGAACGTGGTTCGGTTCGGTTTGGTTTGGTCCACAATTTAAGTGAACCTCATTATTCTTTTAAATAAATGAAATCTCCAATGGCTCATGACTTAATAGTTTTTTTTTTTTTTTTAAATAGACTTAAATATGAAAAACCTCATTAGACATTATTTGAAGACTGTCCATTATAAAAAATACTCATTTATTTCAGTGCATTTCCATCAAAATTTTCTTTATCATAAATAGACTATAGATAGTGTCTCATTACAAAACCAGATGTTACAGACTATATACCATTGAAGAACCTATCATTATAACCTGGGTTGGTTCAAGAAAATCACAAAACAACAAGTTTATGCCATATAAACAAATCAATATATAGACAATATTAGATTCATCTATCAACTGCAATAGGATAAAATTTTATCCTACAAAATATAATGGGATGATAGAATTTTTAACTCAGGTGTGACAGTATTCCGTCCTCTCAAGTGGCACAATAAATACCCATCATAAGAGTCAATAACCATTTCATTTTGAACCGGATCAAAACTGGTTTGAATCAAGACAATACCTTAGTGATGACTATTTAAAGACTTCACTACGAACCATAAATTGAAACGGAATGAGATTTTAAAACGTAAGAGAGCCCACTTTACAAATTCCATTTGATTTTTTTTTCAAATAGATCAAGCCCATGGGCCTAAGCCCATAACAGTTTAAATGAAACAATAAACCTTTTATGAAACAAATAAGGCCCAGCCCATTACTTTAAAGGATTTAAAAAAGAAATTAATTTCGTCACCCATGACCAAACCCTTCTTTTAAAAAAAAAAAAAAAAAGGATTCGGGAGGGAATATTCCCCCTCCTCCTTCCTCTTCCCAAAACATAAGGAAGGAAAGGAACGCCATGCCGAAGCCAGCTTTGATCAGGAATTTGTTACAATTAAAAGAGAAGAAAACACACCAAACGTTCGCATAGTAAGCTGAGATTTATGGATCGATTCACTCGATTACGACCGAAGGCTCAAAGATAGTTATTATCAATTCTGCAGATGTTGGCAAATGGGTACCCAGTACCCTCTCCCTATCACTCTTTCGGCGCTTCCATAAATATACAGAGTTGTTTATTTGATTTTCTATCAGAACCACTTTCTAACTTTTGGCTTTTCTTAAAGGGTTCTGATACTTGAAACTACCGCTGCACAGGGCAGTCGATCTCGATATCCTTAATCAGATCCAAATGATTAAAAAAAAGAGTTACTGCTAAATCCAAATCATGATGTTAATAGCAAAATTAAAATAAACCATATCAAAATTACATTCCAGTGAGATGGATAGCAGCCGTGGCTTTTAAATTCAGAATAATACAAAAAAGTGTATATGTATACAGCCTATCGATCTCTATAAACGAGGCTCTGATACCATTGATAGAAAATAAATGCGAAAACGATTGATGGAAATCGATTAGCATGCATGATAAACACTACAAAGACAAGTTTTAAGCATACCTGAATCCATGGCTGAAGAATAACAACTCCTCAATTCTCTTTTCGTATGTTCCTTGTACAACAAGATCAATGTTGGTCTGGTCTACCCTCTTTTCTTTCACACTTTAGGTTTCTCTAGTCATCCACTTAATGGGCTAGTGATAACTATTTATAGGGGTGAGGGTAGAGACCGACCTTGTAATGAAATTAGGGTTTCCTTTCCATTAAGGAAACAATACTTTAGGTCCACACATAGTAATATATATTTCATATTATTAAGATGTGCTAATGGAATTCAATATCTCCACAGAGATCACCTACCATATTGGATCCTTTCTGCTTACTCCATCTGTAGTCAACACCACTAAACCAATTTTGAAAACAAATCTTGGACTATGCTAGCCCAATTAATTGGAAAGCTTACGTTTTTCTCCCTATATACCTTGAATCCTTTAACTGTTCCATCGCCCACATTGTTTGCCCACCTTGCTCATGAAGTGGTCCTTCCAATGTGCTGCCTCTACCTATCCCATTAACTTCACCTTATGCAAGCATGCTTTAACCGTTCTAGAAAACTGATATTGTATTACATGTAGGCGATAAATCGATATAGACAGTCCACGTTTACTTTCATATACCCAAAATTGCCCCTGCCACGTCATTAGGGCTTATTTTGAATTTTTGGCGCCAACAGATATACAATCAAAATTATATTTGCAATATTATCTAATATAATTTATTAATAATCATAAAAAAGCTTCTAATAAGAGGGTGAAAAAAAGAATAATATTTCAATCTAAATCTTTTCTTTCTCAAATGTAATATAACATTACCCAATGTCCGTGTGGAAATATATAACTTTTTTACATTATGTATTTCCCTCATACATGTGATATGGCTAATTGTTTATTTAATTGGTAAAACAACATACTCAAACATTTAAAGTTAATATTACCACACCACAGATTATGGAATAAAAAATCATTAGTATTGATTGGATTACTAAAGCTCATTAATTGATTGTTCTTGGTAGGATTATAGTTAGATGGATCTTTTGGGGAGATTGTTTCCTTTTTCGCTTAGGATCAATTCGTATTCAAGTGGGTCTCTTAGAGAGATAGCTTGCTTCAAGTGATAAGATTCTGTTGAGCTGGCAATAATATCTACTGAGCTTGTAGTGGATCCCCTTTTGGAGATTTTTATTTTATTTTATTTTGGGAAAATTACATCCCCCTCCCCTATAGTATGAAAGATTCTTACGTTTGAATCCAATCTGTTAGTGGCCGTGAGTTTGAATCTGTTATGTGGTGAGGTCACATATTTTATATTGAAAATACCCCTATAACGAAGTGAAGAGACCAAAATACCCTTCACTTACAATTAGGAAAAGAGGGAAATCCTCTTTCAATCTCATCGTCTTCAAGCTCTCCAAGCCCTAATTTGCAAATCGTCCTCTGGAATGAAACTGTGAGAAGATCTACTTCTTCTACCTCTGGAAGGAATAGTGAGAAGCGGGTATCTAGAATGAAACCGTGAGAACCTTGTGGAAGGTTCGATTGACGCTGGTGCAGTGTATTGCGATTTCTCTCAAGAAACCGTGAGAAACTTGCAGAACCATGTGATCTTCTTGCTACAATTTCCCTCAAGCTATTATTAGAGTTGTTTGTGCTGCGATTTCCCTCTGATTTGGTAAGAGGGCCCTCTGTATCTTCAAATTTATAAAGAGGAAAAAGGAAGCAAGGGTTTGAGCGATTTACCTTCAATATACTCTGTTTTCGTGTGTGTCTCTATGCGATAGCTTGCCACTTAATGAGACTAAAAGGCTTTGCCATGGAATTGGTTGTTGCCAAACCACAATCCCTAAGGGTCTCAAAACTCTTAATATTACTGTTGGGAGTATAGGTAATGGATCTGCTGGGAATTGGAAGTTCTCTGCAACTTTGATTTCTTGACTAATCAAAAGCTGTTTAGTTATGAGTAATCAAATCTTTCGGCTGAATTAGATAAATCAAGTCTTCCTATGGTGTTGGATTGGGCTATTGGGAATCAGATATGTGAAGAAGCAGTTCATGATAAAAAAATCTTATGCTTGTGGTCCACATAGCTACTGCTTTAATTCAATCAATGGCCCCGGCTACCTGTGTAACTGCCCTGATGATTTTGAAGGTAACCCTTTTCTAGGATGTCAAGGTAATCAGCTCATATTTTCTTAAATATATATTGAGAGAAAGGGCATACACACACTACGTTTCGGTTGAATGTTCGCTTACCTGGGTTCTCCGACGTGAATCGATGGAAACTGAGCTTCTTCTTCACCTGTATTTGGTTGCAAAGGGCAATTTGCGAAGGTATCGAACTTCACCTTCTCCAACGGTTCTCTCTTGTGTGAACAATCTCTATTTTAATGGGTATTCAGGTCTAAAAGGGTATAATGGTTCTCTCAACTCAAGACTTTCTTTACTAAAAGGTTATTTAAGTCTTTTGATGTTTAAAATTAACAGAATACTCACACTGTCAGCTTTAGGGGAGAGGGTCGTAAATCACTCAAACCCTTGGACTCACACGTAATTTCAGAAAACTACAAGGAAGGGGGATGTAATTTTCCCTTTTACTTTTTATTTAAGATTCTCAAAGTGCTGATAGATCGGTTATTTGATTGAGCATTGGTAGCTGGGTAGCTCGGTTAAGCGATGGTGTGGGAGGTCAGCTCTTCAAGGATGACCTACAGTCACTCTTCAGGGATGATCCACGGTCACTCTTTGGGGATGACCTACCATCGCTTTTTGGGTATGACCTATGGTCACTCTTCGAGGATGACCCACAATCGCGCTCTTTAGGGATGACCCACAATCGCTCTTCAGAGATGGCCCATGATCGCTCTTCAGGGATGGCCCACGATTGCTCTTCAAGGATGACCCATGATCGCTCTTTAAGGATGTGATCCACGATAGCTCTTCAGGGATGACCCATTCACTCTCTCCAAACTGTTCAAGCCCCACGTAATAGGTCACATGTCGCTATCAGATTAGTGGGTGGTATTTTTACCCTCATTAAATGATATTTTTATTCA
Source organism: Macadamia integrifolia (assembly GCF_013358625.1). Lineage (NCBI taxonomy): Eukaryota > Viridiplantae > Streptophyta > Magnoliopsida > Proteales > Proteaceae > Macadamia > Macadamia integrifolia. The sequence goes on along the minus strand of NC_056557.1, from coordinate 26,144,147 downwards.
ACCACTACCAGCAGATTGACACCATCTGGTTTAATGGGGTTTCAAGTAAACTTTTCAAACTTCAAGGTGTCAAATAACCTTGCCATAGTACAGGGGTGTCCAAACAATTATATATATATATATATATATATATATTTTAAATAAAAAATAACTTCCTATCCATTAGAAAAGCTACATGGAATCCACAAGTGGAGAAAATATTTAGAAAAATTAAGGGCAAAAGGCTAGTGAACACATTAACAAATCAGATGTTGTTATGTTCACATGAGCGTCATGAGTTCTTTGCAATAGTTTTTCATAAAATATGGATCTAAAATGTTGATCTGGAATATATATGATCACTTTTTTTTTTAGGGAAATTTATTCGCACCACCCCTTGGAGAATGCCACAATTATAAGATCACTCCCTATGTTTCACCAAATTATTCTCAGACCCCTTATCGTCAGTCACGGTTAAGTGAAGTGTTAAAATAATTGTTATATCCTTGTCATTAAAACTCATCTTTTTAACTCAATTTCTCTTCACCCTTACCTATATTTACCTTCATTGAGACACCAAACGCAAGGGCGATTGTTCAAAGCACCGGAGATCGCAACAGCACCGGCGACGGCGACAAACAGCGACAGTGGCAACCAGTAGGAACTCGCGGCGATCGATCCGATACCCAAGTCCATTTGGGCCGGGGAGCCCTAATATTTGTTACGACTAACTAACTGATTGTAACCGTTCCATTTTCCGACGTTCCGTCTATCCTGAAAATTGGTTTTCCCTCAATCAAACTTCCTGTCCCTTTCTCTCTCTCTCTCTCTCTTCGATTCTTTTCTTCCCCACTCACAACGACCCCTTTATATGCTCTCGACTTCTCTCTCTATGCGTCTCTATCCAAATCAAAATTCTGTTTCTTGTGTCGAATGCTACTATTCCATTTCTTGTGTCAAATGCTACTCTCACGCCCTCATCCATGGCATTTCTCTCTACTAATCGTTCTCTCCCTCTTCGCCGCCGTTCGTTGCCAATCGTCACCTCCTAAAGGCACTCCTTCAGCCCTCACATATTCTTCTTCAATTTCAGTTTCTCATCACTCCGTTTTGTCTTAATTTTCAGGGTTTCTAATTGATTGCGGCGCCACCGTTCCATCAGTAATCGACAACCGGCAATGGTTACCCGACGGCAATTACGTTTCTGCTGGGGTGCCCAAAACAGTATCAATTCTGGTTTTTCTTCCGACTCTTTCCACTCTCCGCTCTTTCCCTCTTCTTGCGGATGCTCAACGGAAATTCTGCTGCGTTGTTCCGGCGTTCCGAGGTGACGAGCAGTTCCTTCGGACTACCTACTTTTACGGGGGAGTTAAACGGTGTAGATCCCGCCGGTGTTTGATCATATTGTGGATGGGACGGTTTGGAGTGTTATGAACACTACGATATTATCTGTACTGTATTACATGGGTATTTTAGGTACATTATATTTAATAAAGGTATTTTGATATTTAAAATAAAATATAATAGCTGACATCAACATATAAGGTATATTCCTTAGCAGTGACTGACGGTAGGAGGTCTAAGAATAATTTGGTGAAATAGAGGGGTGGTCTTATCATTGTGGCATTCTCCAAGGGATGGCACTATAAATTTTCCTTTTTTTTTTTTAATGAATAAACTACCATGAATTATTCATTAGAACATGTAGAAAAAATATTTAGAAAAAAAGTAATATAGCTGTCCTGCCTTGAGACAATAAGTAATGACGGGGAATCATAATCGTAGGTATTGGTATCAGATCAGTCGATATGCTATTGGATAAATTGATATGGTATCGGATTGGCCGTGGCCAATATTGATATGATATTGAAATGTATTGATGGTATCGGCTGAAAATTTAAAAAAGAGTACCTTCTTGATTGGTTCGATTTATATCAGACTGATACATATCAGTATTGTTTAGGTTTTGGAGCTGGCCAATATGAGAGAGAGAGAGAGAGAGAGAGAGAGAGAGAGAGAGAGAGAGAGAGAGAGAGAGAGAGAGAGAGAGGAGGGGATCGGAGATGCAGAGGTAAGATTGGTTGAGGGAGGTTCAGATCACAGTAATTCACTTTCTGAGTTTAAAATTCCTGGTCAAATCCGTCAATTTAGATTAGAATCGACTGTGATCATTTTTTATTTAGGCCATTTTGGAACGGCTGATCCTAGGGTTTTAGGGAACGAATTTAGGAAATTCTGATTTGATCCGGATTGAAATTGGTTGCAGGGACCGATTAAATCCCCCATTTTGAGCTTAAAATCCTTGAATGAATCGACTGATTTGGATTGAAGTCAACAAGACCAATCCCAATTTAATTGTTCCAAAACATTGATTCTAGAGTTTTGGGACTAGATAATTGGTTTTCTGATTTTACGGTCGATTCTAGAATATGCCCTCAAATATGAAAATCATTGATCTAGTCCCCAAACCCCTAGAATTGGTGATTTGAAACAACTGGAATTAGGATCGATCACAGGTGATACTAATCCAATTCAATCACAAATGATTCCGATCGATTTATTAGTAGCAATCACAATCGATTTAGAGTCCATATTGATTTTGATATGGATTAATTTTAAACTTGGATTGGAATCAGAGATTGAATTAGCCCTGATTGCCCTTGATTTTTCAGGGTCGGGCCGGGATGACTTTGACCCTAATCCTTACCATAGTTTGTCATCAAGAGCTGGGTATACCCTAATCCTAACCCTGCAAAATATGAAATAACTAAAAAATAAAAAAATATTCATAATAGAAAGGGAAAAAAGGCTGGGTATGTCACCGGTATACCCAGATCTGTGTCTATCTCTCTTCTCTTTCCCATGGAAAAGTCCCCTATGGAAAGCAGCCGGCACACCTAACCTCCTCTTAGAAAGAGGAGATAAAAAATACATAGTCACAAATTACTTGTCACGAGGAGAACATCCTAAAGTAAACATTCAAAGAGGAGAACATCCTAAGAAAACAAAAAATCCAAAGTCAATATCATGGGCAAAAACCAGGGTCGGGTCAGGCCAAAACCAAGTCCCAAAGTCAGGATAAAAAAATCAGGGTTGGGTTCAGGGCGGTTGAGCGGGTCAAAGACCCTTACTCGTCTTGATCCTGACTCAGGGTTAGAAATTACAGGGTCGGGCCAACCCTTAGGGCCAAAATTTTCAACTCAGTACTTATTCGGGATCAGGGTGGGCTAAGGGTGAGTTCAGGCCATCATGGCCAAACTTGCAACCCTAAACTATCCACTCAATTGTGATGAGAGAGAATTGATGGGCCACGACCCTCCGCACACATATGTATACATTATTTATATATATTTAAATCATAATAGATGGACGCCGGCGACACTGGCTTGGTGGAGGTGCACCGACGTCTACCAAGAGGTACGGGTTGTCGGATAGAGAACAGACTCAGTTGGCCCGAAAAATGGCTCTTGAACTTCTTTATGGATTTTCTAAGGTTTTTAAACCTTATTTTCCCCTCCTATCTTTTTTCTCTTGTTCCTCGTAGGTGGAATTTTGTATTTTCCTCAAAGATTTCGCAAGTTGCCCTGGATTTGGATCGTTTTTGGAAGATTTTCTTCCCTTCTCTTGTGTTTAGCATCGCCCACGTTGGGGTGAGATTTTTTGTCTTGATTCTGGTAGTAAGGGTGGCATCAAAATCGTGGAGATTTAGCTCTTGATAAGTTTGAGATACTATGAAAATGGCGTTAAAAGATAAGGGCAAGCGCCTCTTGGAGAGTGAGGATCCTCCTATTAGGAGACTTAGGCTATATTTGGTAGTTATTTTGTTCCAAAGACGACGTTTCATATCAAAATCAGAATTTTCCATTTCTGTGACAAAATTCTATGGTTACCATGTAACCATGTTCTAACATTTCTCGTTTCTTGCATTTTTTTTATCCGGTTTGTCAAAAAAAAAAAATAAAAAAAAATAAAAAAACAAATTGTAGACACCAAACGGAAGATTTCGTTTCCTTGTTCCCATAAAACGAAAAAACGTTTCTAACAAACCTTGAACACCAAACGGAAGATTCCATTTTCTTGTTCCCATAAAATAAAAAACATTTTTTCGGATGACTGCCAAACACAGCCTTAGACCACATTGGGGCGACATTTTTATCCCCGATTGGCACATGAATATACAAGAGGCAACACCTGAGGCTTGGTTGTCTTCCCAGTCTAACTCTGAAAATGCAACAACTCTATTCAAAGATGACCTCTGGAGTGATGATGATTATGAGCATGATGATCGTGCTCCTTGGTACAAGGGAAGCATTTGAAGAATACGACTTCCCATATCTACAACGTTGTATTGTTGAAAACGACGATAAGTGTTTCCTTTGATTTTCTTTCTACTAATTCCTGATTTCAACGCCATGCTTGAGGCTATAACTCAGTTAGGGATTTTTAGGGCATTGAGATCGTTTAGAACAAATTATTTTTGCCCTAGCTTTCACCATCTGTTATGGGTCATCGTAATTTGTTCTCACAATCCCTGTGTTTGTATTAATGTTGAATATTTTTTGTTTTGTCTTGTTTTGCAGAAGCTAGACTACATAAAGAAGTACAGGTCGGTTAATGATGCATCCCTCCAAGGGAGATCGCCACTCAGATTGGGAGAGTGCTAGAAACAAGCTCTCATAAACTTAAAATCAGATACAACATTTTACAGAATAGAGTGATCTCAGAAAATTGGTCATAACTCTCTGGATATAACTCAGATTGATGCGATTACAAATTCTACTGGAAGAAGACTCATGGAGCTACAACTTTGATAAAAAAAAAATTCTCTTTAGATTCTGGCTGTAGGTAGGTAGGTGAAAATGAGCAGATAACACAAGTTTTACAAATCAAAATTCTGGAAAAAGATAATGGATGGATAAAATAGGAAATATGGAAGGATAAATGTGGATGGAGAACCCCTCTTCAAAGATGTGTTAACCATACCGAACACCTTAAAAATCTTCAAGGACGCAAGAAGATTAAAAAGCCCATACTCTACTTGGTAGGATTGAAACTCTTCTAGGTTCAAGGCAAATGCTTCAAGCAATTTGTATTATAAAAACTTTGTTGCCTTACAAATAAGATATATAGGCCTTTTATAAGCAAAAGAAAAGAAATCTTAAAAGTTCCTACCATATCTCAGCCATTGAATTACATTGAGTTTTAAGGGTTGAGATTACATGCTTAATTCCCAAGTAGAGAATCTTTTGGAAAAAATAAAAATAAAAATAAAAGTAGATTCAAAGATATTGGCTGCTCTAATGTGCCTTGATGCAAGCTCAAAGGTTGAAGTGAATGTCCCAATAAAGAGATGTTAGAAGATTCTTTTAGAAAGACTCCTAGGGTGGGGTAGTTGAAGGAGCTTAGACCAAGAGAATCTTTAAGACTTCTCTACCATGTCATCAAACACTAACAAGCTATCCACATCATTATTCTACTAAGGTAGTTCAAGAGACATTAAAGAGGTTCTCCACTAGTAAGGTTTTGTTGATCTTGGGTTTGTTCTCTTTAGGTTTGGTACTCTTGGACTTGACTTGATAGGCTTGGACACATCTTTGGGTTGGGCCTGCATCAGTTGATCTTGTATTACATAATGCAATGAGTTCTACCCATAGTTAGCAAATTCGGATTCAGGAATTATTCGGACGGAGAATTATTCGGAATAATTCGGACGATTAATTTAAGGATTCGGTCAAAAAAGCGGTCAAAAAATCTTATTGGGTTTTTTTTTTTTTAAATTGTTTTTTTATTTTTTTTTTTTTATTTTTGGTTTTTTTTTTAAAAATAATGTTTAAATGGACCGAATAATTCGGTTTAATTTGGATTCGGTCCGAATTATTCGCGATTTATATTCATTTTTGAAAAAGTCGCGAATTTTAAAGAATTTTATTTTTAATTCGGATTCGGTCCGAATTTTTGATAAAATTCGGAAAAATTCGGTTCGGCCGAATAATTCGCGAATTATTCGGCCGAATTGATAACACTGGTTCTACCCATCTGTTCAGAGGCAGGTTAAGGAGATGGGCTTCGAGGACTTCTCGTATTTGCAGGCACGTAACTGAGACCTCGATCTCTAATATATCTTGATGGAGTGATGGTGGCCATTGACCCACACCTTTCATTTCATTTGTGGGGAGATGACTATCACCCCATCGTACTTCAGATTATTCACTTGAGGGAATACCTTGCTCAATAAAAAGGTAACATAGGCTCTGTTTGGTTGCAAGGATATGGAAGGGAAGGGAATAGAAGAGAAGCGAAGGGAAAATTTTCAAACTAGAAAAGAGAACTTTTGTAATCCCTACCCAACATGATTGTATAAACTATTTAAATTTCTTATCATATTTAGTAAAAATATTTTTTAGAAATAATCTTTATTTATATTTCAAATCCAAGGGTTTTAGATATAAAGTAGAGTGAAATTTAATAACCAAAATATGGATGATTTGTTTTGCTAGCAAGAAGGGAGGGAAAAAAATTTGTTTTTTCTGGATAATAAAGTTTAGTATAATTATAGGCAAGTATATGGGGATTAATAAAAATTAGCACAAATTATTCTCTCCATAGCCTTATCTCATGATCACTACACGAATAATTCATCTGTACTGAATCTTATCATATAAGAGAGTATTAGTGGAAAAATTTTCCTAAGCTTGAGTTATACTCCTACATTTACAGCCATACACCAACCAAGCTCTTGCCTGAGCCTGGCACATAAGAAACTAAGCAAGAATAGGAGGATTCTGCAGAATAAAATAGGGAAAGCTTCCTCTACTTCACCTAATCTAGACGTGAACTCCACCTAATCTAGAAGATTCTTTGATTTTAAGAAGGAAATCAACCAGTCAAAACTAAAAAATAGCTGATAAATAGAAATTTCAAATCCTGACGAATGCAGTGATGTCTTGTGCACTACCCTGTACCTAGGGGTGTCAATTCCTAAACCGAACCGGTAAAACCGGCCGGACCGAACAGATAACAACCCGGACCAAACCGAACCGAAGCCTTATTGGTTCGGTTCGGTTTCGAGTATTGTAACCCCAAAACCAAACCGAACCGCACCGAAAACCGGATGAACCCGAAACCAAACCGAAACCGGCTCAAAACCCGGACCGAAACCGAAACCAAACCGGTAAGAAACCGAAACACTCCAAAATTCATTAAAAAAATCAAAATTTGAATAGTTTTGTATACATTTGTATGGAAAATCGAATCCAAACTATACCAAAAACCAAAACCAACCCGGTTACAAATCGATTTAAGAAACCGAAGTTCAACAATTCATCATTTGGTTGTTTCCTAATGGCTCCATACCGGTTTAAAAAACCGATCCAAACTGAAATGAACCTAATAAATCCAAACCGGTACCAACCCGAACCCAAACCGCACCGAAGCCGACACCGGACCGAAACCGATAAATCCTTAATGGGTCGGTTTCGGTCACTTCCAAACTCACACCGAAACCGATGGAACCGGACCGAAACCGCACCAACCCGGACCGTTGACACCCCTACCTGTACCCACTGTGTGGAATCTTAGCCTATATTTTATTTTTTGCGTCCAGGTCCTTATATTTTGTACTCTTTTGTTTTGGTGAACCTGATTCGGATTCTAGTTGATACTCATCAAACAAACCATTAGAAGAAACGCCAGAAGAAGAGGAGAAAGCTAAGTAAGAAATGGAAGGCAGTATAGTGTTATACCCGGTAATGGCCATGGGACACCTCATATCAATGGTGGAGCTCGGCAAGCTCATTCTCCGCCGCTACCACCACCGCTTCTCCGTCACTGTCATCATCGCAGAGGGGCCTACCCTCACCACAGATATCACCGCCTTCCTTCGCCATGTCTCGGAAACCACCCATTCCATTACCTTCCACCACCTCCCCTCCCTTTCTATGAAACCTTCTCCAAATCAATACCGTGCATCGATCCATACAGAATTCACTCACCTCAACAACTCAAATCTCCACAATGCTCTCCAAACTATCTCGAAGATCTCTAGGGTTCGAGCGTTTATCATAGATTTCTTCTCTACCCCAGCCCTCAGCGTGGCATCCGATCTAGGCATCCCCACTTACTATTTCATCGTTGGCGGCGCTGTCATCCTCTCTTTCCTTCTCTATCTCCCAATCTTTCACAAACAAACCACCACAAGCTTCAAGGACATACCCACGACCCATCTCCAATTCCCGGGCTTGCCCCCAATGCCGGCCTCGTATTTGCCTCAACCGGCGCAGGATCGAGAGGAACAGACCTATCATGACTTCTTAGAGATTGGTTTAAACCTACGCAGATCAAAGGGAATTATGGTGAACACCTTTGAGTGTCTTGAGTCTAGATCGATCAAAGCCATCACTGATGGGCTCTGCGTACCAGATGTTCCAACCCCACCTGTTTACTGCATCGGACCATTGATAGCCAGTCATAAAAATCGAAATGGGGAAGGTGAAGCTGTAAATCAGTGCATGTCATGGCTTGATGCGCAACCGAGTCAAAGTGTCGTGTTCTTGAGTTTTGGGAGCCGAGGTGTGTTTACGGCAGCGCAGGTTGGGGAGATCGCTATTGGGTTAGAGAAGAGCGGGCAGAGGTTCTTGTGGGTTGTGCGCCAGCCGGTCTCTGAGGACAATAGCAAACTGTCCTCTGTGGAAATTAAAAACCCAGATTTGGAGGCCCTGTTACCTCAAGGCTTCTTGGATCGGAACAAGGAGACGGGTCTTGTGGTTAAATCATGGGCACCACAAGTTAAAGTGCTGAGTCATGAGTCGGTGGGTGGGTTCGTGACTCATTGTGGGTGGAACTCGGTATTGGAAGGGGTGTGTGCAGGGGTGCCTATGTTGGCGTGGCCTCTCTATGCCGAGCAGCGAATGAACAAGGCAATTTTGGTGGAAGAGATGAAGCTGGCAATGCCGATGGAGGTATCGGAAGATGGGTTGGTGAGTGCTGCAGAGGTTGAGAAAAGGGTGACATCTTTGATGGAATCCGAAGAAGGGAGAGTACTTAGAGAACGGAGTCAGAAAATGAAGGAAGAGGCCATGGCTGCGTGGACCGAGTGTGGCTCTTCTATAACTGCTTTCAACGAGGTGGCTGAGTCATGGATTAATCAGTAGTAGGTGTTGTGATTTATCTGTCATTGAGAGATGGATTGATGTCACCATATGCTTGAAGAGCAAACGTGAGGAGTGTGTATGGTCTAAGAATTCCTCTTCTTTGCTATAAAGTGTTATTAGTGTCCCACTCACTCTTTCCAAAAAAAATAAAATAAGGTAAAAGGAAAATTTACATCCACCTCTCATGTTTGCTTTATTACATACACTCCTTCATATTTCGTTCATTACAAGTTTGCTTTATTATATCCACTCATTCGATTCGTATTTCGTTTATTGCAAATAAACCCAACTTAACTAACACCATGAGTGAGGTGTTTAATTTTGAAATTGAAAAGATTATTTTAATATCTTTAACTAAAACATTCCAACTCAATGGCCATTTTACCCTTATTACATCTTCAATCCTAAAATCCCAAACTTTCTTCAACCCTGCCCCTTCAACTTTGTCATCTCTATTCACAGCTGCTGCCAGCAGCTGACAAGTTTAGGGAGGCTGGTGGCTGGTGAGTTTAGTCTCACAAGCAGACTAATTTAAACTCTCCTAACCCATAGTGACCCACCTGAGAGCCTTTGGATTATCACGTTCATCCTGTTCCTGAGGAAATGAAGGTCTATTTCTACCAAACAAGACCACTTGAAAGGTAGATCTCCTCACAGCAGACTATATGAAGATTGAAGACCTTCTGGCTATTAAGTTCTGAGTTCCATCGCTAGGATTGAATCGACATGGTCAAGCATGTGATTGTGTGCATCCACCACCACCACTCTTAGCGCAAAATTAATAACGAAATAGCATTTATTGAAGAAACCAAAACTAATTTCAAACCTAAATATCTTCAAAACAAGTAAACAAATGGAAAAGGGGATGAGAGGGGACAGAGGACAATAACAGAGGAATAAGAATCAAAAAAAGGGAAAGAAAACCAGTTAAGCTCATGGAAGAACCATTAAAGAGAATAAGATAACAAAAAGGAAAGGCAGGGAAAAAAAGAACCCAAAATTAGAGAGTTCAAATCTTCATGAAACCCAGAAAAAAGGGAAATAGAGCGGAAGAAAAAGAAGAAAGCCATCACCTGTAACGACGATCATGAGGAGAAATAAAGAATCTACACAACTTAATTCTGCGATTGCTTCTGGCTCCAAGGGAAGGAGGAAGGGCATAGTTAAGGCTGTAATGACTAATTAGTCTACTTGTTGAGATTAAACTAGTTGGCCGGCGGCCGGCTGCCTAATTAGTCTACTTGTTGAGATTAAACTAGCCGGCCACCGGCCGACGGCCGCCATGAACGGGGATAGGGCAGCCGCTAGGGTTGAAGACCAAGTTTGGGATTTTATGATTGAAGATGTAATAAGGGTAAAATGGTCATTGAATTAGGCTGTTTTAGGTAAAGATATCATAAGGGTAAAGTAGTCTTTTCAATTTCAAAACTAAACACTTCTCTCACGGTGTTAATTGGGCTGGGTTTATTTGTAATAAACGAAACACAAAGGAGTGGATGTAATAAGGGCAAATGCAAAGGGAGGTGGATGTTACCACTCAGATTACCAAAAATTATTTTGATTTGTAAAGATGCTGAAAATCTTGTGTTGGCGTTGATGGTGAATCAAAGATTTCCTTCGTGGCAATCGTCTCCCTTGTTTGAAAATCTATAGAGGAATTAACTTGGGTAGAAAATAAATTTATATTTCCGTTTGCTGATATTCTCTCTCCATTATACAACTTCGTGTGATAATGATTTAGGAGACAACATTGATGTCAATTACATCATCTTCGACGCATAGGATACTGAAATGGATCGATGTATGGACTGCTATCCATTTATGATAAGTGTAGAACTCGTGTTATGCTTCCAAAATGTGATATGGGAGGTTTTCAAAACCGTTGTGTTCTCTGTGGTATTCATCCTGAAACTTGTTGAAGGTTAAGTGTAGGAATAAAGGGGTTTCCACACACCTTGTGAATCTAATAAATAAAGTGTCATGAAGAGGGGGATGATGTTCGTTTTAAGGAATCACCATTTAGATAAGGGTTAGAACACATAAATGTCTTTCCCTCTTTTCCTGAAGGAGGGGGAGAGAATTACTCAAAATAAATAAGGCAAAAGTTTGGTTGGATCTTAGGTAGATTCAAATACGTACTAAGAAGATGTTACACACTCAGCCTTGTCTAGTCAGGGGTTGTTCTCTTTCTAATTGGACCATTCCTAAATATCAACATGCATAGTGAAACATCATGTATGTAAAGCTGCAAATCTAGTCCTAATATAGATATCTAGGTCAAAAGGAAGTAAAACATGTATGACAATCAAAAAAGAACTCACCTTATTGTTTGGAAGAAACTTTGTCAACCTAAAACTCAAGGTGGCCTCGGGTTCTGTGATTCCGAAACCTTATCAAATTATGGTGGCGCGTTCTCAACAATGAGCATAGCTTTTGGTCTTAGATTCTCAGAGCAAGATATTCCACACACACACAATATATATATATATATATATATATAATAAAATAAAATATTAAGAGGGTCTTTATGCTGGAATGCAATAGTGAGTACTCTCCCTACCGTGAAAATATGATTCACATCAAAGTAGGTAATGGTTGCAATTCTTTCTTTTGGGATGATCCTTGGATACATAGGAGGAATAAGATCTATCTTGATAACCTGATTTCTAACTCCCCCGCCCCCTCTCCCCATCTCCATCTCCATCTCCAGAAAACACTAACAATTTCTTGGTGACAGATCAATGGAACACATGTTTACTTAAATCCATTCTCCCTGTTACAATCTCTTATTACATTATCCAAATCACTATATCCCTTAATTCCGATAGATGGTGGTGCCATCTTTCTAACGGAGGGGTCTCTCACAACTAAAACTGCTGCAAAACATCTCAAGACTAATTTACTGACAAAATCTAATGGATGCTCTAAAAGTTGTGCTTGCTTATCTACATGCACTCAATGGCGACGATTGATTTAGAAACTTAAAATTCACCCCAAATTTAAGATGTATTTTGGAGATTAGCACTTGATGGAATTTCCAATAAAGACATTCTACATAAATGGGTGAATATTGACCATACCCATGGTTTGTGCCACAATGAATAGGAGAATATTCGGCATGTTTTCCTGACATGCAATTTTTCGAAAAGAGTTTGGGCTGCTGGCCACTTGGGGCTAAGAACCGAATGTTTGCATTACCTTTTCTTTTCCAACTTGATCATGTACCTTTTCAATTTTAATAACATCTTGAAAAGTGATTTGACACAATTTTTTAATGCTTTTATTATCACTTGTTATTTCATATGGACGGGACATGGTCACTCTTGCATCCCAAAACCCAAACCCTGCCAATATTTTGAATCAAGTTAATTTCTGGCTATCTTTTGGCACTGATGCGGTAAAAATTGATAGATGATCTTCCCTGCAGTTCTTGGTGCTTTAGTCGACCTACACAGAAGAGATAACAGGAGAGAGCCGGACTGACTCGACAGGGGACTCTCCGATGCCTAAGTCAAATCTTCTCACAGTAGATGCTCAAGAGATCTTTTCCAGTAAAAGAAGTGATTGATCCCCCATGATGGAGATTTACCATGATATTTATAGGCTGCTGATGGAGAGAGAAGGAGGGGCGTTTGTGGAGAGTCATGTTTAGGCGTAGAGTCCTTAAGGGGAGTGGCTCTGTGATTCTGGGAATATTCTGGGTTCCAGGACATGTTCTGGAAATATTTTCCTTTAATCTCGGAGGTGCAAGTCATGAGAGGGGTGGATGCCTCTGATGACGTGTAGTGGATAGAGTCCTGCCCCGTGATCAGGGATCACGCCCCTTGAATGTAGAAGTGGATGTGTGCACATTTCTAGGTGCCTTACTTGACTGTCCTGAGCCGAGGTGACAGGTCGGCATGAGGGGAGGCCAAGGTGGCTGCTTGGCATGAGGAGAGGCCGAGGTGGCTGGTCTGCACGAGGAGAGGCCGAGATGGCTGCTCGGAATGAGGAGAGGCTGAGGTGGCTGCTCTGCACGAGGAGAGGCCGAGGTAGCAGCACGGCCTGATGGAGGGCCGAGGTGACAGCATGGCCTGATGGAGGGCCGAGGTGGCAGCACGACCTGATGGAAGGCTGAGGTAGTAGCACGACCTGATGAGATGCCGAGGTGGCAGCACGGCCTGATGAAGGGCCGAGGTGATAGCATGACCTGATGGAGGGCCGAGGTTGTAGCATGGCCTGATGAGATGCCGTGGTAGCACGGCTTGATGGAGGGCCGAGGTGGTAGCACGGCCGGATGAGATGCCGAGGTGGCTACACGGCCTGATGGAGGGCCGAGGTGGCTGCTCAGCACGAGGAGAGGCTGAGGTGGCTGCTTGGCATGAGGAGAGGCCGAGGTGGCGGGTCAATCTTCTGTTCAGGTTTGCATACACGCTTCAGCCGTGCTGAGGGAGGAGACATATTATTCCTTATCAGGCACATATAAAAATTAAGCACAACTCAAGTGAACCTTTTTGAATCAAAACTTATTTCAAGACCTAAGATCCCATATTTCTCTAGCAACATGCTTATCATAACTATTGTTTCAAACAAATCTCAAAATATATTAGGATTAGGCTACAACCCTGTTTTCAAAAAATAAATGCTTATTACTTCTTGCTAACTATGATCTCTTTGATCAAACTAATTGCCTTGAATGCAATGGCTGGGAAAATCTTTATCAAAGACACTTGGTACAAACTTTGAACTCTTTGTAATCCTTTTACTTTAAAAAAAAAAAAAAAAATCTTTGTAGATATGATATACACATGACATATTGTGGACCTTGGTGCAATAGTAAAGTTGCTTCATTGCAACCTAGTGTCACGGGTTTGAGTTAGGAAACAATTTTTTTGTGAAGTGGGGGTAAGTTTGCATACATTATGATCCTCCTCAGGAACCTGAGCACTAGATACATCCTTTTTTATCTACACATGGCATGAGAGAAATATTGAGAAAATAAATTATATATGGGAGAGACTGAACTTGAACATAACTTTACCAAGTTTCCTATGAGCCATTATTAAGGATTAGGTCAAACATGGTTTCAATATTTTTTTTCGCTAAAAAGGATAATTTTATTAAAAGAGCAAAAAGAAATACATTACAAAAACCAAACAGAAGCAGACAAGGCAGAAACCATTAAAGCAACTTGCAAACTCCACCTTCGGCATGGCCATCAGCAGAGAGAACAAGCCGCGCCCTAGTAGAATCTAAAACGGTGCCTGTCCAACACATCATTTTCCAAATCCACCGAGACATGACTTGGAAAGGACATGGAGGTATCGCTAACTCCCGATTTTGAAGCCTTCTTAGCAAGATAGTCTACAATGGGATTGGCCTCCCTGAAGCAGTTAGTGATCTTCCATGAGATAGAATTCAAGAATGGAAGAGCAAACATCCATCTCTGAAGTACAGAACATGGAATCTGATTATTTTGCACTGCAGACACCACCGAAGACGAGTCTGACTCAATCAAACATGGTTCCAATAGAAGGCTTGGGAAGATAGAATCTAATGTCGCTGTAATGGGCCGTACTATATTGGAATAATTGACACTGTAATGGGTCTTATCTATCCCTTTGCAGATGGAGCAATATTATGATCAGAGATTTATTTTGATGACATAACAGTGTGTTAGAACCAACACCAAAGAAAACAAAGAAAAACAAATATGTTCACGCAAGACACAGAGATTTAACTAGATTCACACCCCGATGTAGTGTGCTATATCCTCGAGCGAAGAAGAAGATGATTCACTATTTTCACTGATAGATGAAAGAATTTTTTGCGATCACCTTCTTTCATCCACCTAAGCTTTGCTTTCTCTGACCACAACTCCTCCTCCATTTGAAAGGATTTTAATAAGGCTGTCTTGGCATCTGGCTCTTTATTGAACAATTCATCAGACATTCCTAATAAATCAATCTCATAGTGCCCGAGTTCAACACTAAAGTAGCTTTCTCCATTTCCTTGTCCAAGTTGGCAAACATCTCTCTAGCCCACATCTTGAGAGTCCCCTTCACACACTTCAATTTTTGAGTTAGAACATAAATGGGATTCCCTCAGACTTTCTGATTCCATGACTCTTGGGTCATTGATTTGAAGCTATAATCCTCCATCTAGAAACGGTGGAACCTAAAAGGAATATTTCATGGCTTTGGGATAATAGTTGAGACCACCAATAAGGGAGCATGATTTGAAGCTGAACACTGCAACGCATGTTGCGATTTATTTTTAAAAAAATCCAACCACATACCATCGTAGAAACTTTGATCAAGCACAGCCGCCACATGCCCTCTTCTGGAATTGTTTGTCCAAATAAAAATTTTCCCTGGAGAGGGAACCAAAACAAGCAAGCACGAATCCACCATAGCTTGGAATTCCGCAGGAGAGCTTAAATTGTATCTTCTAGGACCCCTTTTCTTGTTGGATAACAAAGTCGTATTAAAGTCACCTACTAGTGAACAAGGAATAGAGGACATCACCACCGATCGCAGCTGCATCCATAGCTCCCTACGCTTTACTTTAAAGCAATTCGCATGAATAAAAGAAAAACAAACTTTGCTACTTGGCAATTAACTTTGACTAAAATCTGTTGATCAAACTGTGATACTCGAGTCCTAACATATCTTCTATTGTTGACCCAGAAGAATTACAAGAGTTGGATAGTGTTAAGGACTACTTGGTAGCAGTATTTTTTGTCACGAGGGAAGAAATGACCCTACCTGCAAATATTATTTGTGTTGAAACAACTGAAGGGTTACAGACCACTGAGGAAGTCAGGGTAAGTCATCTTCCATCGAGGAGATTCACCTGAACCTGGGTAATGACATACCCATAAACTTTGCATACAGACTTGTGTAAGCCCCATTGACCAGTAGTGTAGTGCATTAGAGAAGTCCCAACAGAAATGGGCAATTTTAGCTGTCACCGTCTAATGCCCAACGATAGGTCATAGCTAACCGGTGAGCATCCACCGGTGGGAGTAAATTGATAGCATGGGTTATTCACCCGTGGGGCCCAAGTCTTTGTAGGCATGCACTCCGGACCACCTCCATTGCTCCATACAACTTATGATTGGTTGGATTAATATAATGACTCACTTGGAGGTGGGCCCACTTGTATTAATTGGGAAATTAAATCAGTAAATGGGGATTCCCATTAATTCACCAAACATGCCTTAGTGAAACAAGTTACCTATGTAAAGAATAACTTACTCATTTATTTCACAACCATCAAATTGAAGGAAGGAGAAGAAGGAAGAGAAGGAAGGAAGAAAAGGAGGGGATTTGAGCTAAGGGTAGGAGTATAAATAAACACTCACACCTACATCAAGGTGAGTGGATTCTCTCATTCTATCTCTTTTGCTCTCTTTCTCTCACCTCGACTAGAATAATTCGATCAACCGACCAAAACTCTCCATGACCTACCTTCTTAATTCACTAATTAGGTGGGGGATTTTGTGTAGGGAGCTTAAATTAAGGAATTGAGATGCTTACATTGAAGTGGAGAACAAATTAAGTGAAAAACCCATATTAATTTCTCAAATTATGCTACATGATGAGGCCATTTCTCCCTAACCACGGCGCGGCCAAGGAGCGAACTAACGAATGCTGCACTGTTACCCCAGCCCTTCATCTGCCCGGGCTACCACCTCGGCCCTCCATTAGCCCGAGCTGCCACCTCGGCCCTCAACGAGCCTGAGTTGCCACCTCGGCCCTCAACGAGCCCGAGCTTTCACCTCAACCCTCCACCAGCCCAAGCCGTCACCTCGGCCCTCCACCAGCCCAAGCCGTCACCTCGGCCCTCCACCAGCCCGAGCCACCACCTCGGCCCTCCATCAGCTCGAGCAGCCACCTCGGCCCCCCACCAGTCCGAGCCACCACCTCGGTCCTCCACCAGTCCGAGCCGCCACCTCGATCCTCCACCAGTCTGAGCCGCCACCTTGGCCCTCCACCGACCCGAGCTGCCACCTCGATCCTCCACCAGTCTGAGCCGCCACCTCGGCCCTCCACCAGTCCGAGCCACCACCTCGATCCTCCACCAGTTCGAGCCACCACCTCGATCCTCCACCAGTCTGAGCTGCCACCTCGGCCCTCAACGAGCCCGAGCTTTCACCTCAGCCCTCCGCCAGCCTGAGCCGTCACCTCGGCCCTCCACTAGCCCGAGTCGCCACCTCGGCCCTCCACCAGCCCGAGCTACCACCTCGGCACTCATCTGGCTGTGCTGCCACCTCACCCCGACGTCAAGAAGTGAGGTTCCTAGAAACGTGCTCTTGTCCACTCCTATATTCAAGGAACGTAATCCCTGATCACAAGGACAAGACTCTATCCACTACACATCATCAGAGGCATCCACTTCTCCCACGTTGGCACTTCCAAGATGAGAGGGGGATAATCCCTTGGTATACCCCAGGATCTGGAATATTCCCAGCATCAGAGAGTTGTCCCTCTCCAGGACTCCACACTCAGTAGGACTCTTCACGGACTTCCCCCTTTCTCCATTCTACCAGTGGCCTATAAATACCAAGGTAAGCCTCCATTGAAAGGGATTGATCACTTCTTTTAACTGAAAACTCTATTGAGTATCTGCTGTGAAAGGATTTGACTTAGGCATCGGAGAGTCCCCTGTCAGATCAGCCTGGTTCTCCCCTATCTTCTCTTCTGTGCAGATCAGCTGGAGCATTTGGAACTACAAGGAAGATCGCCCGATCAATTTTTACCACATCACTACCCAAACCCTATTATTGAATCATAGGGATACCCCTACTAATTCATGTCATCTAAGTATTAACCATAAAATATCCAAGCTACCCAGGGTGTGCATGAGTTGCATACATGCAGATCATGCATATATCAACAAACCTAGTGTACAAACCCACTTCAATTGGGAAAAATTATGAAGGTAGTATGATCACCACCATGGAATGGAAGTTGCATTGATGGAGCGATGGACATGAAATTTTATTTGGTGTAGAGAGACCCCCTGAGGTATCTCATTCTATTATAGTTAAATAGGATATTGTGTGCAAGCCAAGGAAGGAAGAGGGTTGGGTATTCGAAGACTGAGGGATGTTAATTTGGCCATGCTTGCTAAATTAGCCTGCTTTATCAAAACTGATGACTCTTTGGTTGCGTCCTTCTTAAGAGGGTCGTTCCTGAATGGAGCAGGAAAGAAAATGGGTGGTTCCTGAATGGAGCAGGAAAGAAAATGTCTCAGTACATATGCTCCTCCATTTGGCCTGGTATCAAGAAGATTTGGGATTTTGTGGATTCAAAAGAGAGATGGGTGGTGGGGGATGGATCCTCAATCTCTTTTTGGCATGATAGATGTTTATATTTCTGAGGTCCTTGATATTGATAGGAGCTAAGCTCTAAGTGCAAAGTTGGAGGATTTTGCCATTAATGGGGAGTGGGCCCTCCCTAATCCAATGTCTCACCCTCTTCAACAAGTTTATTTCCAGATTCAGAATTTCCCTCTCCCATTTGTTCCAACTTGTGATAGAAAGGTGTGGTCTTTGACTTAGTCAGGAGCTTTCTCTGTCTTATCAGCATGGGAAGGGATTCATAATCGGAAACTAGAAGTCC
This sequence comes from Macadamia integrifolia, assembly GCF_013358625.1. Taxonomy (NCBI): domain Eukaryota; kingdom Viridiplantae; phylum Streptophyta; class Magnoliopsida; order Proteales; family Proteaceae; genus Macadamia; species Macadamia integrifolia. The sequence goes on along the minus strand of NC_056557.1, from coordinate 26,125,411 downwards.
CATGGCATGGTTTAATTGGGAAGAAAGGTATATCCCCTCGGATCTCAGTGTTTGATTGGTGTTTGATCCATGGTAAGCTTCCTACTGATGATAAAGTGATGGCCTGGTCGGTGCAAATGGCATCTAGATGCTCCTTATCCTTGGTAGTTGGTGAATCCCTTCAGCATATATTTCTTGATTGCAGGTATACTTGTTTGGTGTGGTCAGGAGTGTTAATGTTTTTTCGATCTAAGTTGGTGTGGTTTCCCTTCAATCCAAGAACTTTTCTCCTAGTGGAAAAGGAAAACTAGTGTTGTTCCCTTGAGACAAATCTGGTCGGCTTGCTTGTTAGATGCCATGCATCAGATTTGGAATGAACGAAATCAACAAAGGTTTGAGAACATTTGTAGACCAGCATCTTGGATCTTGAAAGTGGTGGTGCGTGATATTCAGGATTTCTCACGACTAACTGGTATTGGAGTTCAAACGTTGAGGAACCTCCAAATCTATGATGCACTTTCTCTGGTGAGAACTCTTGCCACTAGGAAAGTATACAAAGAGCTGAATTGGGCAAGACCTCCAGTGGGTTGCTATAAAATTAATATGACAGTTGTTCTCTGGGTAATCCGGGATATGCGGGTGCAGGAAGAGTTATCCGAGACCATTTAGGCTATCTTATGCGCTGTTTTGCTTCTTTTGAAGGGATTACAATGAATTACTGGGTTGAGATGGCTGCTTTTTTTGAAGCAATAAAGATCTCCATGCAACTAAATTGTCTTGGTTAGAAGTAGTGTGTGACTCCAAAGCAGTCGTGGGGTGTATTGAAAGAAAAGCCATTCCATGGTTTTCCATCAGAAATGGCTGTATATCTTGGAGTATTTGAACAGAACTATATCGTGCATAAGTCACTGTTTCCGGGAGGTTAACACTGTGGCAGATGGATTGGCGAGGCATGCAGCTGCAACTCATTCTTCAGTAGTCTGGAGCTCTCCTCCTCGGTTCTCAGCTAATGAGATCTATTGGGATGCTTTAGGTAGACCTGGGTTCCGTCTCTATGAAAGTTGAATCCTCTCTGAAAGTATCAATTTGATATGTTAGAGGCTTGGTCTTCCCTTTGTTGATGGCAATGCCGATGGAGGAGGTGAAGGCTAATCTCTAGTTTATTCCTGACTGATGCCCTTCTCTGTTGATGGCAATGTCGTAGGTGGAGCTGGGTTTCTTTTTTTATTGTGGTTTGTTTGGATGTGTAATTCTTTCATTCTTTTTAATAAATTTTTTCTCGCTGACCTTAAGCAAAAGGAAGTACATTGATCTATCGAAATTTTTGATTTGGTTTACTGCCATTATATTCATGAGGGGAACTTTAGGTAGTTACTTTTCTCGTACCTGAGACGCACTTACTGTTGGATTCATATTTTATACAAATATAATGATCCAATGGTTGATGTCTATCGACAAATTTGACTATACATTGGATGCTTGTTGTGTGGGGTATATACGTGAACAGCAGTGACACTTGATAGGGTTTCCATACCCCGAAAGGATTAACAATTAAGTGTGCAAGTTATCGGATTATGACCCGGTAATATTATATATAATATTATTATTTGAGAAGAATTTAAAATAATTCTTCAATCATTGATCCCGATACTCTAGATTAATTTACGATGCGCTTTCTTATTTATTGATATTTTTATCTTGTACTTATGAGCATGCATTGTGGATGTTGGTAGTATGTGAGTAAATGTAATAAAATTATCTACCTCAAGGGGTTTTCAGGTTACACAATTAGCAGTGTTGTCCTTAAGGATAATAACCACAATTTAGGATCCCACCACATGGCTCGATCTCATCTGTCTATTTCAAATCTTTAAGTTAGGCTATTTTATAAAAGAGAAGCCTTAGCCCAAAAATCAATTGCATATATATATATATATAATTTATTTATTTATTTTTTATTAAACTTGAGAGCAAGAGCAAGATAATCTTCTTCTTGCTCAAGAACAAAGAAAATTTGGGACTTAAAAGGAATCAGTAAATGATGATTGAGTGTACATGCTGCAAACCGTTAGAGGAGCATGCCTCTTATGCATTCTAGGTAACCCTAACTTCTCATTCTTATGTTCCATGCATCCATGTTCATTGAGATCCAATGCTGAAATTTTTTGAATATATGTTCTTTAGTCGGTTGCGCTTCCGCCGCCACCCTTCATTTCATTCTTCGAGAAAACCTCATGGTTGCATCACCTTCATTGGAAGACTCAAAAGGAAGGAAGATTCCGATTTTCTGGAGAGAAAAGCAAGGAATGTATCTTATGTCTATAAGATCTAGCCCAAGATTTTTTCTTCCCTACTAACTGAATGTAATCGACTTCCTTCTCTTATAAAAATAAGAGAAGTCAAACTTTCATGCCAATCTTGTCTCTTTGATCCTGTTACGACAGCAATGGACAATTTTATGCTATTTTCTAGCTTAACAATAAAAGGATGGAGTTGATGGGATGAGTTCCTACCCACCGATTGTAGAACTCTTCCTTTTACTTGCAATAACTACCATATTGCTTCAGGGTTAGTGACGAAATTCAAGAGGGAATGTTAGCACATAGTGTTCCATTGAATTCTAGGTCAACTTGATGCAATTTTTCATTTTCCTTTTAGGAACTTCAGATGACGTGGCAAAACACATTACAAAGTAGGCCATTCATTTTAGATAGGTCACCAAATTTGACTTACGTATAATCTAAGGAATCCTAAGTAGGATCAATTGTTATAGCAAACATAAAAAAAGTACGAAAATAAACAAAACTAGATCTGCACAACAAAGAGATTTAACAAGGTTCACACACCGATGTGATGCACTACGTCCTTGGGCGAAGAAGATGTTTCACTATGCAGAAGAGAGAGATTACACTCAAGCAGCGGCGAGAAAACTCGCCCTAAAACCCTAGCTCGAAAAACCCCCAAATTACAATGACAATGCTCAACAAAACGATAGTTCATTATATACTCCATGCCGTTGTCGACCCATCAGGTCATGGTCAATCAGGTCGAACCATACCGTAGGGGCATAGCCCCCCGCACCCCCATACGAGATCAGTGTTGGACTCAGGGCTTGGGCCTATCGGCCAAACCCCTCTACTTTCATCACAAATCTCAAAAAAATTCCCATTCGGGTCGCCATCAAAATATGTCAGAGCGGGTCATTCTTCAAAGCCGGTGAAGAATTAGAAACAAACTTAACATCAATGATTAAAACTAATCATTGTAGGAAGTCCTAAGTAGTCTAGGGAATCTAAGATGATTCTATTCTCTTTGCAGGAAATTGTTACATGAAAAATATCCAACTGTTTCCGTGAAGCTAATTTAGTAGTGGATAGGCTAGCAAAGCAATTGGCTGCAACAGCTACATCTTCTACTTGGGATACTGCCCCAACTACTAGTTCTATTGATTCTTATAGAAAAATAAAAATTTAAAAATTACAAAAAAATAAAAATAAATAAAAATTAAAAATTAAAACTTTATGGAAAAGAATAAAAGGAGTTTTGTAAAGGTTCTTGCATTTGATGGAGGGGACTTCTTACCTAAAAAGAAGATATAAAAAACCTTTAGATGCACAAATGCTTAAGTAAATGTTATACATATGCTAGTATGCATGGATTTATAATAAACTCCAGCATACATTAGCAATTAAAAGTCTTATTAGTTATTCTTCTCAGCATACAAATGACATAAGGAGTAATATAAGGACTTTAGGACATACACATCCAACCCCTTTATCTTGTGCCATCACTAGATATTCTTCTCACCGTACAAATGGAAGGAGGAGGTACTCAGCATAAACTAACTGCAAAGAGAGAATTTTTACTGTCATGAAATGTAACAAATAACTCACAATTTCCTTTCACCAAAAAAAAAAAAAAAAAATTCTAACATTTGCACCTATATATGGCTCCATTTGTTTTTGGGTAAAAAACCAAAAGAAAGGAAAATATTCAAATTCATGCGTATGGGGATGGAGAGGTAAGATGCAAGATTAACAGCTCCAAAATCCTTAAACAAATATAAAGGAGAAAACCATTCAAGTAAAATAATAAAATTTCTTGAAGTACCCTTAAGGAGAAGAAGAAGAAGAAGTGTTGTGATTCCACTAGTAAAAAATGTTGAACCCAATGCAATTTACCTTCCATATGAACATGTAAAATGATTGTGCAGATAATTTATTTGTAAGATCAACAGTCCTAGAATGAAGCAAAAGAACAGCAGCGATGGTAGAATGACCCAGTATCTACATCCAATAAAGTTTGTTAGGGAATTGTGTTAATAAAGGAAAAATGTTACGAATTCTAATGGGCTTATAAATATAAAATTTCAATATGCTAAAAGAAAATGAAATAAATTACATACTGTGATAAGTTTGAACAGTAAAGATGAAGACGAAACCCCCATTATCATTCCAAGACCATAAGCAATCAGAAGGATGTTAACACCAAGGGAGAATGCCTGTTTCAAGTATTATCAAACGTTGTAAAAGGCATTGTTTGCATTAAGTTATACAGGTCTTTATAACTTAATTATAAAATAAATAAAAAGGTCTTAATAAGAGAGGGGGGACGGAAAAGAAAAAAGCTTCTTAATTTATTTTTTCTATCTCAAAGGTAATATAATATTACCTAATCTCTGTTGTCTAATATATAATTTCTTACATTATGTATTTCCCTCATATATGTGATAAGCTAATTTCTTATTTAATTATAAAAAAAATACAATACTCAAACATTTAAAAGTACATATTATGAAATAAAAAATTATTAGGTGTTGGATAACTTAAACTCATTAATTGAGCATGAGGACAAAAGTGGAAATAAAGTTAAATTTTCACTGACTCTTTCTTTGCCAAGTTTGGTGCTAGAGGTGACAATGCCACTTTCTTTATCTCCATCGACATCTGGTATGTCCTGTCAATCGCAACATTATATTATTATATAAAAGAAGAAATGATCATATTAGACATGTAAAGTCTCCAATGAATAATTGAAATATGCAAATGTATATACATTTTGTCTATACTTTTCAACAAACCACATAGTTTACTAGTTAAGATCTTGGCTTTCTATTTATTGTCCTTAATAAAATTTCCAATAACAGAGGAAGAAGGAAACTCATAAGCTCTTTAGGAAAACAATCATGAGTTCAAAATGGATGGTGAGTTTTGTCTCATCCCTTTTGTAAGAATAGCAATTGGAGGGTTATCCCGTTCCTTGCTCTTCCTTGGGTAAAGCATTCCCTCTCCTCGAGGAAGTATTATCTTCTCAATCCTTTTCCTGTTTCATCACCTTCCACCTACCACTTTTGGTGGTAATTTCTTTATTTTTATTGATGACAAAAGGAGATAGGGAACACATGATTCTTTGGAGTCGCCACTTTGGATTATGAGTCTAAAATTCTATTGGGGAGCACAATTTCTATTATAGAATCGGGTTTGAATTGCGGCTTCATATGCATGGTCTCTTCAATGTTAGGCACCCATTCCACCTGAAAATTCTGATCTTTCTACCATATATTTGGATTTCAAATATTCTCTCCCAAGAATTAATGATCTTATATCAACATGTTTGATTAAGTGGCCGTAATAAGTTGCATAATGCTAAAAGGAAAAACACAATAAAATAAGTTGTTATTTTAGTTACACTAACACATGGCTTAATATGAGCCTACATCATGACTACTAGGATTGAATGGTTACCTGAGTTTGGATACCGATAATGGCTGAAAAGGGGGAGGCTCCTTTACTTTTTATGCATATTTCTAGCAGCATCCTTGACTTAGGGACAAGAGCTTGGCCTTCTATCTTCTGTCATTCTTGGAGAAATCGAAACTTTCGATACTTCGTGTGAGGACAAAGATCGGGAAAATTAATGTTTCCTTCCTCTTGCCCCTCTGATGATATGTTGGTGGGTTTTCGATCCCTCTCTCCATTTCTTGGGAAGTAGGTTTCTTTTTTATCTTTCATTCTCTTATTCCTCCCATGATTTACTAGAGATTTCTTTATGTCCACTGTCTTCTAGGTGACATAAAAGTGATAGTGAAAACATATTTTTTGAAATCATCACCTAAGATTTAGGGCCTAGAACACTATTGATGAACCAAATTCCAATCAAGGGATCAAGCTCGATTAGGGGATTGGATTTTTGTGAAAGGACTGAACCCCAGATTTGACTTCATGATTGGTCTGTTATAGAGATATGCGTTCGTGTTAGATTATGAGTGTGGAAAGGTGTTAGGCACCCACCTAGCCCGGAAATTCCAACCTTTCTATCAGATGCTCATATTTCGAGCACCCCCCCCCCCCCCCCGGAGAATTATAATTATGAATCTTATAAAATTATTTAACCTAGGATTTGCACATAAAATGATAAAATTAAATCAAACAATATGTTATGATCACATGAAATAATAGACTTATCCTATTAACACATGAAATGATATATGGTTCTAACCTATCCATAATAACCATACATATGAAATGAAAATCAATATCATATGGTTACACTAGATATTGAAAATCACATGTGATCACATAAGATGATAAAAATCATTATCATTAAAATGAAACCATGAAATTACATGAGATGATAAGATATAATCATATGAAATGATAAAATGAAATCACGAATTCAGGAGTGAGTTTAACTTACATGCATGCAAAATATGCAATATGACACTCAAGTGTCTAGGCCACTTCCCCGACTCATGGATGAAACTTACATTTTTTTTTTCTCTCTCTTTCTTGGAGGAAAATATCAATTTTGGTAGTGCTTTTGGTTTGATGAGTGTACGTTATGATTTCAGGAATTTTGGGTAGTGCGCCAGTGCTATGTTGGATTGGGTTTTTCAATTATAGAAAAACGTGCAGAGCTTCCGCACTATGGTCTCTAATCACCTCACCCAAACCACCATCCAATGACCTAGAAAGCCAAGACGCATCAGAGGCCTTAGCACCAATGTTAGCATCCTTGTGTTAGCCAGAGGCCTTAGAGGTGGCATGGATAATGTCAATGGGAGACCATGATTTCCTTTCGAAAACAAAATCATTCCAAGCAATCCAAATGTACCAAGCGATGAAGGAAGCAAGGTTTATTTAGGCTCTGGCTTTCTTTTCCAAGCTTCTAAAAGTCGCTCCAGCTTCTGATCCAAAGTTGGATGGATGGGTCTTGGTTACTAGGGACTTTGAAAGAGAGTGGAGGCAAACCTGTTGGTGGGGCCCAGCCACATTTTCCCAGCCCATGTTGAACATTGGAACCCCATTTAATAAGGAGTGGAGTTGGTTGGGAGTTGAAACGTTGAAAGGCATTCTTTTTGCCTTTCGTTTTTTTTTTTTTTTTTTTTTTCCTTTTGTGTTCTGAAGTTCAGCCGTGAGGAAGAGCTGAAAAAAAAGAAAGAGAGAGAAAAAGGGAAGAAGAAGAAGGAGAAGCTTGAGAGACAAGGGGTGTTTGGGATTGACCTTGAAGCTTTGGTTTATTTACTACAAGTTGGAGCTCTCACCAAAGCAAGGAATCTTTGTGAGATCTGGTTTTGTAGGAGAGCTTGGTTTGGCTTCTTGTGAGGTAATTCCTTTTGTATTGTCTCCAATTACTTATGAAATCTCAAGTTTATAAGAAACACTTGAGTGTAATCTTTGTACTCTCATTTCCTTTATAGTGGATTGGTGCAAGATTTTTCCCATGATTTTTTTCCCTCTTTTTAAGGGGGCTTTCCACGTAAAATCGCTTGGTGTTTTTGTGTGCTTTATTGTTTTCTTGAAACTTCAATTTCCTTAGATGTGTTTGGGATATATTTACAAATTTTGGCTTGAATTTTTTCTTATTGGATCGTTTATTGTTGTTGTCTTCTCAATACACACCTTGGTTTAAGGGTGAAAATCCCTTCAAGTAGTATCAGAGCCAAGTTGTCAGTTGGTTTATTTCAACTATTTGGTGTGTGTTGGGATGAATGAATCGTCTGGTACAATGATTAAACTTACCGGTCCGAATTACTCAATATGAAAGCCCAAGATGGAGGACATTCTTTATTGTAGTGACTTGTATGATCCAATTGAAGGAGCCGAAGCCAAGCCAGATGGTAAAACTGACAAAGAATGGGATAGGATGAATAGGAAAACCATGGTACTGTCAGGAAGTGGATTAATGATTGTGTATTTCATCATGTTGCTAAAGAGACTAATGCCCAGGAACTTTGAAAAAAATTGGAGAGTCTCTATGAGAGGAAGACTACACATTCTTTGTCATTCAAAGAGGGACATCCAGTTGCAGAACACCTAAGTGAATTTCAAAGCTTAGTGAACCAATTGGCAACGTAAAAATGACCTTGGATGATGAATTGCAAGCATTACTACTTTTGAGCTCTTTGCTTGGCACTTGGGAGACCTTGGTTGTTTCATTAAACAATTCTGCTCCAGAAGATGTATTAGTTTTGAGTGTTGTGAAAGACAGCATGCTTAATGAAGAGACTAGAAGAAAAGACATGGGTTGGATTCAGATAATACACAGGCTCTTGTCACAGAGAACAGGGGAAGGAGTAAGAGTAAGGGACCAAAGAACCACAACAAATCTAGAGGCAAGTCAAAATCTAGAGAAGAACAAAAGTGTCATCACCGTGGTAAAGTAGGTCATTTGAAGAAAAACTGTTGGGAATTGAAGAAGGAACAGAATAAGGCGAAAAATCAAAAGAGTTCAGAGGATAAGAACTCTACAGCCACTGTTTCTGATTCTGAAGATGTGGTGGTGCTTTCTTTTGAAGAAAAAAAATGTAATCATGTTGCAGACAATGATGTTGAGTGGGTAGTTGACTCAGCGGCATCCTTTCATGCCACCCCCATTAAAGAATTCTTCACTTCTTATAGAGCAGGAGACTTTGGGAATGTGAAGATGGGAAATAGTAGCTACTCAAGAATCAGTGGAATTGGTGATGTTTGTCTTCAGACTAGCATTGGTTGTTCATTGACCCTAAAGGATGTGCGACATGTTCCAGACATTCGCCTAAATTTGATTTCTGTTAATGCCTTGGATCGGCTTGGATATGATAGCCATTTTAGCAATGGAAGATGGAAGCTTGCAAAAGGGTCACTAGTGCTTGCTAGAGGAGAAGCCTGCCACACTCTTTATAAGACATACATGAAGATATGTACAAATGGGCTAAATGCAGTTGAAGATGTTCACCAAATTTGTGGCACAAGAGGCTGGCTCACATGAGTGAGAAGGGGTTACAAATTTTGGCAAAGAAGTCTCTCATTCCCTTTGCCAAAGGTATGTCATTGAACCCTTGTGATCATTGTTTACTTGGCAAACATCATAGAGTATCATTTAAGAAATCCTCTGTTAAAAAATCTAATATGTTAGATTTGGTTTACTCTGGTGTTTGTGGTCAACTTGAGGTTGAGTCACTTAGTGGCAATAGATATTTTGTCTCTTTTATTGATGATGCTTCACGAAAAGTGTGGGTGTATTTTGTTAGAACAAAAGACCAGGTGTTCCAACATTTTCAAAGATTTCATGCCATGGTGGAGAGAGAAACAGGGAAGCAATTGACGTGTCTCCGAACTGATAATGGAGGTGAATACACTTCTATTCAATTTGAAAGCTTTTGTTTAGAGCATGGAATTAGACATGAGAAGACTATTCCTGGTACCCCACAACATAATGGTGTGACTGAGAGGATGAATCACACTATTGTGGAAAGAGTTAGATGCATGTTAAGAATGGCTAAGTTGCCTAAGCCATTTTGGAGTGAAGTTGTTCGTACTGCTTGCTATCTAATCAACAGATCTCTATCAGTGCCTTTGGGTTTTGATACTGCAGAGAAAGAATGGACAGATAAAGATGTTTCATACTCTCATTTAAAGGTATTTGATTGCAAAGCTTTTGCACATGTGCCCAAGGAGCAGAGAACAAAGCTTGATGATAAAGTAGTTCCTTTTGTGTTTGTTGGCTATGGAGGTGATGAGTTTGGTTACAAGTTATGGGATCCAGAAAAGAAGAAAATCATTAGAAGCAGAGATGTGGTCTTCCATGAGAATGAGACTTTGGAAGATTTTGAAAAAATTGCAGAGCCTAGGATCAAGGCTCAGAGTGCTCCTAACCCGTCACTTGTCTCTTCTCCATCAAATAATGTCACAAATGTGAGAGAGGTATAGGAAAAACATGGTGATTATGATGGTTCAAACATAGTAGGTGATGAAGCTGTACAAAATGAAGAGGGTGTCGAACATGGGGAGCAGCCCCCTCCTCCAGAGATTTCAGAACCTCAAGTTAGAAGGTCTACAAGAGAGCGTCAACCATCAACCAAATATCCCAACTCTGAGTATATTTTTCTTGTTGATGAGGGGGAGCCAGAAAATTTTCAAGAAGCAAAGTCTTGTAATGAGAAAGACAATTGGATCAAGGCAATGCAGGATGAGATGAGTTCTTTGAAGAAGAACAATACCTATGATTTGGTAGAGCTTCCTAAGGGGAGAAAAGCATTGAAAAATAAATGGGTGTTCAAACTCAAGAAAGATGGTGAAAAATTGGTGAAGTACAAAGCTCGATTGGTGGTAAAAGGCTTTGGACAAAAGCAAGGAATTGATTTTGATGAGATCTTTTTTCCAGTAGTGAAGATGAGTTCCATTCGAGTTATCTTGGGTTTAGCAGCAAGCTTGGATCTTGAGATTGAGCAGTTGGATGTGAAAAATGCATTTCTCCATGGTAATTTGGAGGAAGAAATATATATGGTTCAGCCATAAGGTTTTGAAGTGAAAGGGAAAGAGCACATGGTTTGCAGGTTGAAGAAAAACTTGTATGGTTTGAAACAGGCACCCAGGCAGTGGTACAAGAAATTTGATTCATTCATGATGGATCATAGTTATATAAGGACAATTGCGGATCATTTTGTTTATTTCAGGAAATTTTCTGATGGTAACTTCATTATTCTTCTACTTTATGTTGATGATATGCTAATTGTTGGACAAGATTGTAAAATGATTGATAGGTTGAAAGGTGAACTATTCAAGTCATTTGACATGAAAAATTAGGCTCAACAAGACAAATTTTGGGAATGCAGATTGTTCGTGCCAGGAAAGCAAAGAAGTTGTGGTTGTCACAAGAACAATATGTTGAGCGGGTTCTTGAGAGGTTTAACATGAAAGATGCTAAACCAGTTAGCACACCTCTTGCAAGTCACTTCAAGTTGAGTGAGAAAACTTGTCCCTCCACTAAAGAAGAAAAAGAAGAGATGGCATTTGTTCTTTACTCATCTGCAATTGGGAGCTTAATGTATGCAATGGTTTGCACACGTCCAGATATTGCCCATGCAGTTGGTGTTGTGAGCAGATTTTTGGTTAATCCTAGTAGAGAACACTGGGAAGCAGTGAAATGGATCTTCAGGTATTTGAGGGGTAGTTCCAAGTTGTGTTTGAGTTTTCGAAGTTCCAAACCAGTTTTGGAAGGTTTTATTGATGCAGATATGGCAGGTGATCTTGATGGAAGAAAATCTACATCAGGGATTTTGTTTACCTTTGCGGTGGGAGCTATGTCATGGTAGTCTAGATTGCAAAAGTGTGTTGCCTTATCTACAACCGAAGCTGAGTATATTGCTGCTACAGAAGCAGGAAAAGAGATGTTGTAGATGAAGCGTTTCGTTGGTGAGTTGGATTTGAAGCAAGAAGATTATGTAGTATTCTGTGATAGTCAGAGTGCTGTGGACTTAAGCAAGAAGGCAATGTATCATTCTCGCACAAAGCATATTGATGTGAGATATCATTGGCTACAAGAAGTTGTGGAAAAGCTGTTGCTAAGACTCAAGAAGATTCATACTGAGAAGAATCCTTCAGATATGATGACCAAAGGTGTTCCCAAAGAGAAGCTTGAGCTTTGCAAAGCCTTGGTTGGGATGGACTCCAAGTGAGGAGTCGTGTGGTGGATCTCCTCTCATGGGCTGTAGGGGGAGATTGTTGGTGGGGCCCAGCCCCATTTGTCCAGCCCATGTTGAACATTGGAACCCCATTTAATAAGGGGTGGAGTTGGTTGGGAGCTGAAACGTTGAAAGGCATTCTTTTTGCCTTTTGTTTTTTTGTTTTTTCCTTTTGTGTTCTGAAGTTCAGCCGTGAGGAAGAGCTGAAAAAAAAGAAAGAGAGAGAAAAAGGGAAGAAGAAGAAGGAGGAGCTAGAGAGACAAGGGGTGTTTGGGATTGACCTTGAAGCTTTGGTTTATTTACTACAAGTTGGAGCTCTCATCAAAGCAAGGAGTCTTTGTGAGATTTGGTTTTGTAGGAGAGCTTGGTTTGGCTTCTTGCGAGGTAATCCTTTTTGTATTGTCTCCAATTGCTTATGAAATCTCAAGTTTAGAATAAACACTTGAGTGTAACCTTTGTACTCTCATTTCCTTTATAGTGGATTGGTGCAAGATTTGCCCCGTGGCTTTTTCCCTATTTTCAAGAGGGTTTGCCACGTAAAATTGCTTGGTGTTTTTGTGTGTTTTATTGTTTTCTTGTAACTTTAATTTCCTTAGATGTGCTTGGGATATATTTACAAATTTTGGCTTGGATATTTTCTTATTGGATCATTTATTGTTGTTGTCTTCTCAATACACACCTTGGTTTAAGGGTGGAAATCCCTTCAAAACCGGTTGGCCTGGGTGAAAGGGCAAGAGAGCAACATGTGATTTGCCGTCTCGAGGATATTGCCATATCTTGGGAAATTTTAATCCATGTTCATCCTTCTAGCCGCGAAGCCATCACCAATAGCAAAGGCAGAAGCACAAACCCTCCTTAATCTTTGGCAATGAATGAACGCCAGATAGAAACCAGAGAAAGGGTTACAGACCACTTATTGATATGGGATGAAGAAGCTTTCATCAAGGAGGCTTGGCTTACAACAAGCACAGTAAGTTATAAGACGACTTAACCGAGAAGATGCCCTGCTTTGTTGCCCCCCAAATGACCTTGTCAGCGGAGGGGAAAAGAGGGATAGGTAATAGCATGATGGCCTCACGGTCAGCAGGACAGAACCACAACTCCAGCAGATCAAGATTCCACTTGCTAGAATCTTGATCAATAAGCTCTGAAACAAATTTGAGAGCACCGCTTGCCTCGGCCGGCTGCTGATTTTTGAAATTTGGAAGGGAGGGGATCCATCTATCGTTCCAAATATCAATCTGATTCCCGAAAACCAACTTCCAACATAGGCCTTCCTTCAAAACGCGACTAGCAAGGAGACTTCGCTAAGCCTAAGATGGAGAGCTACCAATAGGGGCTTGAAGAAAATTGCAATTTGGGAAATATATAGACTTTATAAAGAGGGCCCAACGGGAGGAAGGATTAGAGAAAAGAGTTTCCAGGATGCTTTAGAAAGGAAAGCCTTGTTGTGAAAGCTCGGGTCATGAAAAACAAGTCCATCAAGATTTTTGGCTGAGAAAGCTTGTCCCATGAGAGCCAGTGAATCTTCTTAACATCATTAGAGTTACCCCAATAGAAATTTGTGGCCACACTCTGAATAGGGGAAGCTTGAAGTGGCTAGCCACAAAATTTAGAGCAAGTTGAATAACCGATTTTAAGAGGATTTCACGGCCTGCATGAGATACAAAGGATTTGGAGCATCCCAACATCTTAGAGGTGGATTTGCCACTATTGTCATGGAACAGGTCTGTTTTGCTGACCCCCTGCTCTGAAGGAAGCCCAAGTATTTAGAAGGGCTGTCAGCATAGGAAATTGTAATAATAATAGAGAACCATTTCTTGATCTTTGAAGCAGTGTTGGGGCTAAAGTACAGACATGATTTCTTGTAGTTAATCCGTTGCCTACTTGGTTTACAGAAAAGGCCCACACAATCCTTGAAGTTTTAGAGATCTTTAAGCTTCACTTCAGAGAAGAGAAAGTAGTCATCTGCAAACAGGAGGTGAGAGAGAGGAATAGACCAATTCTTGATTCGGATCCCTTTAGTGGAGCCACTAGATTCTGCAAAACTGAGCATGCTACTCAAGGCTTGAGAATATATAATGAACAGAGTAGGAGATAAAGGGTCCCTTAACGGATGCATCTAGATTGCTTAACTTGACAACAGACTGCTTTGTTAACAATAATGGAATAGTGGACTGCGGAGATGCTAGCCAAGATAAGAGATAAATTTTTATTAAAAACCATTTTTCCAAGTAGCTTTCTAATGAATTTCCATTCCAAACGATCAAAAGCACGCTTCATATATAGGTTTAGAATCACCAGCTTTTTCTTTCCCTTCTTTCTCCTTTTAATAGTAAAAAGCTTCATGAGCCATAAAGATATTGTCGGATATCGATCTATCAGGGACGAAAGCCGACTGAGAGGGGGCAATGATGTCAGGGAGGAGCAACTTCAAAATAGAGGCTATGATCTTGGTCGCCACCTTAACACAAACACCACTAATAGGTCGATATTGATCAATAGATCTAGGGCTTCCAACTTTTGGAATTAAACAATAAGCTTGTCATTGCTATTTTGGGGAGATATACCTGAAAAAGAAGCTTGACACAAAACTACCAATATCCGCATTTGTAAGGTCCCAAATTTTTTGAAAATACAATGGAGGAAAGAAATCAACACCAAGAGTTTTGAGCTGCCCAAGGATTAAAGTATCGGTATCGATCGCCGTATCGATCGATCAAAATTAAGATACATATCGGAGGGTATCGTATCGTATCGGAGATACACCAAGATACGTTAAAGATACACACATAAATAGATAGGAAACATTTTTTTAAACACTTTTGCATAAAGAATTTGTTAAAAAAAGCTATTGATAACATGTATTATGCATAAACACTAAATTGAGGGTATCGTACTAGGAATTCAAGGTCTATAGCTGTCCCATAAATGTAAAATCCTTGTTCCCAACCTTAATTTCCACTTTAGTTAGAGAGAAATATGGCTGACAGCAACTTTGGAACAAAAACCCTTCAAAAAATCGTTTTTTTTCCTGAAAAATTACCCATATTGGCCATTATATGACCGTAGCGCCGATACGTATCGATACTCACCGATACGTACCGATATATATATATCGATACTCACCGATACGTGCTGATATATACCGATACGTACTGATCGATACATACCGATACTCACCGATACGTACCAATACATACCGAAACGTACATTTTACCTCAATTTTATATTTTTCATAGAGTCGTATCGAGGCATGTCGTATCGTATCGATGTGTATTAGTAGTGTATTGATGCATATCGGTATGTATTGTAGGATATATATCGATACGAAATGATTTAAAAAATTCAATGTATCGTATCGGTGTGTATCGTATCGACCGACTAAATTTAAGATACGTATCGAAGGGTATCGTATGAGTATCGGAGATACTTAAAACCATGGAGCTGCCCCATAGAGCACAAGGTTGATTTGACTTCCTCGGCCAGTGAGCATCTCATTTTTCTCTCCCGAGATAATCGGATCTACGAAGCTGAGGACTACCTCAATGTCACTGTCGTTAGACCCATCCGATTGATAGATATCTATATAGAAGTCAGCAATCTCCCGATACACCTCATCTTCAGACGTAGTCCAAGAACCATATGGGCGCTTAAGCTTTAGAATTCTATTCTGACTCCTCTGAAGAGTAGAAGCATGGAAGAAGGCAGTGTTCTGATTGCCTCCTTTCAACCCAGAAATGCAGGATTTTTGGAGTCAGAACTCCTTTTCACAAGCGAGGGTTGTCTGAAGCTCAGTCGCAATCTCATTTTCTCTTAGCTGGGATGCCAAGGAGGAGGGGAGAGCTTGAAGACAGAGCAGTTCAGACTTGAGGGTCTCAATCCTTTCATCGATTTAACCAAAAATCTCAGACTTCCAACGGGAGAGGGCATCCTTATATGTATCTAGTTAAAGGGGAGGTCAGCAGCAACCGGGTTGCGGGGTGAGCTCCAAGCTGAATTTACCACAGCCAAACACTGAGGATGGCGAAGCCACATCGACTGAAATCGGAAAGGCCTGGGATCCCACTCAACTTAGTATCCGTAATCACGATAAGGGGAGAATGGTCAAAACCGATGGCTGGGCAGGTCCTAACAGAGGCTTCGGGAAAGACATTTCTCTAATCTATATCTATATTAGTGAAGGCACGATCAAGACCAATCCAAATGTTTGCAACAACCATTCTTATGTTATTCCATGTAAACACAGGCCCAAAATTACCCATATCCAAAAGAGAGCAACTATCCACAATATTAAGAAATCGAGCGACGTCTACCACCTTTGCAGTTCCCACCCGATTTCTCATTCCAACAAAGGAAAGAGTTGAAATTGCCCATGCATAACCAACGAATCTTTGGACCAAGACTAAGGAGGATGAGCTTATCCCAGACCAGCTGTCGCTGGGAAGGGATGAGGTACCCATAGACAAGTGATAGAAAAATCAATGCAATTAGGACTCGATACAAAACAGAACAAAATACGATTGTCTGAATAAACTATGGGTGTAATCCCTAAACCAAGATCAATGATTTTTGACATCTTAGAACACACAAACATATAGATTTGCTCCATCTATGATAATCAATGGGAGTACAGGAATACCTATGTGTAAGTTTAGAATCTCCATGAGTATTGATCACAAACCTCTGTCCCATGTGGTTGAAGATTACTCCCATGAAGATGACAATGAAGAACTACGCAAGTGGAGTCCCTCTAGGTTTCCTCTCTTTTTGTGCACTTCTTTTTCGGTCTATGAGAAGACAGTGCTCCCAAAACCAAAAAAGTGTTAAGTAATGGTTGCAGGACCACCAGTACTTTAAAATTCTATTCCACTCCCACAATGGAAAGAGCTAGAGTTTTCTAATCAGAGTGGATCTATAATTGCTAGGGTTCAATGGATCAATCGGTATCAATTAAGTCCACATAAAAATCCTAATATGCCGATAGAATCAATAGAAAAGATCCTGACATCATTAATTGAAGTTGGAGTTTTGTGAGCTTATTTCCAAGACACTTAGTTTCCATGAGAAAAATGAGGTTAGGCTTTTCACCTTTTAAGAAGATTTTTAAGGCCTGAACTGTCAAATCTCCCAATACCTACCTCTACAGTTTCAGCTTATGAGTTTAATTGTGACTCGTGGGATTGCGACCCAGCAGCATCCACGGGGTAAAGGATAAAAAATGTTCCTCCTAGAGATCAGTGCCTGATATGAGAGCTGGAGATGCTTAGCTTGTTGTTTCCTTCTTCTAGCCTTGTGCTTCATCTGAACTTTCGCCATTGCTATGCTCAGAGTTGTTTTAGAGGAGCTTTTGGGCGTATGTTTCTTGGAGAGAGATATGGGATAGGACAAGAAGTATGTTTTGTAGGATATTGGTAAGGTTCGGAGAATTTGAAAGTTGTGGCAGAAGGGATTAATTCCAATATCTAGTGGAAGGCATGGTTACACTGAGTGAGGCAAAAGGATTGTCCGCTTATGTGGCCTTAATTACATTGCCACATAATTTAATATATTTAATTAGATATTAAATAAATAAATAATGGTGATGTAGTTACATATGATTAACTATTTATTATAATGGGTGGGGATAGGTTAGTTAAGATCTATAAGGACTTTAGTCCCTAAGACTTAAGAGAAGAAATAGGAAAGAGATTAACTAAGAGTGAAACATTTGTTCATATCAAATCTGTCAAAGAGAAGATGAAAAAACTAAAGAGGATCGCACTAATAATCAGTGATGGTTACTACGGTCCAATAAGAAGTAGGTCAAAATATTTAATTTTGTATTTGATTTTGGTCATTAAGTTCTCCAATCTTACATGGATTGGATGTCTTGAGTGTCCGATGGATCTGTTGAGGTTACAAATTCGACAGGTAAAGGTTGCTCTAAGGCTGAATAATGGTACAATGGACGGCTGCCCTGGCATGCTGCAGGTGAGGTAACATGTCGCTCTGCAACAACAGCTAGGGTTGGGACCATGTGAGTCATACCTGTTTGAGATGATCGGTTCCGATGTTCACCGCCGAGAACCGCTGAGAGCGGAGGAGCAAGAAAAGCGGAGCTACTTTAAGTTCTTCAATTTGCAGGACCTTGTGTCCCTGTTCGTCTCTGATCATATCTAGACCCATCGGCTGAGGCCTGCAAAGGGGCATATGAAGTCAACCTTGGTCTGGAGGTTGTCCTCGCATGAGAGAGCCAAAGTTCTATAGAGATGGGTTGCATTCGCAAGCTAAACGGGCGGATGGGTCGTCGTAAAGCTTAGGGCAGCGGCTGACTTCATGTTCTATTGTACCACAATGGTAGTAGCTAGTATAGCAGATGATGTTCGAACTTGACAAAAATATGTGATTCAAAACCAGAGGTGCGACGGATGGGTATCATTTTCTTTAGGGGTTTCGTGATGTTAATTGACACCCAACTGCAAAAACAATGGACTATGGTCGATCCCCATTTGCATTCCTTGGACCAACATTGAGAGAAAAGGAGTTCCATCCTTGGTAGCAAGTTTATAGAAAACTCTAAGGTGAATAGGTTATCAGGGACTCCATGAAACTGTGCCCAGAAATTCATATGGGTGAAAGACCAGTGTGTAGAAACGAAATCTTAAAACGATGTAGATGATAATGGAAAAATAAGAATAAGCAATGCACACAGATTTACAAGGTTTGACAAGATTGCCTACGTCCTCGGTGAGATGAGATTCTGCTTCACTGTCGAGGCGCTGCACTAGTATTCTTTGGATTAAATTATAAAAGAATATAAGACATCATACGCCAACACAGTGACCATCTTCATGCCATTTATCAAGAAGTGGAGATTTCCCGAGACCGGGCCAAAAGCCTTCTTGTATGATATTGTAGAGGTCTTGGGGGTATTCAAAATGGAATAGGTACTTATTCCGTGTAGGAGAGAAACGTCAACCAAAAACCTAGGTTCCACGCAGCTATAAGACCTTCTGAGACTGCTTGACACCTGTGGGCCTTGCCGGGAATGATGTATCCTACAAAAGTGTTTTCCCAGTTGACCAGCGCAGCTCTTATGTAAATGCCATCCACTTCTAGCGGATCGTCTTCTTCTTCATGATCATTGGGTTTGGCGGTGGTGGGTTGGACGATGAAGCCATTGTACAAGAGAGGAAAGGCAAACGAAGAGGTTTGAGGTAGAAAAGAAGGTTCAAAGCACTCACAAGGAGGAGAAATGTTTGAAACACTCACAAGGAGGAGAAATACTGAAGAGTTGAACAGGAGAATAGACAAAATAAGTGAAACATCAAACATTTTACATTTGATAGTAAGTGCGCTTTAACTAATGTGATTTTGTTAGTGACACCCCTTGAGCCTTGAGGTGTCAAATAATTAGAAATCTTACTTTTTTTTTTCTTTATAATATAATACTTTTTTTTTTTTTTTTCAATGACAGTGATAATATTATTTCACATATGCACTCCAAAATGTGCATAACAATGATACCATTTGACAATGATATAATAACTTTTAATGTATTTTGAATACACTTTTATACATCCATCTTAAATGACTTTTAAAAATAAGACAGATTGGCAATTAGAAGAAAGTGTCAAATTCTAAATTCACTAATGGAGATGTCATTCAAACAATCGCTTTAATTAATTATACAAACTTAAGTAAATTGTGCATATTGATAGTTAAATTATTTTTTAATTAAGTAAAACTTAGATGAATTGTGATTGAATGGGATTCCCCACCTTCTTATATCACCTTTATAATTGAAGAGGAAGTTCTAATTGAGGAGGAAGTTCTGGATGTTGTTTAATGTGTTTACACTCCCAAAAGCATGATCTATTAAAATTTGATTTCAAATGAAATTGTTGTTTTTTTTGGGGGGCAAGGAATAATTTGATTTGATTTGATATAAAATTGTTCACTTGCATGAGATATTTAAAATAATTCAAAAAAGAATAGATTGAAATAATCTAATCTTGAGTTCATATAGTTAGTGGGTACTTAACCTTGAATGTTGCGATGGCAATACCATGTAGAGACATTACAACTGAAGCAAATATCAATGACTTGGTAATAATTATTGGCCTCCCCAGTATATAATTCTATATATTTCATGGCAATCACCATTCGTTAAAATTAATATCTTTAATAAACAGAACATATAAAGTATAATTTCAATTATGTATTTGAAAAACAAGTAAAAAGTTTAATTACCTGAGCATGTATAAAGTAGGGAATAATGCTACCAATACCCTTCCAGAACCCAATGATTGCTGCAGCGAGTATAGGATCTCTTTTCCACCTAAGGAAGGGAAGCTAACAAAGACAATAGAATTAAGAAATAAATTTTATCAATATAACAGTTTGAATTTTTCATGCTATATCATAGTCAATATTTGATGTTCAACACATATGATTGCTACGTCTTAGTCAATAATAAAGAGGTGTCAATCCGTCGTGCCAGGTCGGTCTCAGTCGGGCCTAGTCATGTTTGGCTGGCCTATACCCTTGGATCATGACCTACCTATTTAAGGAATGAGTTGATTTCAGTTAGTCTTGTGTCGCACTCAGTTAGGTTCTGGGTTTTAATTTGTCCTCTCCTAATCGGACTAATCGGGCTATTATCGAGCCTTCGACGGGATAATGTACCAATAAAACCTTAAACGGTCTTTAAGTGTCTTAAATTTAAGATACTTTAATATATTTTATTAAATCATCAACAATTTTAAAAAAATATTAGACTTAATTACATTCAATAATTAATAAATATATCAATATAACTCCTATTCTATTAAAAAAAAAAAATCAAAATATACATATAAATGGTCGGGTTAAACACGTCGGGCCAAGTCAAGCTTGTAAATGGGCTAGGCCCGTCGGGCGACCGTCGGGCTTACCCCCTTGTGCCATGTAATACACATTTATAAACGGGCCGAGCCTAAGCCCAACATGT
>NC_056557.1:26085700-26104414 GCF_013358625.1 Macadamia integrifolia | reverse complement strand
ATATGTATTGTTTTTATGGACTTTTTGGATTCAAAATGGAATAAGGCGATTGGATTCATTTTTCATGTTGGATGAGTTATTGAATATTTTTAATTATTTTATTCTAGACTTCTATAGACAAGAACTGAACGGTTTTATTCTCGCGATGTCTACCAATCCCTAAAGAAATCACTAAAGCAAGTTTAAGATTTTTTAAGAGATTTTTAGATTCTTTGAGTTTTCATTTATGTTCTCTGAGATTATTAGCTCTCTTGGATTTGATGTATTTATGTAGGCTTGTTTCTTATTTAGAGGAAACGATGCTAGCATTCTTCGGATTGTCCCATATGTGGCTCTTTACATTTCATAACATATGAGCAATATTGATATTTGATGTTGAACAACTATTCTGCCATTTGATGAAACCAAGCCTTTTATAAATCTATTGGTTAGTTCAACACCTAGAGGGACAATAGTATTGTGTAGTTATCCCTTAGATTTGGATCAAATGAAGGCTGCTTACCAGGTAAGTTGTTCACATAAACTTGCTTTTATCACTTGCATTTGAATACTTAAACAACATAAATGATTTCATTGAAATAATTTATGATATTGATGTGGGATCTTGGCTGCTGATGCATTTATTATTCTATTGTTTTATGTTGGTAGCAGATTGTTTGCCATCAACTTGTTATTAGTAGATATCAATTAATTGTTTGTTCCTCAAATCAGATTTCTAATGATAGAATTTTTGTACTATTACGAGAACAAGCATATTAAGTTTTCAAGTTGAACATCTTATGGATATCAAGATCTTAAAATGATGAATGCAACTAAAATGTGTCAAGCTGCTTGCATGTGTTCTATTTTTCCCCTTCAATGTAGTTCATTAAATACTTGCAAGGCTATTGTTGTTGTAGAGTTAAGAGCACCTGAAACACTAGCTCTATACCATGAACATATTGCCCTTGTTGCTCCTATTTCATTTATAGTTAATATTTTTGGGTTTAGTTACATCGATTTTGAGTTTAATAACTATGTTGATCGTTATAAGATCATTACTTTTGGGAAATCTGTACATACTCTCTACTAAATGATGTAGATTCATTACTTAGTTTTGTACCCATGTCCTTTCTATTCCTTTTTTTTTTTTAATAAAATTTGTTATATCTTTGTGATTTATAATTATTTTTATGGTTTCGAACATACATATCTTTTTGGTAAAGTTGAACATACATATCTTAGAGAATTAAGAAATAGACCAATGGAGACCTTCCATAGTTACATGAGCCTTCAGTTGAATACAATGATTCCAATTGCAAACCAAAATGAATACAATGATTTCAATTGCGAACCAAGTATCACATAATGATTCAGCCAACGCATCTAAATAATTTTGTTTACATAAGTGAAGTTTTGCATAAGCAACCAAATCTAGATTACTTATGAGATTTCCAAAACTGTGGGGTTTGATGACTTTTGCTATGTGATTCAACATCACGTTTGAATTAAGGATGTTTTTGTTTTCATTTTTAGAATCATACCACCATTTTCCCCTTTGTTTATTAGCAAATTGTTTATTTTAGTATTGATAAGTTGTTTAAATAGGCTAGAAAAAAGATTATAAATTCTAGATCTATTTTTAAGTCAGTTTCAATAATTTAGTCAATTTAGGATTCCAAGTCTTTAAGCCTACGATAGAGAATGTTTGCTTTTCAGATGGAGTCAATTAAGTATTTTCTTTTTAGCCTGTACAAAACGGTTATTTCCTTATCAGTAGGGGTTGCTTGTTATTGTTAGAGTATTATTAAGTAGTTGAGATTTCAACAAAAAAATGTGATTCCATTAGGTTAGAAAACCTTCCATAACAAGCTGGTTGATGGGAAGGAATTAGGATCAGATTGAGTATTATGTTTTTAGAGTTTTATAAAAATACTTCAGAGGCTTAGCCTCCCCCAATGATTTGGATTCAGAATATTTGAGGACTTGGTGGTGATTTTAGGGAAGTAATTCAGATAGTGAATCCTGAATTATACGTCTTCTCTTCTTCTTATCTTATCCTTTAATCAGTTCTACAACATTGATTTTTCATTTTAATCTGGTTATTCAGATACAACATTGATTCATTTTTAATTTCTGCTACTATTTTCATCAATCTACTGTATTAGTTTTTAAGTTTTCAAAACCCAGATCAAATTTTAAAAATCCTTATGTTATTCAACTTCTTTAATTTAGTATTTCTAAAATTAAATCTTCCAATTATGGATCTTAGAACCGTTCGATATTTATTCATTATTTTATAAAAATAACTAAAGTCTCTCTCTCTCTCTCTCTCTCTCTCTCTCTCTCTCTCTCTCTCTCTCTCTCTCTCTCTCTCTCTCTCTCTCTCTCTCTCTCTCTCTTACTCTTTACACACACACACACCTTTGTTCCCTCTATTCCTTTTCTTTCACGTCTGGCTCTTTCACTCTCTGTCGTGTCGCACCGATTTCAAAAAATAAGTCCTGATGGTAGAAAGTAATATCCTTGATTCCTGTGTTTCTCTAAATATTTATTTCCTATGCTTCTTTAATCAACTATATTATTGTTTTCTATGAACTCTGGGATTGGATTAAATACCTAATAAAATTTGGGTAATGTTAGTCATTTAGACTTTACTGCTTGCTGAAGTTTGACAAATCGCCTTTATGGCTATCTTCACCTTCACTGAATATGATTGTACTATGAAAATTTGAATATTGCCTTTAATCTGTTAGTGTTTTTGTTACCTAGCCTTTATATTTTTTTCTATTTAGGTGCCTGAATCTGATAGCTGATGGTTGCCCACTAAATTTGAATCTAATAGTTGATGGTCATTTCCACAGTTTTCTTTAGTTATATGCTAGAGGAGGGTAGTGGACCTTCTTCCTTTTTTCACCTAGAGGAATGAGGTTCCCTTGGCATAGGCCTTCTGATCTAATTATACAAAACTAGAAGATTCTTAATTGCATCGCAACACCTAGAATCTCTGACTCAACAAAATCATTTTTTTCTTTTTATGAAAGATTTTGAGTTTAACTGTATTCAAATAAGAGACTTTCTTCAAGAGGTGAGTGTACCTTCCTTCCTCCCTCCCTCTCTTCCACCGGAATCTATGTAAAAAGTATCTTAACTTTCAATTATTTCATCTACGTTCTCTCCACAAAGGATCAAGAACAGAACTTGGCTATTACTCTTTTATTTGGTAGTTTTCCAATTAAATAATGCCAAGGCTTTCTACAACTCTATTTTGAATGAAATATAGTATAACCTTTGAAATTAATGCAATTAATGAATATTGGTTGTAGTCTCAATGCCTCTTATGTGTTTGAAAGCTAAAAAACTTTTCTTAGTGGGGTGGGGAAACTAAGAGTTGTATCCCAAAAGAGTGGGAGGGCTATTGGTGGTATTGCATTGATGGAAAGCCTTAATGGGACAATTTGTAGACTAGTAATACTCTTGTATTGTAAGAGCATCAACAAGTTATTACTTGAATTGCTTTTGGGTTCAAGATTTTCAGAACTTGTATATGTTTATCAAGTTTTTCACTGAAGCAGAATGAGAAGTTAGTTTTGGAGTTTTGCAAAAGTAGCAGTTAATTTCGGAGTTTTCTCATATTAGATGTTTTATATAGGTAGCATATTTGTAATCTATATTTGTAAACTCAGTTATGGGGGAAATTTATAGATGGAAAATAAAGGATATAAGTATTTTGCACAAAATTTTAAAAGCATTCGGAGAGAAATGATAATGATGTCTCATTCTTTTGTTATTCAAAGTCAATTTTTAGTAAACAATATATTCTTTGTGTTTCATGAATTTAGAAAAATTTACAAGGTTGAAGAACCATTGCTGATAATCTATTTTGCATTAAGTGGTAATGAACACTACTGGGAAGTGTTAGTTAGATTCATAATTGTATTATTTGTTTTGTTCATTGATCTGTCATATCGATCTTATAAAATATTCTTACACTTGGTATTAGAGCGAGGTATGATCGGATCATTGAATAATGTATTGTTCTTGTAGCTTGTCTCTTTTAATGGATTTTGTTTTGAACGATTTGATTGTTCAATCTATAGGAATTTTGTTTTGATCTTGGTTTATGTTGTATTTTTTTCCACCTATAGATTATTCTTTGATTCACGAATTTTCTTTTTTAGTGATCATACTTGAAGGTGAATTTGAAATTTTTTGTATATAGAAGACTTTACAAATTCATCAATATTTGACTTTATATATATATATATAAATAAATAAAGTCAATCAATAGTTCGTTTATTATTTTTTGGTAAGTTTTGGTTTTGGAAATTTTTTTTTTTTTTTCTATGCTTCTTTTATGAGGTAACAAATAAAGTTCTTATCTTTTTTATTTTTTGGTTTGGCAAGTTCTGCTTTGGACATTTTGCTTCACTTTATTTATTAAACAAGATTTTCTTTTTTCTTTTAAAGAAACTTACAAAAAAGGTAAGCTTCCAAACATGATAGCTGAATATGGTTTGGGAAATTAAATCAGATTGGATCGATTGGAACTGATTAGATCAGATTGGAATAAGTTTTAATTGATTCTAATTCTTTACTATGCCATATCGATGGATTAGTAAATGAGGGGTAAAACAATAATTTTTATTTTACTTAAAACCAAGGGCATTTCTATTTGATGAAGGTCGATCTGAATTAATATTAAATTAATATCGACCTTGATCGATCCCATTTTCAATAACTTAACAAGTCTCAGACCTTTGATCTATAAAGTACAAAACCGAATCAATTTGAAAAGAAGATTGTAGTTTCCTATTGGGAAAGATATGTAATTGAGTTATTATTATTATTATTATTTTTTATGTTTAGTGAACTATTACCGTACGAAATGGGTTTGAAGTTTTCTCTTCTTTTGTTACTTAATGATAAATCAAACCCAAGCCATTCAATTTAATTCGGACCATGCCAAACCGAATTGAACCCATTAGGATCTCTAATTAAGTGGATGTTGCAGTGAATCTATGATAACATCATATTAATAGTTATTCAATGATATGCAATAGTCTTACATTCTTGGGTATCGTTTAAATTTTTATTTTTATTTTCCTATACCAATACATGAAAATTGATTTGAATAATTTAGTGAGTTTCATGTGCTTATGGTCAGCCAATTGAAATTGTAAGTGTGACCAATTGAAGTGATTATTCTTTAAATTTGAAATAATCTTATTTCTACCTTCTTTTATGCTTTCTATTTACATAAATAGAAATAGAATTTAGTTTGGTTTAGTTTATGATGTAAAACCAAACGCAAATAACCTATTTGTGCATAAGAAAGTGCATAAATTATTATATAAACATAACCAAATATTAATTAACAATTGTGATAATGCATTTACACTAGATTTCTTAAGATTTATAAATCAATTTACCCACCACGATTGTAATTTTGGGATGTGCCATGTGATATTTTATTTATGGGATTATCATAGTGGGTCACTAACATGGACTTAGGCTTGGAATGTTTCCATTTGATAGGCTGAAATAGTCCATAATATTGTATTGCACCCAAGACTGAACCCATGGGCCTTATTTGCAATCTTGTTGACGGGATTCCATGACTTGACTGATGATGCTTCGGTTCAACGGGCTAGTTTCTTAGGCATGGGACCGCTGTCAGCTGTGTTTATAGATTGCCTCGAGGAGACCATATGACGAATGTCGTGCTCTTTTGTCATCACAGGTGAGTCTTTATTTGGTTGATCCCGCTTGATCGAGTAAGGGTGATGTTATTGAGCTTCATGGAATTGAGAGTCTTTGTCTTGCCATCACATATGATGGGATTTCCAATGAAGTGTTGTTTCAAGCATTTCGTTTTGCTTAGAAAGAGTCCATCGTGTATTGGACGATCTTGCCACCATAGTTGTGACCCCAATGACGTAGGACCTTTTACCCAGTTCTTTTGGGGTTTTCTATTATTTTGTTATGGGAACGAGACTAGTAGAAATTTGATCATTTTCCCACTTGGTCATATTTATTATTTTTATTAGTGGCATTGTTATGATATATGCTTTGTATGCATATTTTTTGGATAAACTAATTTTTGTGTTTACCAGCTTTGGTATCCCACCTTGCGTCAATTAAGGCACTCAATGGCAATTATGAGGAGTGGCTTGAATCCCTAACTGTGACGCTAGCACTCATGCTTTTGGACATTACTATGTTAACTGATGAGCCTCCTAAACCTACGACTGCAAGTAATGCTGAAGCCAAGGCTCTCTCAAAAGAGTGGGAGGAATCAAATCGTTTGTGTACCTTGGTTATAAGGCACACCATTGATAAGTCTATTAGAGGGAGTATAATTGAACCAAAGAAGGCCACATATTTTTTGACAGCAGTTGCTAAGAAATTTAAGAAATTTGACAAGGCAGAAAGGGGAACATTTGAAGATGTTCTCAAACACAAGGTATGATGGTGTTAGTGGAGTTCACAATCACATTTTGAAAATAGCTAAGTATGCGAACAAGTTGTCTGCTATGAAAGTGAAAATATCTGATGCATTCCTAGTATGGCAGATTATGGAATCTCTCGCTGCTTAATTTGATTCCCTCAAGACATCTTACAATGCAAATAGCCTAGAATGAAATATTGAGTAGATGACTTCCATCCTCGTGCAAAAGGAGGAATCAAAGAAAAATAATGAGAATAATGTGTACTTGGTTACCGATGAAGCAAACAAGGATCCTCAAAACGAAGATCAGAAAGGCAAGAGTCTTAAAAAAAAAAAAAAATTTCAAAATTTTAGAAACAATGGCCAATTTATAAACCTAGACATGAGAATTTAAAAGAAAAGGGGCGAGGGTCCAACAATTTCAAAGTACAATGCAATTACTGCAACAATGTCAGCCACAAGAAAGCTGAATGTTACAATTTCATCAACATGAAGGAAAAGGAGACCTCAGCATTGTGTACTCAACTTCAAGAAATATTGAAAGAGCTTTTGAAATAGAAAGAGACTAAGTGATGGGAATGGTTGCATATGTAGGAAATGACGAGAGAATTCAATTAGATTACGTAGAAGTAGTTATTTATTTAATCTTTTGATTTTGTTTTTAAAAGTTGAATAATGTAGCTTATATACTGTCACTCAGATGGAAACTCTTTTCTTTTGACTTTGTTGATAGTCATATGGTATGCTAGTTTTAGATCTTGCTTGATAAATTCAATATCTTTTGGATGACCTTTACAGATTCATTTTTTATATTACTAAACATCCAAACAGAGCTACGTTTGCTTAGATGCAAATAATTTTTATTAAGGTTGAGATTAAACTTGAAAGACACTTACATGTTTAAGGGTCCACGATGGAAGCGTGGTGGACTTATAACACACAGGACCCAAGACCTTTAGTGGATATTATTGATAATTCTAAGAGGTCAGATGAATAGTTTAATTTAAATTTATCATATTGTTTTCAATAAGGATAATATTATCGATCAGAGTATATACTCAAGATCAATGGGAGTAATATAATTTTCTCATTTTTGTGTGATGATAAATTCACTAACAAATGATTCATTCTAAAGTTTTTTTTTTTTTTTTTTTTTTTTTTTTTTTTTTTTATTAAAGAGCATTTGACTCCTATGATATTAGTTGGATTCTTTGATGTATTTTATTAGTGGGAGTACTTGATACAAATAGTGTTTGTTAAATCTTTTTTATTCAACAATATCTTGCATTTATGCTTTAATATTATTGTTGCTTGATGCTTTTATGGCCATATTATTTGTGTGATTTATATGTGTACTTGTTATCAGCCCTGAATGATAGTAGAGGTAATGTGTAGTATTATCCCCCTCAAGTGTCAGAGGTTGTTTAAAATTGGATACACTATTATGTGAGCTAGTAGAGATACTCAGTTTGAGGACTTGGGCTAGTATATACTAATCTAGTAGAGTTACTCGGTTTGAGGTCTTGAACTAGTTTATAATGACTTATGGATCCAGTCCCCATTAGCTTTTTAATAAAAAGGATAGTGAGCTTCTATATGAAGTAACTAATTTTGGTAGTTCTAGTGGTAGTTTACCATGTGAAGAATGATTCTAGTGAGCTCCCAGTGTAGAATAACTAGCAACTTTAGTTGGAAGTCAGGACTAATTTAGCTTTGACATATTCGATTACTGTGACATGTAATTTTCATACCACTACTTTACACGTGCGTAGCCCAAAAGTGGGTGAGAGTACATGCACTTTGACGTGTAGTGTCCTATGTCAATTTAAAATGTGATGACGCTTACGATTGGGTGTATGTGTTCTTACTTGGTCCAAGGGTGTAATGTTTTAAGGTGAGCTACTTTCAACACTTCCTATTTTGTGATAATAGATTATCTAGTCCAAGGTTGAAGCAATGACATGTTACTGCCCAAGTGGGAGAATGTAACGTTTTTCTATATATGGATCAGTACTAGTAACTGTGTGGGATCGAATTAGTGGTTGGATGTTAATCGACAGGCTGGATTGGACGAAGACCGATTCAGGAGTGATCCCCTAATGGGAATTCAGGTCTTCGGTTAACCGCCTTAAAGTGTAAAGACCAGTGGGCCTCTTTACAATTGGGTCCTATTACGAGAGGGTCCCACTTGTATTTTATTTCGGAGTCAGTCCCGGCTCCTCATCTATATAAAGGAAGCAATACCCATTAGTTGTTAACCAATTGATAATTTACATAGAGAGGGGAGCAGACAAAACTAACAAGGAGAGAAAGCTCAAGGAAGAAGATTGTATAAGAGAGAAAATTTAAAGCTTGTGGAATCTTCCGAATACGATATGGATCCGGGTATGTGATAGTTAGATTCATGATTGTATTATTGGTTTTGTTCATTGATTCGTCATATCGATCCTATAAAATATTCTTACAATAAATTTATCTATATATCATAGGACCACTACTATATACTATCTTAATTAATGTTTTAGTCATCTTGATTTTTGCACTTCATTTGGTAAACTCCTAGGATTATCTCCTTTATTCAGAAAATCAAATGAACACAGTTGCTAAATTGAAACAAGCCCAATTGCATAAATGGAAAACCTCTAAAGGTAATAAAAACCTAAAAATTGTCCTCCACTTAATCCATGAAACCAAGCAAGGCCAAAGTCTAGGTTTTGTAGGTCTTATATTAAATCGTGAAAGTGTTATTCATAAAAAAATTGGAATTCTCTTATCAAAAGCATGAACAAAAGCACACCCACCAAGACATCATCAAATAATCATTGTAAGGCATCCTTGTCTCTTTTTATGAGGAAACTAAGTTCTTGAATTTAGCAATTGGATTTTCCTCCTAAAAAGAATGAAAATATAGATAAAGGTCTCGGTAGATTCGAACTACCATTCTCTCAAGGTATGGAACCATTTCCTTACGACAAGTATACTACCAATTGAGCTAAAGACTCATATTTATTTAATTTAAAATTATAAAAATAGTGATTAAAGAAAAAGAAAGAATATCAAATTGAAATATAAATTTCATAACTAATAAAGCCCACATTTTTTCTTTGTCGGTACAATGCTACTATTACGGAGGAAATGAAAGTAAAATTAAGAGTGCTGAATTTAATACTCAACCTCAATAAAAGAAACAACTAGCATTCACAATCACTATTAAGTGGTGTCATAAATCCTAGAGAGTTCGAAACCAATCAAATTATCTGTGTTAATGATTTTTTCTTTTTTAATTCATCAGGAAAAATTTGCCAAAAGGTGAAATTTTTTCATCTGTGCTCATGAAATGGAAACATAAGATATCTTGAAATCCTTGTCTCAATTTTCAGATGTTAAATAACATTCAATTGATTTGTCTACATTCAACCACGAAAAGATCTATCTCCCCGTTGCTTCGTTTTTAACATTTCTGCCACACCCCGGATCCACTCACCTGAAGGTTGGTGACATGGACACGCACACATGTCCACAATCCATCTATGATCCACGATGCAGTACTTTAAGTTTATAAGATTATGAAATGAATTCTAAAATCACAAACTTATAATATAAACAAAATATATCAACTGGTGATTTCTATTGATATTTACCATATTTACACAAAAAGAATGTTTTCACATTTGGATCATAATTAAAGTTATGCCCCCATAGAGCTATATCTGTTAAGTACAAAAAGAATAAACAATAGAAGATGATACTCCCATCCTCAGCGTGCACCAAATGCACAATCATCGCACACGCATCCATTCTTGTGTGCAACCAGCTCCTCATCCCAGAGGTCACCTCCGTGGAGGGCCGGAATTTCGCTCACAGTTTCTAAAGGATTTTCTTAATCAACATCTAAAAAGGGGCGACAATGGGGGGTGAGCTTCCACGAAGCCCAGTGAGGGAGGTAACACACATAAGCAATCATGACATTCCAAGAAAATGCAATAGTATAAATATTTATGCCCCACATCAATATGAATGCAATTATATGAATGCAATGACATGATCCATTCATTTTCAAGCAATTCTAAGCAACAATTTCTAAGTCCAAAGGAGATATAAGTGCTACTGCAACATAGGTGTTATCCCCACTCATGAATATACGTTATCAATCCCCAGGGATACAAGCTAGTTGCGAGTCAGGGGCGTGCCAATTCTGAAACCACATCGTGACTTGGCAAACCCTATTAATAACCCTCCCATAATACCACTACATTGAATCCAACATCGCATGTAAGGTATACCCATCACCAAATCAAACAACGCATGAGGGTCTGTCATGACGCTGGCATCTGCACACCTCAGTCACTAAAAATCGTCCCCAACCATGGACCGTCAGATGAGAGGATTAACCAATAAGTAAACCCCTATTGGCAAGGGTTGTAACACCAGGGTGGTTATCCTAGCCCAATGCATTCTAATATACCACAATACAATTCAATCACACTCACCCACACACACAGACCCTAAGCATGCAGTGCCGTCGGCACTAACCGTTGGTCACCCTCCACCCCAGTTACACACACACACTCACCCTGAGCATACAATGCTGTCGGCACCAACCGTTGGGCACCCTGCACCTCAGTCACACACACACACACACACACACTCACCCTAAGCATGCAGTGCTGCGGGCTCCAACCATTGGCCACCCTACACCCCAATCTCCACATACACACACACACACACCCTGGGCATACAGTGCCATAGACATCCACCACAGGCCACCCTGCATCCCAGTCACACACACACATGCACAATCATAATCCACATTCTCATGCCACATCAACACTTTACATATGGAATAATATATTAATAATATGCAAAATGATAAAACTCATCCACATATGCATTATGATACAAGCATTCCATAAAAGTACACAAAATCCCCTCACCTCGAGTTCTAGATGACGGTAGATAGTTGATGGTTTCGGGTTGTGTGCCTCCGTCACTTCTCGGTTCCACTCTTGGGGTACATAATGTTTTTAGGTTATTCGGTTATTCAAAGAGGAATGGAACACTAGAGCCCATGCCCCAATAAAAGGATAAAAATATAGCTTTAAAGTGGTTCACCGGTGGATGATTACCGGTGGATGGTCATCCGCCGGTGAGTTCACCAGTGGACAAATCCGAAAGGGGCGCACATCCTGTAACACTTTCACTGGTGGATGGTTATCGGTGGATGATCATCTGCCGATGAGTTCACCGATAAATAAATCCGAAAGGAATGTACATCCTGTAATATTTTCACTGGTGGATGGTCCCTGCCTTCACCGGCTGGCCGGTGACCATCAATCGATGAAGTTAAAATCAGGGGTTTCTTGCCCAGATCAGCCCTATTGGCCCTGTGGCCTCTGTGTATGGTGGTGAAAATGTATATTTTTCAGTGGGGTGTCATTTCCCAACTCCATTCTTCCCTTTTCCCTCTTTTGTATAGTTTACAATTTGGGTTTTGTGATTTTAGGGTTGGTTTTCATGTAGGGCATCCTCACACACTTCACTTAGCTTAGGTTTAGTGAAATTAGTGAGTGGATCATCATAGGGTTTCAAGATACACCCAATTTCCTCAATACCCAAGTCTAGGTTAAACTAAATTGGGGAAGACTTAGGTTGAGCTCATGGAATGATCATTAATGGCTTATAAAATCACTTTCACACAACATACATAGGTTTAATTTCATTCTCCCCAACTTAGGATTAGGTTAGGATGTTATGTCATAGAGAATTTGCTCAAATTTCCAATTCCTAGGGTTTTGGTTAGGGGTTTCATAGGGATTTGTCCTTAGACCCAAGGTTGAGTGAATAACCTTGCCAATGTAGGTCTCTTACTCTAATTTCCTCCTCCCATTATATAGTCTTTATGGTTGGGTAGGTGGGATTTGGTTGGGTCCCATTACTTCCAATAAAGAGTGAAATGGGAAGGAGAGAGAGAGAGAGAGAGAGAGAGAGAGAGAGAGAGAGAGAGAGAGAGAGAGAGAGAGAGAGAGATTTATGTTTATGTGTGTGGAGAGATGAGCATGTGGGCTTATCTCAAGAATGGAGCCCTAGCCTTCCTCCTTCCTTCCTCCCTTGCTCTCCTTCTCCTTCTTCTTCTTCTTCTTTCTCCATTTCCTTCTTTCTATTTTGGTAGGAGAAGAAATGAATCATAAGAGCCCTATTTATAGCCACTTAAGTCCCACTATGGGCTGTTTGGGGAATTAATGGGTTTTTACCCAATATCGGGTTATTCCGCTATTCGGCACTAACGGGCCCCCTTCGAGATGTCCTGCCACATTAATCAACTCCCTAACACATTGTTCCATCAATGTGGATGGGTTTGGGGTGCACGATCGTGAGGTCTCGGGTCCCATGGTGAAATAACCCAAAACTGGCCTGTGCACTCACCGTATGGTGTTCACCGGTGGATGTTCCATCCAGCGGTGACCATCAGCCGGTGAAGGGTAAATTGGTTACTTTGTATGGAAATCTCTCCTCTATCTGAGTGGGGCCTTCTCCAGGGTTTCTAGTGTGTATGAGGTTCGATTAACCTTTCCCTTCGGGTCCGGAATCCTTTCTAATTACTTAAGCATGGGTAAAAGGTGCAAGTGGGATCGCCCTTCCTTCCTCGGTAAAAGACAGATGCAACCCAGTACTCACTGGTACTGGTGTCCTCCGGAGTCACACCTGAACATCAAATAGGAAGTTTTAGGGTTCGGGTATAACATTTTCTTTCATTATGATGAATTCCAAGTTATAGAAGGAGCAAAGATCAAGGTTTTATTGAGGAAGACAAAGGTGAAGAGTGAGACTCCGGCAACGATGCCGGATGCAATAGTGTGATCCAAAGAGATCGTGACCTATTACAAAAGAATATAGATGTGTGGGATTTTACATTGATACCCTTTTGAATACCATATTAGTTTATTTAATTGTATAATTTTTAACAACCCTTTTGTACTCCTAACTCAAAAAACTTCTGAAAATAAGACAAATGGGGCAATAAAATAAGGTAACATGTTCCAAATACACCTACATAGGTATCATTCAGAAAATCCCTTCTTTAATTGAAACTCTATGCTAAGTTTTCAAATAAAACTCTCTCTCTCTCTCTCTCTCTCCAACATAGAGCCACGTGCATTTGCACATTTGTTTTTACTAGTGTATATATATACATATTGTTTACATCTTCTTTTATTTATTTAGTTTATGTTTATTGAACCTAAGCCCATTACTCCTTTTAACAAAGCATGGGCTTATCCAACATAAGAAACAAAATTCAGACATGGGCTTAGCCCATTAGTTATGTTTCTAAATAAAAGAAAATACAATAGATCAGCACAAACCATATAAACCCAACCAAAACCTTATAAACTCAATCATCACTTAAGGGTAAGGGTGTAAAATCACTTTCATGGTGGAAAACCTACCACCATCGCCTTCTTCTCCCTCACTTCTTATCAATTGCCTTAAAATTACAGGTTTGCTTCACTCTCATTTTTTTTTAATTCTTACATTTATCCACAACCGACAACAATTAGTGAAGACCATCAACGACCGACCATGGCTAGCTGATCAAAGTGCACACAACTACGAGGCATTCTAGGAGAGTGAAACATCACGACCGTAAGGGCTGGGCATGGCAATGAGGGCCATAGGCTGGCATAGTTGTGGGTTTCTATAGGCTAGACAATACCACTGCGGTTGCAAGGGCCACATCTCATGTGCAATGCATCGAAACTACAAGGGTTGGTAGTTGATTTGGCTTGCAAGAAACATGCTAACACATTTTTTTTTAATAATTAAATGAATAATGCAAAATCAATCCAAGGAAAATTGGATCTCAATTCCCAACCGATACCCCCTTCTTAGACGTTGTTTCCTTATCCCTCTAGGACTCGATCTTTAAAATTGATCGTTTTGTTATATTTAAAAACAATAGTAAGAAGAATCATTCTTCCCCAAAACAAAACCAACTCTGCAACTTTGTAACATTGCTGTATGAAGCTGCTAATACAGGCCATCAGAAATCTAGATCAACTATAGCAATCGATCCCCTCTCACTGGCAATTAAGAAGATGTTATCAACCTTTAGGAAAAAGAAAAATCATCTAAAACAGGGAACAAGGATTCATCCTTTCAACTAAACAAAAAGATCTATTTGTCACTGCCATTACGGGGCTCTACTATTTATTTATCTTATTATTATTATTATTATTATTTAAAACACACAAATGAGAGTGCAGTGAATAAACATGACATGCATTTTCATCAATTCTTGTCTGGTGTGGTTAGCTCTGATACCACTATTAAAAATAACCCTCATAGAGGAAACCACACAGAGAAAACCAAGAACACGATTTTTAATGAAACTTAATGAAAATTAATATGTACATTGCACTTAGTATGTTGAAGACGATCTATGCAGTTGTGACACCTAAGAATATGGTAAGTACTAGACCCACCTGGAAGATTAGTGAGGGTGTGTAAACTTTAGTTCCATATTGCCTAGGGAGAGATTGTTGGGCTAGTTAATAACCTCTAGCCTCCTTAACATGGCACCACGCGTTTTAAAGTCTTGAGGCCCATAGGCCAATGAGGACAGTATTGTACAAAGTTACTAGGGTCAGGACGTTACAATTGGTATTAGAGCAGACCACGACAGTGTGTGGGGCCACATCAACGATATTGTGTAGACAGGAGGAAAGTTGTGACAGCTAAGAATACGGTAAGTACCGGACCCACTTGGGAGATTGGCAAGGTGTCCCCACCAAGAATATGACAAGTACCGGGGGGTTTGGAAGATCGATGAAACTTTGAGACCCATAAACCAAAGAGGATAATATGGTACAAGGTTAATGGGGCCGAGGAGTGACAACAGTTCTTCACGATTTCCTTCTCTTGGCTATAGATCTTTTACAACCCCTTAGTAGGGATCCAAAACCTAGTATTTATAATATTATCTTACACCCAAAACCCCAAACTATAATGGGTTGGATCAGTATATCCCTAAACTTGATAGTGGATCAAACCGGTTCATGCAACTTGACTCTCACCCATGTAACCAACCTGAATAATTAATTAAGCTCTTAAATCCAACATATCTATCTTATCACACACCGTCACCACTAGGCCAAGGTATGCGCATTGGATACTGATATCCAGTCAGCCTAATGCTCCAAGATCACAGATGCAGTACCCCAATCCATAAATACCACCAAAATCACAACTAAAATTAGGGTACGCATATAAGATTTGTAAACTTTACTCTGATGATTCACTAAATGATAATTACAATATGTCAAATTCATTTGAAGTCAGACCATAGGTATTACAAGATTATAAATAATACATGAGGATAAATAATTGAAAATAAAGAAGTGATGCCCATTAACAATCCGGTGTCTTATAGACACAAGCCTCACAATTGTCACCGTTGCTCTAATCTTGCCTCAACATTGGTTTCACCATCTAAAAAGAAGGTAACAAATGGGTGAGCTTCCACGAAGCCCAATGAGGGGTGGACATGTACAAATAATCATAGATACAACAATAAAGATTAACAAGATAAAACAAGTACACATATAATGCAACATAATAGAACAACAAAGATTAAATGAATGTAGTTATGATCCGGATTATTACCACACAAGTCTATCCACTAAACTAATTAAAATTAGGGTCGGGGTGCTACTGCAACATAGGGGATATCCTTAGTTCAGAAAAACCCATCGATCACCCAACGATATATTTTGGTTGTGAGTTAGGAGCTTGCAGGTCCCGAAAAACCCATCAGTCGTCCCATAAACCCTTAATGAATAATCCTACCCTACAGTCACGGTCCCAGAAAATCCATCAATCACCCATGTTGTGGGATAGACAATACCTCACCCCTATTGGCAAGGGGTGTAGCACCTAGATTATTTTCCTAGTCAATAGATTCTATGTCCATAATGGGTTTTTGTGCTACTGCAACATAGGTCGTATCCCCTGTCACGAATGTACGTTAATGGTCCCCCAAGGATATAAACTAGTTATGAATCAAGAACATACCGGTCCCTATATGGCTACTTCGGTACCCGGTAAGCCCTTATAAATAATCCTTCATAATACTACTACATCGAATCTAACATTGCATGTAGGGCATACCTAATAACGAATCCAACATCGGTGAGGGTTTGTCACAAAGCTGGCATCCCACCACCTTAATCACTAGAAATCGTTCCCAAGCTCAGACTGTTAGACGGTAGGATTAGCCAATATATAAACCCATATTGGTAAGGGTTGTAACACTAGGATGGTTGATGAGCACATTTATGTGTGAAATCTAGGGTAGTAAAACATGCATTTTACATATTTAGAATGGAGCTACCTTGGGTTTTACTCTCTTTTTACAGATTTTATATTTTCAAGGCCTTAAGGACTATCGGACACTATATCTCCAATTTTACACGTAAAGATGTCCTATTTCTTTTCATGGTTGCGAAGAGGACGAAATTCTGAGCAAGATGGGCATGTTCAATTAAAAGTATACATTAATTTGGTCACCCATACAAATGATTATTCTTTTCGAGCCAGGAAAAGAATAATGGATTAGAACTGAACTGAGATGCAAAACCAGCCCATTTGCAGTTGTCCTAGAGGTACAAGGAATACTCCAAATGCCAACAAGGATCGATGGACCACATCCTTAAGTGATTGAAGGTTCGTTTTTAGTAACAACAACTACCTAGTGTAGTTGGTGAGCTATGGTGTGCAAAATTCCCTTACTCACCAAAGGGGTCTCAAGTTCGAATCTCATGGTTGTTTTTTTTAGAGAATTTTGTTGAAGATTTTCTGCCTTTCACTCACTTAAAGCACTAAGGGCATGGAGGGAATTTCCACATCAAATTAGAAGCAAGGAAAATCGTGGAAGGGTTCCTAAGAAGAGAAGAAAAAAAAAAGGAAAGAAAAAAAAGGGAGAAATAGAGATTGTCCAAATCTTCTCTCTCCTCCACATCATCACCAAAATATTCTCTCATCCACATCATCATCAAAATATTGTCCAAATCACACAAAGCAAGAAGAAAATCGTCCCTTGGAGGGAGAAAAAGAAGAGAAATAAATTAGAAAAAAAAAGGAAAGAAAATAAGCAAAAGAAATTATAGGAAATTTCTCAAAGTTTATTTCTCTCTTTTCTCTCCTCCACCTTAGCACTTTTGGTCTCAAAAGATCTTACTATCAATTGTGGGTTTTTCTCTTTTAGGAAAGAGAAATGTGTTACCCTACCTCCCCATTCCCTATAAATACAACTCATGTAAGAGGAGGGGAGACAATTCATTCTTCTTCTAGTTTTTTTTAGTTGCTCTTTCTCTTGCTCTCTCTTTAGTTTTAGTTCTCCTTTATCTTTTCTTTAATCACTTTTTTAATAGTTTTTTTTTTATTTCAATTAATGCAAGCACTCTTTTATTTTTATTCAGCCCTTTTTGTTTATGATTTATGCAATTGAGTTGTAATTTTTTAAGTTATAGTTCTAGGCTTAGATCTAGGTGACAAGATCACGAGCTGTGGAGCAATTGTTTTTCAAGTTCAAGCATTGATTCAAGTAAGTAGGCTCCTTCAGTAGTCTTTTCTCCCCCCTCTCATTCTCTCTTTTGACTACCTTTTCTTTCTTAATTTAGAATTTTTATTTTCAGTCGTTACATTATTGCTATCCCTTTTACCCAATGTTCATGGCTAGTGTATGTGTTGGCTTTGCCCCTCCAAGCCATAGAACCATCAATTTATTGCTTGTATTTTAATTGTCTCCCTTTCCCTAAAGCCAAGTAGAGTAACCCTTGTAAGAGTGACTCTCTGGTCAAGTAGGGAAGCTCATATTATGATGTATCCCTTGGGCTAAGTAGAGAAACCTACTTGTGAGTCTCTCTCTAGCTTTATCCCCTTTCTTTTACTTTATTTTTATTTCAGCATTTTTTCCCTTTATTGTTTTTTTTCTTTTAATTGCGTGGGTTGTTTATTTTCAGTTATTTATTTATTTAATTTTAATTGTGTGGCTTGCGTCTTTAAATTTTTAGATGACGAATGGTTAGGACGTTATTTTAGATACTTATGTTTAGGACGGTAATTAGAATTATATCACAACCATTAATTGGTTCACTTTCGCATTATTAAAAGAAATAAAAAATAAAGTGGCTGCTCTCCCTGTGTTCGACCCATAGCTACACTGATCCGTACGCTTGCGGTTACAATTTAAATTTCAAACAAGTTTTTGGCGCCGTTGCCAGGGAGAT
>NC_056557.1:25903725-26085680 GCF_013358625.1 Macadamia integrifolia | reverse complement strand
CAGTTCAGAAGAAGGATGCCGAAGCCCGTCTCATTAGGTGGGTTTTACTTTTGCAAGAGTTTGATTTAGAAATTAGGGATAAGAAATGAGTTGAAAACCTAATTGTAGACCATTTATCCCGGCTTCCCAATTCCTTGACTATCGATTCTCCAGTCAACGAGAACTTTCCAGATGAACAATTATTTGCAATGTCCAGTGAACCATGGTTTGTTGACATTGTCAACTTCTTAGTTTCAGGTGTGACTCCGGATCACTGGTCCACCCAAGATAAGTATAGATTTCATTCCCAAGTTAAGCATTTTTTTTGGAATGATTCTTATTTATTTACCGGATCAGATTATCCAACGATGTGTTCCTGATCATGAGAAAAATTCTGTTATCTCTTTTTGTCATAATCATGCATGTGGTGGACACTTTAGACCTAAGAAGACTGTCGCAAAGGTTCTCCAATGCAGATTTTATTAGCTCACTCTTTTTAGAGATGCTTTTGATTTTTGCAAGGCTTGTCCCGCCTGCCAGTCTTTTGGCCGTATCAATAAGAGGAACATGATGCCCCTCAACCCTATTTTGGTAGTTGCGATCTTTGATGTATGGGGCATCGATTTTATGGGACCATTCCCTAATTCCTTTGGGATTTTGTACATACTTTTGGCCGTTGATTATGTTTCTAAATGGATAGAGGCCATACCTTGTAAATCTAATGACCACAAAGTGGTGGTCCAGTTTCTTAAAGAGAACATTTTTTTCCGCTTTGGTGCACCACGTGCAATAATTAGTGATAGGGGTACTCATTTTTGTAATCGACCTTTTGAGGCCTTAATGAAAAAGTATGGGATCACCCATAAGTTATCTACCCCTTATCACCCCCAAACTAGTGGCCAAGTGGAGGTGTCTAATAGGAAGATTAAACAAATCTTGGAGAAAACTGTTAATCCCAACCGTAAGGATTGGTCCCTTAGGCTCATTGATGCCTTGTGGGCCCATCGGACTGCATTCAAGACCAACCTTGGTCAGTCTCCCTACCGTTTGGTGTATGGGAAAGCTTGTCACTTACCAGTTGAGTTGGAGCATAAGGCCTTTTGGGCCATCAAGAAGCTCAACTTTGATTTGTCTGATGCGGGAATTCACCGTAGGCTCCAACTATCTGAGTTGGAGGAACTTAGGAATGATGCCTATGAAAGTTCTAAGATTTACAAGGAAAAGACCAAAGCTTTCTATGATAAACACATTCTGCCTAAATCTTTTACAATTGGTGATAAGGTCTTATTATACAACTCTCGATTGCATCTTTTCCCTGGTAAGCTTAGATCCCGATGGGATGGCCCGTTTATTGTCCATAATGTATATCCCCATGGGGCTGTGGAGATTTTGAATCCAGGAACAGGGGTAATTTCGAAGGTTAATGGTCAGCGTTTGAAACCGTTCCTCGAGTTTCCTAACTAGTAGTGAAGAGGTCATGGATCTCCATGAACCTTTTTACACTGATGACTAATTTTTAATCAGGTATGACCCCCTTGCATTGTCTTTGCTTTTAATTTTTTTCCATGCACTGAGGACATTGCATGAATTAAGTGTGGGGGAGGGAAACCAGTTTTTGTTTTTTTTTTTCACTTTGTTTTGTTTGTTTTTCTTTTTATTTTTGAGCTTGCTAAGGATAAAGTCCTACTTTGGCTTTTGGCTAATGATCATACCATTCGGATGCTTGATGTATGAAAATAAAAGTTTTGACGAAGGTACCCATTTTGAACGTATAAAACCCTGTTGAGAAGAAAGGAACAAGCATGTGTCTTGAGATGGGACTTTCTTTTGAAAAATAAGAGACCCCTGTTTTATGATGATGGACCATATGTAAGTCTGTGGGTTCCTTGTACTTTTGATTTGGAGTTGAGATCTTCTTTTTAATTTAGCATGGGTTGACAAATACAAAATTTTAAATGAAATGTGAAATGTGGTATAAAGAAGAATAAGAGTTGATTCCCTTAGAACTAGACAGGACATTGCACCTCAGGAAGCGTGGTGTCTTGATCGAAATTCCTTGGGAGGAAACTTCTGAAGTAACTCTAGCATCACTGCCTTTGTGGGCATATGCAAAAAACAAAGCTACATAGTAACTTGGGTGTCTGGTGTTTGCTCCACCATGTCATTCAAGCCAAAAGTGGTGGAGTAGAATAAAGTTTATTAGTGAAAAAAAAAAAGAAAAAAATGTGCAAATGTCATTATTGCTTGGTAACATGTTTGGTCAAAAACACTCCAATGCCTTAGTCATTGGTTCCCTATTTCTTCACAAGTGGTTTTGCCCTAAGATAAGGATGTTTTGGAAGAGACGAGGTGAATTCCAAATTAAGAAATATGCTAGTGCCTGGAATTGATAAAGGGTAATAAAAGTTCAAGTGTGGGGGTCCCTTATAAGAGAAATTATCTTTGCTCCAGATTGGTATGAGCCTTACCTTTAGCTAAGGTTGGGATTAGTTTATTCTGAATTTTGGGTGTATATTCACTGCAAACACCCACGAGACACAACTCGTCCACTAGGGTAACTTAGGGGTTTAAAGGCTTTTTGCACATGCTAAGTGTAACCGTGATTCCTACGAAAGTGAGTTAGGTTTTTTTTTTGTTTTTATTCTTTTTTTCTGTTTTGCTCGAGGACTAGTAAAGTCTAAGTGTGGGGTAATTCTGATGAGCACATTTATGTGTGAAATCTAGGGTAGTAAAACATGCATTTTACATATTTAGAATGGAGCTACCTTGGGTTTTACTCTCTTTTTGCAGGTTTTATATTTTCAAGGCCTTAAGGACTATCGGACACTATATCTCTAATTTTACACGTAAAGAGGTCCTATTTCTTTTCATGGTTACGAAGAGGACGAAAGTCTGAGCAACATGGACGTGTTCAATTAAAAGTATACATTAGTTTGGTCATCCGTACAAATGATTATTCTTTTCGGACTAGGAAAAGAATAATGGATTAGAACTGAACTGAGATGCAGAACCAGCCCATTTGCAGTTGTCCCAGAGGTACAAGGAATACTCCAAATGCCAACAAGGATCGATGGACCACATCCTTAAGTGATTGAAGATTCGTTTTTGGTAACAACTACCTAGTGTAGTTGATGAGCTATGATGTGCAAAATTCCCTTGCTCACCAAGGGATCTCAAGTTCGAATCTCATGGTTGGTTTTTTTAGAGAATTTTGTTGAATATTTTCTGTTTTTCACTCACTTAAAGCACTAAGGGCATGGAGGGAATTTCCACATCAGATTAGAAGCAAGGAAAATCGTGGAAGGGTTCCTAAGAAGAGAAGAAAAAAAAAAAGAAAGAAAAGAAAAGGGAGAAATAGAGATTGTTCAAATCTTCTCTCTCGTCCACATCATCACCAAAATATTGTCCAAATCACACAAAGCAAGAAAAAAAATCGTCCCTTGGAGGGAGAAAAAGAAGAAAAAAATTAGAAAAAAAAGGAAAGAAAATAAGCAAAAAAATTATTATAGGAAATTTCTCAAAGTTTATTTATCTCTTCTCTCTCCTCCACCTTAGCACTTTTGGTCTCAAAAGATCTTACTATCAATTGTGGGTTTTCCTCTTTTAGGAAAGAGAAATTTGTTACCCTACCTCCCCATTCCCTATAAATACAACTCATGTAAGAGGAGGAGATACAATTCATTCTTCTTCTAGTTTTTTTTTTAGTTGCTCTCTCTTCCTCTCTCTCTCTTTAGTTCTAGTTCTTCTCTATTTTTGCTTTAATCACTTTTGTAATAGTTTTTTATGTCAATTAATACAAGCACTCTTTTATTCTTATTCAGCCTTTTTATGTTTATGATTTATGCAATTGAGTTGTAATTTTTTAAGTTATAGTTCTAGGCTTAGATCTAGGTGACAAGATCACGAGCCGTGGAGCAATTTTTTTTTTTTAAGTTCAAGCATTGATTCAAGTAAGTAGGCTTCTTCAATAGTCTTCTCTCCCCCCTCTCATTTCCTCTTTTGACTACCCTTTCTTTCTTAATTTAGGATTTTTATTTTCAGTCGTTACATTATTGATATCCCTTTCCCCTAAGGTTTATGGTTAGTGTATATGTTGGCTTTGCCCCTCCTAGCCATAGAACCATCAATTTATTGTTTTTATTTTAATTGTCTCCCTTTCCCTAAAGCCAAGTAGAGTAACCCTTGTAAGAGTGACTCTCTGGTCAAGTAGGGAAGCTCATATTATGATGCATCCCTCGGGCTAAGTAGAGAAACCTACTTGTGAGTCTCTCTCTAGCTTTATCCCCTTTCTTTTACTTTATTTTTATTTCAGCATTTTTTTCCCTTTATTGTTTTTTTTTTTAATTGCGTGGGTTGTTTATTTTCAGTTATTTATTTATTTAATTTTAATTGCGTGGTTTGCGTCCTTAAATTCTTAGATGACGAATGGTTAGGACGTTATTTTAGATACTTATGTTTAGGACGGTAATTAGAATTAGATTACAACCATTAATCGGTTCACTTTCGCATTATTAAAAGAAATAAAAAAATAAAGTGGCTA
Organism: Macadamia integrifolia; assembly: GCF_013358625.1. NCBI lineage: Eukaryota > Viridiplantae > Streptophyta > Magnoliopsida > Proteales > Proteaceae > Macadamia > Macadamia integrifolia. The sequence continues at coordinate 26,081,161 of NC_056557.1, read as the reverse complement.
CTCTCCTTGTGTTCGACCCGTAGCTACACTGATCCGTACGCTTGCGGTTACATTTTAAATCTCAAACAAGTTTTTGGCACCGTTGCCGGGGAGACAGTTCCATGTTATTTTTCGCTTTCTTTTGGTAAATCGGAGTGTTTTGTTTGCTTTGTTTTATTTTTTCTTTTCTTTTATTGAATTCCTAAGAAGAACAACTTGCAATATTAGTTGTATCGGTGGAGGTCGCCATGCCTCACAGTATGATAAAGACAGGTTTTGCCCTGTAGTAGTACCTCAAGAATTGACCTGAGCAACCCCGGATCCCTGCCGGTAAACTCCCAAAAAGCCAAAAAAAAAATAAAAAAATCATAAAAATCATAAAAAAAAAAAATTTGCTATCCATTCTTTTGTGCTTGTCTTACTTTAGTTGTGGGTAGTTTTTTGTTGCATGAGTGTTAAGTGGGTACGTAATACTAAGAATCGGTTAGAAAGAAGAGATCCAACAAGTAGTAACCCAATACGTTTACTCTATTTAAAACCCTTCAATATGGGAGACCAACAACAAAACCCTTCACCTAAATCTCTGAAAGATAGGTTCTACCCTGCTAGAACAGCCCAACCTTCCTGTATAGTTCTACCATAAGCCCAAGGCAATAATTTTGAACTCAAATCTCAATACATCACTATGTTGCCCCACTTCCATGGGTTGACCTCTGAGGATGCATACCTATTTCTAAGGGAATTTGAAGAGGTATGTGTTCTAATTAAGATCCAACAGCTTTCTGATGATGCTGTTAAGCTTAGGTTTATCACTTTTGCATTGAAAGACCAAGCTAAGAAGTGGTTGTATGGGTTACCCACAAATTCTATAACCTCATGGGAACAGTTCACAGTTGTCTTCCTTAAGAAGTTTTTCCCAACTCAAAAGACCAATTAGCTTAGAAGTGATATCCTTCAGTTTAGGCAAAATCCTAGTGAGTCATTTTCCAAACTTATGGAGAGATTCAAGGATCTACTCCAAGAATGCCCTCACCATGGCCTAGACATATGGCATTTATGTCAAATAATTTATGAGGGTATTGATTACCCAACTAAAACAAATGATAGAGTCTATGTGCCACGAGGGATTCACATCCTTTACAGATGAAGGAAAGGCATGGGAATTCTTACTTGACTTAGCTGACAAAACCCGTGAATGGGAATCAACCTAAGAGAGTGAAAGAACCATAGGAGGAAAAGGATATTTTATGGATGGGATAGTAGCCAAGGAAGCTCATTTGGATAGCCTAATTAAGAGAATTGAGACTATTGTTCCTAGAGAGCCATCATCAGTTAATTTGGTTAAGATTTGTGCTTGGTGCCAGTCCCCTGGGTATCTCATAGAAGAATGCCCCAACACCTCTGGGGGCACTTCTAATGATAGTGTTAATGCCTTATACCAGAATAATCCATATAATAATACCTACAATCCAGGATGGAGAAATCACCCAAATTTCTCTTGGAATCAGGGCAACCAAGTAGGGCCTTCCAATTTTCATAATCAAGGTCAAACTGGACTCCAAAGGCCTCCCTTTGCACAACGATCTTTTTTCCAAAATACTTTTCTTAGGTTAAATGTAGGACCTTAGGCTAGTTTTCCTAGGGCCCCTCTCCTATCATCTTATCAGTAACCCCCTGGGTTTACCAACACTGGAGAGGTAAGTAGAATAAGTGACTTGAAAAAAAATATGGCCCTCCTCATGACAAGCCATCAAAATCTTACGAGAGAATTCACTCAAGTTGTTTCAATTATGCGTGAGAGGGAGAAAGGAACTTTACCCAGTCAACCAGAGCCTAACCCTAGGCATCATCAGCCTGTTAGTTCACAAACATCAACTAATGCACCACTGAATATAGTACAAGGTCAGACCCAACAAGAGCCCTCTAACCAATGTAATGTTGTTTATGCCCTTAGGAGTGGTACAGAGTACCAACAGAGCTTTCCTAAATCTTCCTCATCTATTACTCCTGTTAACTCTCCTTCAGTTGAGGACACAAGTGTGCCTTTTGTTTCAAGTTCGTCTGATGAACCTAAAGATTTTTCTGAAACTAAAGATGATATGGTTGAGGAAACCAAAAATGATTCTTCTGAACAGGGGCAAATCCCTAACAGTCCTTATGTTCATCCTATCCCATTTCCTAATCGCTTGGTAAACAAAAGGAAGACTGCTTCCATGGACAAAATTTTAGAAGTCTTCAAAATGGTAGAAGTGAACATCCCTCTTTTGGATGCCATATCCCTGATCCCCGCCTATGCAAATGTACTGAAAGATTTGTGTATTCGTAAACGTATCACTAGTGTGCCCAAAAAGGCGTTCTTAGCAGGTAACGTTAGTTCCATAATTACTCAGCCTATAGCAACCAAGTATAAGGATCCAGGGAGCCCTACCATATCTTGTGTCATAGGCAACACCTACCTTAAGCATGCCTTACTTGACCTTGGCGTAAGTGTGAATCTTTTACCTTACCATGTGTACAAGCAACTTGGATTGGGAGAATTGAAAGCCACTGGAACTACTCTTCGGTTGGCAGATAAGTCTGTTAAAATTCCTAAAGGGATGGTTGAGGATGTCTTACTAAAGGTGGGGAAATTTATTTTCCCTATTGATTTTATTGTGTTTGATATCAAGCCCTTCTCAACCAAGGATGAGATCCCAATAATTCTAGGAAGACCATTCTTGGCTACCAGTAATGCATTAATCAACTGTTGGAATGGTTTCCTAAGATTATCTTTTGGTAACCAAACTGTTGAGTTTAACATGTTTAGGATAGGCAAGCGACCACATATGGAAGAAGAGATTAATATGATTGAGGATTTTTTGGATTTTTCTGATGATATAATTACCAATTTTAATATTAATTTTGATTCAGAATTCCAAGAGTGTATGGATAAGTTGGATGATGATAGTGAAAATTTCTTTTCTAAAGTCTTGAGTCTTCACACACCTATGGAGCCCTTAGGACCCCTTTCCAATTCCATTCCCAAACCTTCTATAATTGAGGCCCCTAAGCTAGATCTTAAAGAGTTACCATCTAATTTGAGATATGCTTTTCTAGGGTCTGACCAGACTCTTCCTGTAATAATTTCTTCAAACTTGACTTCTAGCTAGGAAGAGAAGTTACTTAAAGTGTTAAAAGATAATAAGGAAGCCCTAGGTTGGACCATGACTGATATCAAGGGTATAAGCCCTTCTATTGTGCAACATCATATACATCTTATGGAGGATTCCAAACCATCCACGGAACCCTAAAGAAGAGCTAACCCAGTGATGATGGAAGCCATTAAGAAAGAGATCCTAAAGTGCTTGGATCATGGAATAATTTATCCTATTTCTGATAGCCAACCGGTAAGCTCAGTTCACGTAGTGCCTAAGAAATCTGGTGTGACTGTAGTTCCCAATGCCAATAATGAACTAATTCCAACCTATGTCCAATATGGGTGGAGTGTGTGCATAGACTACAGGAAACTTAATGTGGCAACCTGGAAGAACCACTTCCCATTGCCATTCATTGACCAGATGTTAGAGAGGTTAGTTGGACATGAATACTATTGTTTTTTTTTTATGGATATTCCAGCTATAACTAGATCCCACTTGCTTTAGAGGACCAACATAAGACCACTTTTACATACTCATATGGAACATTTGCTTACAGGCGTATGCCCTTTGGGCTTTGCAATGCCCCTGCTACGTTCCAACGATGCATGATGAGCATATTTTCTGATATGGTCAAAAAATTCTTAGAAGTATTTATGGATGACTTTTCAATTCATAGGAATTCCTATTCTGAGTGTCTTCATCATCTCTCTCTAGTTTTGAAAAGGTGCATATCTAAGAATTTGATTTTGAATTGGGAGAAATGCCATTTCAAGGTTAAATCTGGTATTGTTTTAGGCCATGTAATATCCATGGAGGGAATTAAGGTAGATAGAGCCAAAGTGGATTTAATTGATAATTTACCACCTCCTCAATCTGTTAAGGACGTTCAATCTTTTCTAGGGTATGCGGGCTTCTACAGAAGGTTTATTAAGAACTTTAGTCAGTTAGCCCAACCTCTCACTTTATTACTTACCAAAGATCAAACTTTTGATTTTCTAAAGAGTGCCTAGAATCCTTCAAATAACTTAAGAAGGAGTTGACCAATGCACCCATTGTTCAACCACCTGTTTGGACTGAATTTTTTGAACTGATGTGTGATGCTTCGGATTTTGCCATAGGAGCAGTTTTGGGGCAAAGGATTAATAAGTTGCCCATTGTCATTTATTATGCTAGTAGGACCTTAAATGATGCACAACTCAATTATACAACCCCTGAAAAAGAATTTTTAGCGGTTGTGTTTGCATTAGAAAAGTTTCGATCTTACTTAGTTGGTACACATGTGGTGGTGTATACTGATCATTCTGCTCTCAGATACTTAGTTCAGAAGAAGGAGACAAAGCCCGTCTCATTAGGTGGGTTTTACTTTTGCAAGAGTTTGATTTAGAAATTAGGGATAAAAAAGGAGTTGAAAATCTAGTTGCAGGCCATTTATCTTGGCTTCCCAATTCCTTGACTGTCGATTCTCCAGTTAACGAGAACTTTTCAGATAAACAATTATTTGCAGTGTCCAGTGAACCATGGTTTGTTGACATTGTCAACTTCTTAGTTTCAAGTGTGACTCCGGATCACTGGTCCACCCAAGATAAATATATGTTTCATTCCCAAGTTAAGCACTTTTTCTGGGATGATCCTTATTTGTTTAAGATATGTCCTGATCAGATTATCCGATGATGTGTTCCTGATCATGAGCAACATTCCATTCTCTCTTTTTGTCATGATCATGCATGTGGTGGACACTTTGGACTTAAGAAGACTACTGCAAAGGTTCTCCAATGCGGATTTTATTGGCCCACTCTTTTTAGAGATGCTTTTGATTTTTGCAAGGCTTGCCCTGCCTGCCAGTCTTTTGGCCGTATCAATAAAAGGAACATGATGCCTCTCAACCCTATTTTGGTAGTTGAGATCTTTGATATATAGGGCATCGATTTTATTGGACCATTCCCTAATTCCTTTGGGAATTTGTATATACTTTTGGCCGTTGATTATGTTTCTAAATGGATAGATGCCATACCTTATAAATCCAATGACCACAAAGTGGTGGTCCAATTTCTCAAAGAGAACATTTTTTCTCGCTTTGGTGCGCCACGTGCAATATTTAATGATAAGGATACTCATTTTTGTAATCGGCCTTTTGAGGCCTTAATGAAAAAGTATGGGATCACCCATAAGTTATCTACCCCTTATCACTCCCAAACTAGTGGCCAAGTGGAGGTGTCTAATAGGCAGATCAAACAAATCTTGGAGAAAACTGTTAATCCCAACCGTAAGGATTGGTCCCTTAGGCTCATTGATGCCTTGTGGACCCATCGTACTACATTCAAGACCGACCTTGGTCAGTCTCCCTACCGTTTGGTGTATGGAAAAGCTTGTCACTTACCAGTTGAGTTGGAGCATAAGGCCTTTTGGGCCATTAAGAAGCTTAACTTTGATTTGTCTGATGCGGGAATTCATCGTAGGCTCCAACTATCTGAGTTGGAGGAACTTAGGAATGATGCCTATGAAAGTTCTAGGATTTACAAGGAAAAGACCAAAGCTTTCCATGATAAGCACATTCTGCGCAAATCTTTTGCAATTGGTGATAAGGTCTTATTGTACAACTCTCGATTGCATCTTTTCCCTGGTAAGCTTAGATCCCAATGGGATGGCCCGTTTATTGTCCATAATGTATATCCCCATGGGGCTGTGGAGATTTTGAATCCAGGAACAGGGGTAATTTCGAAGGTTAATGGTCAGCGTTTGAAACCGTTCCTTGAGTTTCCTACTACTAGTAGTGAAGAGGTCATGAATATCCATGAACCTCTTTACACTGATGACTAACTTTTAATCAGGTATGACCCCCTTGCATTGTCTTTGCTTTTAATTCTTTCCATGCATTGAGGACATTGCATGACTTAAGTGTGGGAGAGGGAAACCAGTTTTTGTTTTTTTCACTTTGTTTTGTTTGTTTTTCTTTTTATTTTTGAGCTTGCTAAGGATGAAGTCCTACTTTGGCTTTTGGCTAATGATCATACCATTCGGTTGCTTGACGTATGAAAATAAAAGTTTTGACTAAGTACCCATTTTGAACGTATAAAAACCTTGTTGAGAAGAAAGAAACAAGCATGTGTCTTGAGATGGGACTTTCTTTTGAAAAATAAGAGACCCCTGTTTTATGGTGTTGGACCATATGTAAGTCTATGGGTTCCTTGTACTTTTGATTTGGAGTTGAGACCTTCTTTTTAATTTGGCATGGGTTGACAAATGCACAATTTTAAATGAAATGTAAAATGTGGTATAAAGAAGAATAAGAGTTGATTCCCTTGGAACTAGACAGGGCATTGCGCCTCAGGAAGTGTGGTGTCTTGATCGAAATTCCTTGGGAGGAAACCTCTGAAGTAACTCTAGCATCACTGTTTTTGTGGGCATATGCAAAAAGCGAAGCTACATAGTAACTTGGGTGTCTGGTGTTTGCTTCACCATGTCATTCAGGCCAAAAGTAGTGGAGTAGAATAGAGTTTATTAAGTAGAAAAAAAAAAGAGAAAAAATGTGCAAATGTCATTATTGCTTGGTAACATGTTTGGTCAAAAACACTCCAACGCCTAAGTCATTGGTTCCCTATTTCTTCACAAGTGGTTTTGCCTTAAGATAAGGATGTTTTGGAAGAGACGAGGTGAGTTCCAAATTAAGAAATGTGCTAGTGCCTGGAATTGATAAAGGGTAATAAAAGTTCAAGTGTGGGGGTCCCTTGTAAGAGAAATTATCTTTGCTCCGGATCGGTATGGGCCTTACCTTTAGCCAAGGTTGGGATTTGTTTATTCTGAATTTTGGGTGTATATTCACTGCAAACACCCACGAGACACAACTCGTCCACTAGGGGTGACCTAGGGGTTTAAAGGCTTGTTGCACAGGCTAAGTGCAACCGTGATTCCTACGAAAGTGAGTTAGGTTTTTTTTTATCTTTATTCTTTTTCTTTTTGTTTTGCTCGAGGACTAGCAAAGTCTAAGTGTGGGGGAATTCTGATGAGCACATTTATGTGTGAAATCTAGGGTAGTAAAACATGCATTTTACATATTTAGAATGGAGCTACCTTGGGTTTTACTCTCTTTTTGCAGGTTTTATATTTTCAAGGCCTTAAGGATTATCGAGAGCTATATCTTCAATTTTACACGTAAAGAGGTCCTATTCTTTCCATGGTTGCGAAGAGGACGAAATTTTGAGCAAGATGGACGTGTTCAATTAAAAGTACACATTCGTTTGGTCACCCGTACAAATGATTATTCTTTTTCGGGTCAGAAAAAGAATAATGGATCAGAACTGAACCGAGATGCAAAACCAGCCCGTTTGCAATTGTCCCAGAGGTACAAGGAATACTCCAAATGCCAACAAGGATCGATGGACCACATCCTTAAGTGATTAAAGATTTGTTTTTGGTAACAACAACTACCTAGCTTAGTTGGTGAGCTATGGTGTACAAAATTCTCTTGCTCACCAAGAGGTCTCAAGTTCGAATCTTATAGTTGTTTTTTTTAGAAGATTTTGTTGAAGATTTCCTGCTTTTCACTCACTTAAAGCACTAAGGGCATGGAGGGGATTTCCACATCAAGTTAGAAGCAAGCAAAATCGTGGAAGGAAGAAGAGAAGAAGGAAAAAAAAAGGAAAGCAAAATCGTGGAAGGAAGAAGAGAAGAAAAAAAAAAAAGGAAAGAGAAAAAAAGGGGAGAACCAAAAATTGTCCAAATCTTCTCTCTCCTCCACATCATCACCAAAGATTGTCCAAATCACACAAAGGAAGAAAAAAAAAATCGTCCCTAGGAGAGAGAAAAAAAGAAGAAAAATAAATTAGAAAAAAAAGGAAAGAAAATAAGCAAAAAATTTTAGGAAATTTCTCAAAATTTATTTCTCTCTTCTCTCTCCTCCATCTTAGCACTTTTGGACTCAAAAGATCTCACAATCAATTGTGGATTTCTCTCTTTTAGGAAAGAGAAAATTGTTATCCTACCTCTCCATTCCCTATAAATACAACTCATGTAAGAGGAGGAGACACAATTCATTCTTCTTCTAGTTTTCTTTAGTTGCTCTCTCTCTTCCTCTCTCTCTCTTTAGTTCTAGTTCTTCTCTATTTTTGCTTTAATCACTTTTGTAATAGTTTTTTTATGTCAATTAATGCAAGCACTCTTTTATTTTTATTCAGTTCTTTTTATGTTTATGATTTATGCAATTGAGTTGTAATTTTTTAAGTTATAGTTTTAGGCTTAGATCTAGGTGACAAGATCACGAGCCGTGGAGCAATTTTTTTTTTCAAGTTCAAGCATTGATTCAAGTAAGTAGGCTCCTTCAGTAGTCTTCTCTCCCCCCTCTCATTCCCTCTTCTGACTACCCTTTCTTTCTTAATTTAAGATTTTTATTTTCAGTCGTTACATTATTGCTATCCCTTTCCCCCAAGGTTCATGGCTAGTGTATGTGTTGGCTTTGCCCCTCCTAGCCATAGAACCATCAATTTATTGCTTTTATTTTAATTGTCTCCCTTTCCCTAAAGCAAAGTAGAGAAACCCTTGTAAGAGTGACTCTCTGGTCAAGTAGGGAAGCTCATATTATGATGCATCCCTCGGGCTAAGTAGAGAAACCTACTTGTGAGTCTCTCTCTAGCTTTATCCCCTTTCTTTTACTTTATTTTTATTTCAGCATTTTTTTTCCTTTATTTATTTATTTATTTTTTTAATTGCGTGGGTTGTTTATTTTCAGTTATTTATTTATTTAATTTTAATTGCGTGGCTTGCGTCTTTAAATTCTTAGATGACGAATGGTTAGGACGTTATTTTTAGGACGGTAATTAGAATTAGATCACAACCATTAATCAGTTCACTTTCGCATTATTAAAAGAAATAAAAAAATAAAGTGGCTGCTCTCCCTGTGTTCGACCCGTAGCTACACTGATCCGTACGCTTGCGGTTACATTTTAAATCTCAAACACAAGCCATTTGGGAGATACGGCAACTGAACGGTTGGAACCCTAACTACACATTTGGTCACAAGAGTTGCCGGAGCTCACCCGACTTGGTTTGGGCACGGCAACCACATGGGAGAGTGAAATGCACGCTCACCCGACCTCCAGGAATGGCTAGGGCTGAGGCTTACCCCTCCAACCCAGTGGTTCACTCCCTTGCTTATATGAACAAGCTCAAAATGAAGAAAAGAGTAGTAGTAGGAGTAGCACCTACCTCCGGCAAGGTTCCGGCAGCGGTATGCGAAGTCGAGAGCTCCACCAAGCTTCCTCCGCCTTCTCTCCCTTCTTCTCCTTCCTTTCTCTCCACTCTTCTCTCCCTTCCACATTTTTGGACAACTGAGAAGTGAGAAATGAGCTCACTTCTCCTATTTATAGTAAGTGAAATGCTTAGGGCCTCTTTGGTTGGTCCTTGTCTAGTCCAAGTAGGTTATTTCATCATTCGGGACACGAGGGCCCACCTCCTTAGACTCAAAAGATGTTCAAGTCATAAGGAAGGGTGTGGGAGAGTGTGTGGGGTCCACAGGCATCAGAAACCATTTGATAGCATAGTGGGCCACCGGATTCAGGGTCATCGGATCCTGCCCAGGCTATTTTCGGCAGCTTGTTTCCGATGGTCAAGCAGTGTTTTGCCATGAATGCTTACTGTCCCCACTTGGTACTTCTATAGGGAGTTGCCTTATATTACAGTTATATACTTCCGGCAATTTTGGTACTTGTCGGGGCTCGGTTAGGGAGGTGTCGGGTCACTTACCACTTAGGGTGGAAGCCTTGAATCCTCTCCAGTTAGATTGGCATGAAATGCACAAGTAAGTGGGGTCATCCCTTCCAAACTAGGCCTGGTTAGGGCATGGGTGTAACACAAACCATGTGTCCCACCACCTCGGACCCACAAGGTGTGTAAGTCAAGAGGGTAGGTCCCATGTAGTGTAGGGACAAGGGTAGAGTAGGCCATTACGAATGTAGTATGTCCCAAAAGGAAATAATACACTTTAGCACAACAAAACCCACCAATAGGTTACTATCTAACCGGTGGGTGTTACCGGTGGATAGTACAAGCTGTTGTACTTAGCTGGTTTCAGCCCTCTTTGCCAACACCTAGGATGGTTCCTTAAGGATTTGCATGGTAATAGAGAGTGTTTACCTTGCATGGAAGTCATGTGAGAGGGGTGTTTAGGCCACTTACCACCAAGACTTGGGAGGTCTGAAACCTTTCTAGGTGTCCCGGCTTCAATGGCAAGAGGGGTCAGTGATTAGGATAATTAACCCTTTGCTACACCCTTTGCCACCAGGTGGCGATGTGTTGGATAACCCTTTCACGGCATAAAATGATAAGTGGATATCTAACTTATCAATTTGGGCATTATAACGTAATATATATGACAAATGAGGATTCTATTTGTAAAAATTTAGGCAACGTAACAACATAAATGAGATTGGTGGAGAATCTACTTACAACAATTTAGGCATTAATCGATGTAAAGATTATAAAAGGGAGTCATATTTAAGCAATTTAAGCATCATGACAAGTGGAAACCTACTTATGCTAGTTTAGGCATTATAACGATATGTGATACTTGAAATGGAAATAAATGAAAGGAAAAATAAGTGATACTTTCCTTTTTTGGCCCTAAGGCCTACTGAGATTAACTTACAAAGACATCTCACATTTCTTCTATAATCTGGGTAGCCCGACTTGTGGGAAGAAACCCCTTTCCTCTCTCTCTCTCTCTCTTTATTCTTTTTCCTTTCTATTTTTTGACAGATTTTCATTTCTTCTGCGTTTAAACTCTTAGGGATGCCTGCTATTTATAGTATGTTGAGGGAGTTCTCCTCGGCAAGATCTAACTTTGTCGACGAGAGCAATTATTTTCATCGATAAAAGTTTTCTCTCCATCAAAAGGCTACCGGCACAATTTATGTATTTTTTTTTTTAATTTTTTTAATATCCCCTTCTTTGGTATATTTTTTCAAAAATACAAAAAGAACATGGACATCTACAAAAAAAAATTTCCAAATGACCAAAAACAATCCTCCAAATGGAAGAGGAAAAAAATAACAAAAAACGTACTACTATTTAAAGTACGTTTTCCCCTTATTTGGTATACTTTTTCAAAAAAACAAAGACCATGGACATCTAAAAAACAAAAACTTTTCCAATGACCGAAAACCCCCTCCAAATGGAAGAGGGGGAAAAAAAAAAAGTGGACACATAAGAACCCACAAAAGCCGTGGTTAATTCTTTCCCTAAACATGAAGGATAAATAATAGGGTGGTTAATCATTTCCCTAAACATGGAGGAGAAAGAGGGAAGTAAAAAAAAAAAAAAAAAAAAAAAAAAAACTTAGGCACAGCACATCATAATACTAACATCGGAGCGGTTCAAATTATAGCTGGGTGGGCAAGGGAAAAAACGTGGGGCACACCACATCATAATACTAGCATTGGAGCGGTTCAAATTATAGTTAGGTGGGCCATACTTGATTAATGATGCTTAATTTTATAATCTAACTGAATGTTACGGTTAGAATCTTATAGAGAATTTTATTGCGAACTAAGAATCAAAACGAGTCAACCAAGAAACGGTAAAATCCTCATAGCTTTATTTCAAATAACTCTCTCCATAAATGTGAGCACATAATAAGGCACAAAAGGGGGAAAAGTTTTAAAAAATCCCTAATAGTTAGGAATTAAATCATGGGACCATTATTTGGGGATTGAGAAATAATTAGGACCGTTTGAAAATATTTTATTATTATTTTTATATGAAAACTAACCGAAAATATCATATTATTATTTTTTCAAATAACACTTCTCTATAAGTGGACACACATAATAATGCACAAAAGGGGAAAATGGGAACCAAAAAATGTGGGATTGTCCTATTCCTTAATTTGTTATAATAATAACTATAAACGAATCTCATTTATTTCTATCCATTTTTGCAGAGAGAAAACAAAAGGTTTTGTGGAAGAGGGAATCCTAAATAAAGAAAACAAAAGGTTTTGTAGAGACTATAGCAGAGAAAAAAAATAACAACAGCAAAGACTGAAGGGTGGAAAAGGGTTTGGTGGAGAGGGTTTGCCAAACCGCTCTCTTAGGCAACATTTAGTGTTATTAATATTATTAAATTTTCTATTAATTCAGTATTTGATTAACATTTGATTGTCAAATGTCTCTCTCCCTTCATTGTAGGAGATTCATTCACAGATGAGCTCTCGCCAATATATACCAAAGAAAAGAACAAAGAGCAACTACAATAGCACAGAATTTCTCAATTTCAGATTTCTCTGTTCTCAATTTCAGATTTATTTACCTATTATTATTAATGCAAACATGACGGGGCGGTGGTGAATAAGAGAGAGGACTCACCAAGAAGTAAAGTTGGACCTGAATTTCAATGTAAGTTCCAAACCTTAAATAGAATAATCTTCAGTTGCGTGAAAAGCAATCAATTAACAATAACAATTCCATGAGGCAAATCCTTTTTTTTTTTCTTTGGGTTCAAAACACCGGACTAGCAAATGGCACTATAGCATATAAGAACGAAAATGGGTCAATTAAGGAAACAGAAGAAGTTGCATGGCAGATTCTCCTCCAACCCCTTTCACGGAGAAGGTTACATGGACACCCTCCCTCTCTCTCTCTCGGCAGTTTATATAGATACTGTCTCTGCAACTCCAATGGAAGAGTATCTATCTGGGACAGGATTGAAATTGTTGAGTTTGGGATTTGGAATCATAAGAGGGAAGGGTTTCCAAAACAGCGTAAAACAGAAAATGACAGACGGAATCATCTTGGGTGCTGTGGGTGGAGAGGTTTGCGTTCTATATTAGAAATGAAGAATAGGGTCGTGAATTTCAGGAAAGGCTTTGAACGGCTTCAAAATACTCTCAAAGAAGTGGTTCCTGTGTTTCAAGAAGGGAGGAAATTGATTTTAGAGTTATACAATCGTAGGCCTAACGCGCTCGAGGAAATGATCGAGAAGTTGCAGGGAGGGAAAGAGCTCGTCCGTAATTGCTGCAATGTCCCTTCATGGAACATCTACCAGAAGAACCAATATTCCAGTGAGATCAATTTGGATGAAACTATTCTTAGGTTCTGTCATCAGGAGTTGCAGGTCGAAATCTGGCCTGAAAACAAATTGCTTCGGTGCGATGTCCAACAATTGGTAAGGAAAGTGGATGAACTGACTCAGCAACAGGGGCGGATTCTTTACAAGGGTTTGTTGTTCCTGAACTCCCCGATCATGTTGCTGGATTCGGTATAGCTTTCAGAGAATTGAAGATTGAATTGTTCAAAGAAAATATGACTGTTATTGAACTTTTAGCATATTCAAAGTACAAATTATTCTTTGCAATTTTTTCTTGGACGCCCACCTTAGAGAGTCCGGCATGAGTAAAGAAAAGGCAATTAAACAATTTCATTATCTTCTGGAGGAGAGAAAGTTAGAGCAACCATTGTTGGTTCAAGATGATGTTTGGGACGAATCAATTATTGAGAAGTTTTTCTCCGAGCCGAAAGGATATAAGTTGCTGGTTACATCAAGAGAAGCATTCAAAATATATAATTCTAGATATCATTTTAAATATCTATTGAAAACACTGAGTCACCAAGATTCCAAGACTCTCTTTCGTGAAACAGCACTGTTTCAAGATGGGGATGAAGACTATGAGCCAAAAGAGGATATTCTAAATAAGGTGTTTTTTCTATCTTCCAACTAGTCACTTGGATAATGTGCATCCTTGTTTAGTTTAATACCTCCATATACACACTGAATACATTTATAACTGCATAAAACCGCAAAAGACCAAATTCAAAATCTACACTTGCTTTCTGATGTGTCATACAGAAAACAAGGTAAGAGAATTTTCTAAAGTAAAAAGTACCTGACATGAGGCAATCTATAAGCCTATTGTAGAAAATTAAAGAGTTAACAGAATAGAGATAAAATTAAATTAATGACAAACAGTTGTATATTTTGATAATCAAATGAAAACCATCTCTTAACCATAAAGAAAAGATTTCCTTTAAAACTGAATAGTTCTGATTACACACATATTTATAATTCTAGGCTAATTGGTCTACAGCTTGTCATATGGAAGATGAAAGACAGCAAGCTCATCCATTTTCATTTTTATAAGTCAAACACCAAAGAATCTGAAAAGCAATATATTTGTGGATCAGTTAAGTGTGGAGGGGGTGGTCGAAGCCTTGTGCTCTCCCGTGGGTCGCCGCGCCGCCGCGTCCTAGTTTGAAGACATGTGGGGGTCCTATTTTACGGGGCTATCTGCCTCTGGTATCTTCTAATAAATAAATAAACTTTTGGAGTCGCCACCTAGGGTTAGGGCCTAAGACCCGGGATGTGGGCCCGATCCATCGGGACGGACCCAAGATTGGCTCGGTCTGGTCCAAAGATTAGGATAAGTGTTAGGTTATGAAGTTGGGAAGGTGTTAGGCAGCCACTTCACCCTGTTGAACCGGTCTTCCTATTAGATGTTGGTTTTTAAATATTCCCCTTGCTTATGTCCTAACCGATATGCATGACTAAATATTAATTTACAGTACTATACACTCCGTTTTAATAAAGAATATACATTATTCCTACTCTCTTAGAAGATATACCTGACTTTGACCCCTATTCCGGGTCAAAAGGGGATGGGTCCCGGTTGATGCTTCGGCGGCTTTGGTGAGGATCCCTTGCTTAGGTGGGATTGACCTCGGCTGCTTGCTCCACTCCTTTGGGGAATCTAGGCCTTCAATAGCTCTCCAAGCTTTGGCACGCTCCTCGAGGGTGGGAAGTGGAGGAATTTCTTCACCCCACTCCTCTCTCTTCTCTCTTTTCTCCCTTTTTTTCTATCTTCTCTTCTATTTTCTCCCTCGTAGATTTTTCTCCGTATTATTTCCTGAGTCTTGGTGTGTTTAATGTGGGAGAAGAAGACCCTATTTATATGTGTCAATCCCTCCCCCTTACGGTTCTCCAAAATGAATTCACGGGTTGGCAATCAAGCCCCCATGGGCTCGTAGGTGTTAAAGTTCCAAAAAAAAAAAAAAATCTCATGTTTTAAATGGACAAAAGTTACTTTATTTATTTGAAATTAACAGGTCCGTCCAATTATTGGTGGACCTGTCCCAAAAAGTTTCCAAAACAATAATTTTTATTTAAGAAAAATACTTTTTTATTTCTTTTCTTTTCTTTATTTCCTTTTCTTTTTCTTTTTCGGGAAAAAAAGCTACAGGGCCGTTTAGGGATCATACGGGGGCGTTTGGCCTTGTATGGGGCCGTTTGGTCTGCTATGGGTCCGGGTCAAATCAGGTCAAAATTGGGCTTATCGATCCCTGTTTTGACTTCCGGGGCTGATTTTGGGACATCAGGTGGTCCAATTTTCACGTGCAATATATCGTTAGAATTTTCTTTCCGAGCACTATCTAATGGTGTGGGTTTCGAGTTATTTATAGCAAAGAGTGGACTATGCCCATTTGTCAAGTGGGGGGTTTTTCCGATAATCCTGGTTCATGCCGTTCCCGCACCATCGGAGAGTACTTAGAACCAATTCGTCAATATATGACATGCTAGAATCGAGTGCCATAAGATCGGGTTTGAAATTAGCCCAGGGCAGGATTAGGTTTCAGACTGTATCAGGGTTTTAGGCTAACTTGGACCAGTTCCGGGTTTGAGATTAGATTAGGGTTTTGGGTTGATTCTTGAGTTACTGCCATCACCTGGATCGTCACCAAAGGCCTAGATTCCCTTTAGATGTGAAGTAGGAGCCTTGGTCATTCCCTATATGTCATCACTGCCTGGGTGCATGACAAAATTGTGTGTCTACAAAATGCCCCTCTTTGATCGAGGCCTGTGCCAAGGCCTAAGGGCAAAGAAAAGAACTCACTAAATTTTGTCACCATGAGCATGTACTACCACCATCATGCTCAATGATGGCGAAGATGCAAATGCGCAAACGGGCAAATAACTCAAGGTTAAACTTCGCAAATTGGTTAAAACATCGATTAAGTAAGAAATTAATATGATCCTATCTAGGAATTTTAAATTGAGGAGTCGGAAAGTTACCCGTGCGGTAGCACGGTGTTTCTTGTTTTGACCTACCAAGGTGTTAGCAATAATAATTCAACTTATAACAGGCCGTCCAGTGGTATTTCAATTTAATCAAACTGGTACACCAAATGTGCCAAAAAGGCTATCTGGGCCATCCAATGGCATCCTGATTCAATCAAATCGGTAAGACAAACGAGCCAATAGGTAACCGGGCCATCCAATGGCATCCTGATTCAATCAAACTGGTAAGCCAAATGATCCAAAAGTTAATTGGGCCATCCCAATTCAATCAAATCGGTAAACCAAATGAGCCACAAGGTAATTGGGCCATCCAATGGCATTCTATTTCAATCAGGTAAACCGAACAAGCCAAAAGGTAATTGGGCCATCCAATGGGATCCTAATTGAATCAAATTAGTAAACCAAATGAGCCAAAAGGTAATTGTGCCATCCAATGGCATCCCGATTCAATTGCCCAATGGCATTCTATTTCAATCAGGTAAACCGAACAAGCCAAAAGGTAATTGGGCCATCCAATGGGATCCTAATTGAATCAAATTAGTAAACCAAATGAGCCAAAAGGTAATTGTGCCATCCAATGGCATCCCGATTCAATCAAACCAGTAAACAAAACGAGCCAAAAGGTAATTGGACCACCCAATGGCATCCCGATTCAATCAAATCGGTAAACCAAATGAGCCAAAATGTAACTAGGCCATTCAATGATATCCTAATTCAATCAAAAAGGTAAACCAAATGGGCCAAAAAGCAATTGTTTAAATTGTGTCTGATGATTGCCAATAGTCAAACAATATTCATGATTTCCACAGAGGGTCTTGCATGCCTAGCACCTGAGTGAGGGAACCATCTTTTTTTTGTTGTTTTCTCTTTTGTTTTTCATTATTTTTTGTTATTTTCATTGTTTATCATGGAAGACCCACTAAGGAAGATAATTTTTTTTGGATAATTTTTTTTGCAGGGCTTTCTGCTTTTATTTTATTGTTGGAGCAATGCAAGGTGATGTTATTTAAATTTAATTACACTTTTTACTGCTATGTTATCTTTTTGGATAATGCATGACTCTTTACCTTTTGATTCCATGTGGCCATGTGTGAACTGAGTTTAGAGTAAACCAAATTAACACAACCTTTGGTCCAATATAAAAATTTTAATATAAATCAGGAGGCCATGCCCTCTTACATTTGCCAAACCCTAACAAGGAAATCAACAATGGGTGTTGTCAATGCTTGTGGTGGGTAGAAATTCTGGATCTTCTCAGGTTCTTCTTGGGGAAGCTGATACTGCTGCAAAATGTATGAGGGGAGATAGAATGAAGTGAGTCAAAACCATCAATACGATATAGTTGCAACTAGGGGTTTTCAACCAAAAGTTCACCTGTGGCCACCAATGGCAATTCCAATTTATAGTTTCCCGGGTCTTCCCTTGTAAATATTACCTCTTTTCTCCAAATCTTGGACTTTCCCTTTTGTCTTGGTAATGCATCACCTTCAACTGATTACCTCCCAAGGGTTTCAAAAGTTGCAACCGCTCCATCAACTAAAGCTGAAAGATGGCTGGACATCCCATATGATAATCTAACCCAAACTTGCCTTTGTAGTTGATCTCATCAAATCCTTTGAAGAGTTATGCTAAGATGGTGGGGAATAAGGCACCGTTTGATAACGTTTTTATTGTTTCTGTGTAAAAACAGCATAAATGGATTTTCACGTTTTTGGAAACAAAAACAGATTGTTTGGTGTTTGATAAACCTGTTTGTCGAAACATTTTTTGCAGACATAATGCCACTAAAAAACCTAATAGTATCATCGGATGCCCAAAAGGGAGAGAGGGTTCGGTTGCCTCTTTTTAGGTTTAAATATTTAAGAGATTTATCGGGCACAACAATCTTTTTTTTCTCCCCAACCCAACACTATTATAGGTTTCTATAAGATTTAAATCTTCCATGTTGTGTGTGATTAGAGCATCGTGCTCTGATACCACCGTTGTCATACCCCATTCACATAGAACCGGACCGAAGATTGGGTTCCCCCCGGGTAACCCAAAATCACCAGGATCATCTAACACAGTAACCACAGCACAGCAAGCCACAAGTAACATAGAATATAATAATGTAATTCAACAGAAGTCTTGTCATATATTTACCTATAAATCCCAATATACTCTTGATACCTAAATTGTTATACATAGTATATTTATATGTGGGCCCGTAGGCATGATATTTACACAAGAAATAATAATTTAATTATCGAGAACACAAAAAAGGGAATATACCAAAAGAATCAAAAGAGAACAATAAATAGAATCTACTGCTGTTGCCCCACAATGTAGTTCTCGTATGGGCATCTATCTCTGTAGTCGAAACCATCTGGGACCCACCAATCCTTCCACTGAAGGTTCATCGGTGAGACCCAGCACTGGTTCCTCCACAGAGTAACCTGTAAAATCATCTAAAAATGTGTGTATACAAGGGGTGAGCTAACTAGCTTAGTAAATGGAAAGAAAGATGCACGCAAACAATTGCAATTCAAATGGTACTATATGCGTGAAATTCATTTTAAACCTATTTCACCTAAGCAATCATTACTAGGTCATAGGTTACATGTTACTCACTTCCACAGTGTGCGTATGCCTTGGGTATAAGACGCGTTCTCCATCCCGCGATACTCCCATAGGGTTATCAAAGAAGGCCAGCCATGAGCACTCAAAAAAGTAAATCATGGTCAAACCACAATAGAAAAGTAAATTGTGGCTGAACCATAGTAGAAAATAAAGGCAGTACGATTGGCCCTCTAAATGTATCACCAAGGTTTCCAACTATCCTAATGATCAGCCAGATGTACTTCTAACCACCATGGTGGTCCGCGATCAAAATTTCCCCCAGTGATAACCCAACATATAAACCTCTATTGGGAAGGGTCGTAGCATGAGAGAATGTGAAATCCTAACCACATGCTCCTATATGAGATAGTACGACTGTATAGTACTTCTGCGTCTCATTCCACGGTGTACCATTACATTCGTTTCCAAGTTGACTATGACATTTATTCTAGGAATCCCATACATGTTCGGCAAATCCTCATTATGTTTCATCAATAAATAATTCCATGCTCAAGATTTACAGCAAGTAACAATTAATTAGAAGTCTAAAGATACAACATGTTCATTTCTAAATGCGTCCAACAACAGTCAAGCATATGCAAGATGGCATTCAAAATGTCAAGATAATATACATATGAATAAGATGCCATAAACAATCCCAAAATAAATTCAAAATCTTCTCCCCACTTACTTATTCTTGTAGGAGAATATGCACTCGCGGTACGGGTAAGATCCAAAGTGAAGATGAATGTCCCAAACCTAACACAGATAGGAACTTAGAGCACATCCATTTTGAAATTATAAAAGACGTAAGATATGGTCATAACACATTTAATAGTGTGAAGAAGGTTTTCGGTGAGTTTGAGTTCCATAGGAGCTCATTTGGGCTACAAGTGGGTCATACAGGTGGGTAGATGAACCCACCTATGCAGTCTGCCCAGACTGGTGGGTCATACCGGTGGGACTGGTACCCATTGGTCCTACCCACCGATAGGCCCAGAAGAGATCGATGGGTCATAGTAGTGGGCTTAGCCCCCGCTGGTAGGCCCAGAAGAGACCGGTGGGTACCGGTCTTACCCACCTACTGGACCAGAAGCCCAGGTAAGACTGGGGTGTCACACTGGTGGGTCTGACTACCCGTCGGTGCTACCCACCAGTGTTCTGCGAGTTTTGCTGTTCTTCTTCCCTTCTTGATCCCTCCTCTTGGGAACCTGAAGGGGTTGTTCCAACTTCATTTTTCACACATTTTAATATCAAGGTTTTGGGGAATGAAATCATACCTTGGCTCAAGAAACACCAAAACTTAAGATCCTCTTTCCAAACTCAAAATGTCACTTCAATACCTCCAAATCTTAGTTTCCCTTCCTCAAAACTTCAAAGAAATCACACAAGGGTTCCATTATCTCTTTGATTTGACCATACACAAAAGGGTTTCATCACATTCCAATGGTTAATGGTGTTACTTACCTCAAAATGTAGATCTCAAGGCAGACACTATTCCAACGGCAAAAAGGTAAGTCACAGCTTCAGAAATCAAGGGGGAACTTTCTTCTCTCTTCCTTCTCTTCTTCTTCCTCTTTTCTCTGTCTACTTTCTCCTCTCACCAAACTTGCTGAAATTATAAATGGGAGAGAGAGAGAGACATAAATGTTATTTATACCATGGGTTGATAAATATCTTCTAAGGCTTGTTTGGCTTTGCTTCTTTATGGGCCAAAATGTATTAAATTGCGATACCGGCCAAAATAGCTGACATTATCGGGCATGCAAGACCTCATTACGACTAGGAATCCAAAATACACGTGCTCACTCAAGTTGGGCTCACTAGGGCCCACATTTCCCTTACAGGTGGGTCACACTGGTGGGTCTCGCACCTACCAATGACCACCCACCAGTTTGCCAAAACAAGACCAATCTTACTATATTTTGGTGGGAAATGGGATCTTGATGCTTATCTCATTCCTGTCATGTGTTGTGGACTAAGTTCTCATCATTCATTTTGATAATACACCTTTCCTATTCGTACATGGCTTTGTGATATGTGCAAGGTCATGGCTTAGGCATGTGAATCACATCGGGGACCAACTCAATTTTGTCCTACCACTTAGCATTTGATGTCACCCTTGCTATCATGCACCATAGGGCACCCACGTCAACCCTTTCCAATTCGGACCTTGCAAGACCAAACTGAACCAACCGATCAATAAACTGGGGTTTAGAGAGCAAAGCTCTACATCTACCCCCTCCTTAAAAATTTTATCCTCGAAATTGAACTTACCTGGTTATCCAAATAGATGAGGATATTTAGCCTGGAGTTCATCTTCTTTTTCCCAGGATGCTTCCTCAAGTGAATGTTTGGCCCATCACACCATTACAAATGCAATGGATTGGCTGTGAAGGGTCTTTATCTTCAGGTCCAGGATTTTAGTAGGCTATTCCTCATAAGTCATATCAACCTCCAAGTACTCTGGTTCCACAGTTAGTACATGCGATGGATCATTGCCATACCGCTTCAACATTAAAATATGGAATACGTTGTGAATATTGCTGAACAAAGGCGGAAGGGCCAACATATACGCTACTGAGCCAACCCATTTCAAGATATTAAATAGGCCAATATATCTTGGACTCAACTTGCCCTTCTTGTGGAACCTGTGTAAGCCTTTGGTAGGAGAGATTTTTAGAAATACCTTCTCCCCCTCTTGGAATTCTGTCTTTTCTGCAGCTGTCCACATAACTCTTTTGGCGTGATTGGGCCGCCTTGATCTTCTCACGGATGACATCAACCTTATCACACGTCATCTGTATCATTTTCGTCCCAAGCATTCGCCATTCTCCCATACCATCTCAATATAAGGGAGTTTTCTTCCCAACTGCTACTCATTTCCATTGCATAGGCCCTGAGCATATCTTCTAGTATATATATGGTCTGTTCAGATTGCCCGTCAGTCTGTGGGTGGAAAGTGGTACTTAAATTCACTTGTGTTCCCATGGCATACTGGAGGCTTTTCTAAAATTTAGATGTGAATCTTGGGTCTTTGTCTGACACAATACTTACTAGCACTCTATGCAAACATACTACATTTTTCATATAAATTTGTGCTAGCTTATCTATGGAGTAGGTAGTCTTGATTGGAATGAAATGGGCAGTTTTAGTAAGCCTGTCAACTATCACCCATATTGCATCCATTCCCTTGGGTGTACAAGGTAGTCCAATGACAAAATCCATGGTAATCATGCCTCACTTCCACTCCGGTACTAGGAGTGGCTGAAGAGTACTGTATGGTTGATGCCGCTCTGCCTTGACCTTCTGACACGTGAGACACTGTGCCATATATAGGGCTACTATAATCTTCATCCCTAGCCACCAATAACTTTGCTTAAGATCTTTGTACATCTTGGTGCTTCCGGGGTGAAGCGTGTACTCAAAACTATGTGCTTCCGTTACTATCTGATCATGTATCCCCATGTCATTGGGTACACACAACCTGCCCTAGAACAATAGTGCTCCATCACTGGCTATTGTGAAATCGGGATCGTCCATCCTTTGCTCTTGGATTTTGACTCTGATTTCCTATAACTTAGGATCCAAAGGTTGTTTCATAATTACCTCATGCTTGATAGATGGATGCATTTGCAGGGCCGCCAAAGACAAGGTCAAGTGTTTAAGATTATTTGGCTACTGCTCAAGCTCTAAGGTTGATCCTTCATTTAAAATGGCTTCATCCATCAACATGGCCTCTTGCTTAAGTTGTGGACTGGTGGCCAAAAGCAAGTAATACAGTCTGAGCTTTCTGGCTTAATGCATTTGCCACCACCTTGGCCTTACCTGGATGGTACTATATATCATAGTTATAATCTTTCATGAGCTCCAGCCATCTCCTCTATCCCATGTTCAGATCCTTTGGGTGAAGAAGTACTTGTGACTTTTGTGATCACTGAATATCTCACACTTTCCCCATACAAATAATGGTGCCAGATCTTTAAGGGAAAGATAACTACTGCCAAATCTAAATCATGAGTGGTGTAGTTCTTCTCATACTCCTTCAATTTTTTAGATGCATTCGCCACTACCTTGCCATGTTGTATAAGAACGCAACCTAGCCCAATTCTAGAAGCATTAGTGTAGACTGTCATACCACTTGTGCCTTCTGGAATTGTTAACAATGGGGCTGACACCAATCGGATTTTCAACTCTTGGAAACTGTCTTCGCACTCCTTAGACCATTCAAACTTCATGCCCTTTCTAGTCAAATTGGTCATTGGAGTGACGATTTGAGAAAAATTCTCAAAGAACTGTCGGTAGTAGTCTACTAATCCCAAGAAACTCTAATCTCCATAGCATTCTTGGGTGCTTCCCACTCTATTACTGCTTTTATTTTTCCCGAGTCAACTTTGATTCCATTCTTAGACACTATGTGTCCTAGGAATCCAATTTGCTTCAACCAAAATTCACACTTGCTGAATTTTGCATATAATTGTTGTTCTCTCAACCTTTGGAGTACCATCCTCAAGTGTAATGCATGCTCCTCTTCAATCTTCGAGTATATCAAAATGTCATCGATGAAAATGATAACCCACTTATCGAGAACATCATAAAACACTCGGTTCATTAGATCCATGAAAGCTTTAGGTGCATTGGTCAACCCGAAAGAGAACACTAAGAATTCATAATGACCATACTGGGTCCTAAAGGCTGTCTTTGGTATGTCGATTCTCTTTATCTTGAGCTGATAGTAACCAGACCTGAGATCAATCTTTAAGAATACTATAACACCTTGCAACTGATAAAAAATGTCATCTATGCGTGGCAATGGCTACCGATTCTTGATGGTTAATTTGTTCAATTCTCGATAATCGATGCACATATACAAACTCTCATCCTTCTTCTTGACAAATAAAATTGGGGCACCACAAGAAGAAACACTTGGGCGTATAAATCCATTCTCTAATAAATCCTACAACTGAGTCCGTAACTCCTTTAATTCTAGTGGTGTCATTCTATATAGAGCTTTAGATACTGGGGCTACTCTGAGAACTAAATCAATAGCAAACTCTAACTCCCTGTCAGGCGGGAGCTAGGTTAGATCATCTAGGAAGACATCGGAAACCTCCCTAACTACATTCAATTCTTCTAATGGTGTGACCTTTGCTTCCATGTCTTGTACTGATGCTAGGTAGCCCTGACATCCGTCTTCCAATAATTTTACGACCTGTAAGGCAGAGATGAGAACCCCTTGGGGTCTTTTTTTTATTTGCTTAATACACCAGCTCTTCACCTTCATCACTCACCACTTTATTTGTTTCTCGGTGCACATCATGTTTACCCGGTGAGCGGATAACCAATCCATTCCCATTATGACATCAAAATTCTGCATGTTAAATTTGATAAACTGGACATCCAGCTTCTTTCCACCTATTTCAATAGGACATGGCCCATACACTTTATTTTACTGTGCTACCTTGCCTGTAGGTATGCTAACAATCAACTTACTCTCTAGAGCCCTGGGTGTCATCTCAATCTTTATAGGAAATCTTTTAGATAAAAAAAAATGTGATGCTTTAGAATCAAATAGCACATAAGCTGGTATACTTGAGATATATAGGATACCTGCTACAACATTGGGGCTTGCTTCAACCTCTTCAGATGACAATGCATACATTCTCCCTTGAGGTGGGCCACCTTGAGTCAATACGGGCCTATAAACAAGAGGCTGACTTTGTACAATAGCTGGCTTATATGGGCAATTCTTTGCAAAATGCCCAAGTGAATGGAAAACATATCACCTGTTTTGGAAGGCTTGTACTGGTACTGGTGCTCTCTGTATTTGACCTGGTGCGGTGGAAGGACGAGGTGGCCGTGGGGCCATAGGCACCATGTTAGTGTTCGAGGGGAAAGAGGTAGTACCTGATCTACCAGTTGGCTAGGGCATATAACCTGATGATCTGTAGGGCTACTGATATGATGGACCATAGTTATATGGCCCACGAAAACTCTTGTTCGGGTTGCCAGAGTCTGCATAGGGGTTGGACCTCTTCCAAAGTCCAGGTGTTGTGAAAGACTCTCCTTTTTACTTGTCTTCCAAAGTCTTGGCCTTTTATACAATTTGGACATAGTTAGTCAAATCCATAGCCCCTAATATGTACCAATAGAAACCTTTAGCCCTTCCAAAAACTTCTTAGCCTTCTCCTTTATTGTTTTCATATGTGGAGGAGCAAAATAGAATAAGTACTCAAATTGCTGCTGGTACATAAGGACGAACTTACTTCCCTAAGTCAAGGCTGAGAACTCTGCTTCCTTCCTGTCTCTGAAGCTGGTAGGGTAATAATTTGAAAAGAACAGTTCCTTGAACTGTTCCCATGTCGGTTTTGGTGATTTGCTACCAAGATAGGCGTAGAAGCCTTCCACCATGAATTAGCTTCATTCTTTAACTGTAACCCATAATAGATGAGTTTCTGGGCTTCTGTACATTCTACCACCTCAAATATCTTTTCCATCTCTTGGATCCACCAATCCGGCTCTAAAGGATTACTCTCCACCTTGGTGAAGATAGGTGGCAAGTGCCTCTTAAAGGATTCCACCACCTTTGCAGTAGTGGCTGCTAGTGGGTAATATGGGGGATAAACCGGCTAATACTAATACGGAGGTGGCATTATGTATGGAGCGGTGCCAAAAGGTGGGAACCGTGGAGTAGCCATAGGGGGTGTACCCCTTGGTTGGTCCTGCGGTGGTACTGCAGGTGGTGCACTCCCTTGTGTATCTATAGGTGGTGCTCGAGGAGATGCACCTCCCCATTGAACTCTGGTGCCTAGCACAGTAGGAGGATCTTATGGGAAAGGTACCCCATGGGGGTGTTGACCCTTTGCATAGGGTTCAGCTATTGGTGCATAGCATTCATAAAGGTCTGCTGTTGTTGAAGTAACTATTGCTGAAATTCGTGTTGCAACTACTGAATAAGAGCCGCAACATATTGGGAGTGACAATTAGAGGAGGATCTGGGATCTCATTCATAGGTGAGTCCTCAACTATTTCTTCTTAACTAGGGCTCACCCGGGGTCGAGGTCCCCAAGGATTGGGAGGTCGTCTGATAGGACGGGGACCACGTGGGGCTCCTCGTGCACTACTACCGGATCTAGTGCATACCATGATACTTTCTACCTAAATTGCATCAAAGTTAGGTATAATTAAGTGCCACATGTATCACATGTAAGCACAATCAAATGCACATTAGGCTTATGGTCATGTAATCATAGTGCATTCAATCATCATAGCACGCATCCATAACATCATCTCCTACATAAAGGTATAGTTAGTCCCACACAAGTATACACATAATTTATCATTCAATAGCTTATATCTCATGCAAATCTGGGGTCCAAAAGGCTTGAGGCACAAATCCCCAGAATTTGGGACAATTTGGCCCAAAAACCCACACCGGCGGGTTATACCGACGGGTGGACTACTTTCAGGACCCGCCGGTCACGCGCGCGACACGGTTATGAGGGTAAAAAGCCCTCATTTTTCAAATTCTCTTATTCCTCTCTTTTCCCTCTCTTCTCCAAATCGCTCAAGGTAACCTCAATTGAGTGGTTTTCTCTTCTTTCTTTTTGGGATTTCGGTTGTTCTAGTTCTATGCTCTCTAAAATCCCTTTTTCTTTTGATTCCTTCCAAAAAAAATGAATGTATTATGTGGGTATGATGTTTATTCCATGATTTTTCCTCTCTAACCATCATAGTTGTCATCCCCATGGATTTCTTAACCCTATTTTTTCGATTTTGCTGTTTTAGGGTTTTTTTTTTTTTTTTTTTCTCTCTCTTCTTTCTTGCACAATGTATGATTCAATGAGTCTATCAACTCATATTTGATTGCATAGTAGTGTCAGGAGTGTCACATTGTACATATATACCACTTACCTCCACTTGGCATGAATTTTCTCCATTCCTAGGTTAGGGTTTTTTTTTTTTGAGCAATTTTGGGGTTTTCCCTTGTTTTGTCCTCAATAATGTTAAGACGTGTATACTTGTATGTAATTGAACTCTCATTTACTTATAATGCCAAAATTCCATCAATGCTCTGAATATCCTTGGTTTATGCTCTACTCCATGAAATTTGCCCTTTTTCTTCCTTTGGAAAAATGTCAAATGTCTCAGATTTATGCCAACTTGGCATTTGCATAAATCCATGCCTTAGATAAATGCTTTCATTTCTTGTCTCATATTTGTATAATGCATCAAGGTATCATGACTTTATGATGTTCACTTGTCAATACATGGTTTTATCAACTTACCATACGTATGTGACTACATTATGACTATGGCATTACACTATAGGGCTTTCTCCTTTTATTTGTCATTCAATATGCGTTGCCCATACCATGTACCTACTATGAGGGTCATTCCCATTAATTTTCCTCCTAGTGACCTTATTGCCTTTATTCTCTTTCATCCTTTGTTTTTACAATTTCCTCTTGAAATCTTATCAATTTCTTATTTTTTTTTTCATAGATTTTACAGAATGTCTTCTCGCAAGGGTAAGGGACCCGCCTCTTCTTCCAGGGGAGATAATGCCCCTAGAAGAAAGAGAAGGGGTACAACCACCGGTTCTTCCACTCCTCGAGCCCGTGTTAGGAGTGTTTCTGAGGACTCGGAGGATTATGATGATGGTACGTTTAGGAGCCTTGAGGCTGCCCTCTCTTAGTCTACATTCCCTGAGAGGCCAGTCCTCATGGAGAAAACTATTGTGGTAGGGGACTTCACTCGAGTTTAGATGCTCAAGAAATTCGCTACACTAGGCTGGGAGGCCATACTTTCTATTGACTCTCTCTGCTACCGAGACCTCATTAGGATGTTCTACTACAACCTTGAGGTTTCATACAACGACAGGGTGTACACCATCACCATCCAAGTGAAGGGTCGAGACATTAGACTCCCCATTGATCTGTTGGCAGGGATCTTAGGCATTTCCTTGGAGGGTACTTGGTATTACTATCCTCCTAGGGGTAAGGCCTTGGGCCTCCACATGAGTGAGACCATCTGTGGCCGTGCTGTCTGCCCCAAGTTTGAGACAACATTCCTTCTAGAGGTTCAAGTTTTTAGCCATCCAGTGCAATTCAACCTGCTTCCCTGGGTCGGGCACCGGAATCAGGTAAACTTTATGGTGGCATACATGGCGTACTGCATTTACACAGCCCTAGGGAATGCCTTAGGCCTATGCCTCCCATATGTGATCATGAAGACCATGGAGTACCATACAATGCACCCATTTGATGGTAACTACCCATATGCCCTGTCTCTTACCAAGGTATTCGAGTACTTCTAGGTGGATCTTTAGGGTGAGGTGGGGAGGTCCCCATTGGATAGATTCTCCTGGGGTATCTTGCGTAAGATGGAGCTGTATAATCTGATAGGGCCCCGCAGTGGGGAATGCAGCCCAGGAGGAGGAGGATAAGGGGGAAGATGAGGAATATGTCCCCGAGGTAGAGGAGGAGGATGAGGTCCCCATCAATGTAGCTCCACCATCTCCAGGTGGGGCCTTTGACTTTTAGGGCATACTGGACATGTTGAAGGCACTCTAGGAAGGTCAGGAGAAGCTCTTGAAGAATCAGGAGAAGAGCGTGACCCGAGAGAAAACTCTTCAGGAGGCCCAAGCGAGTATGTCCATAGAGATAGATGACCTAGGTGATGTAGTATACTTAACTTCCAAGGATGTAGTGGCGAGCCTAAAACACCTTCAAGAGGAAGTGGATCTGGTCAACCACTGATTTGATTACTACAATAGCCGCCTCCACCTCAACTCTAGATCTCAAGTGGAAGAGGTTATTGATCTAAATGATGATTGAGTAGGTCAGCTAGCCTGGAGTGGTGCTCTCTTTTCTTTTGTTTTGTATTATGGTTCTGGGAAACTATCTTCTTTCCCTTTTTTCTCTAATTCTTCTTTTCTTTACTATTATTTTGTGAATTCTCTCTGGTGTACGAAAATTTTTTTTTCTATGGTTACGTAATCTCTCTCACGTGTGAACATTTTGCTACTCTCATCTTGTGGATGCATCATGGAAAAATTTTTAAGTTTTATGTAATTTTCAGCTTTTATGTGATGTCTTTTATGTTTTCCCCAACCCAATACTATTATAGCTTTCTACAGGATTTAGATCTTGCATGCTATGTGTAATTGGAGCATCGTGCCTAATACCACCATTGTCACACCCCGTTCACATAGAACTGGACCAATGACCGGGTTCCCTCCGAGTAACCCAAAAACACCAGGATCATCTGATACAGTAATCACAGCACAACAAGCTACAAGTAACATAGAATATAATAATGTAATTCAGTGGAAGTCTTGTCGTATATAAATACCTGTAAATCCCCATATACTCTTGATACCTAAATTATTATACATAGTATATTTACATGTGGGCCTGTAGGCATGATATTTATAGAAGAAATAACAATTTAATTATTGAAAGCACAAAAAGGGGAGAATACCAAAAGAATCAAAAGAGAACTGTATATAGAATCTGCTACTATTGCCCCATAATGCAGTTCTCGCATAGGGCCCACCAATCCCCCACTAGAGGTTCATCGGTGGGACCCAGAACGGGTTCCTCTACGAAGTAACCTACAAAATCATCTAAAAAGGTGTGTACACGAGGGGTGAGCTCACTAGCACAGTAAATGGAAAGAAAGACGCACACAAGCAATTGCAATTCAAATGGTACTATATGCATAAGATTCATTTTAAACCTATTTCACCTGAGCAATCATTACTAGGTCATAGGTTACATACTACTCACAACCACAGTGCACGTACGCCCCGGGTATGAGACGTGTTCTCCATCCCAGGATAAACCCATAGGGTTTTCAAAGAAGGCTAACCCTGAGCAATCGAAAAAGTAAATCTTGGCCGAACCACAACAGAAAAGTAAATGGTGGCCAAACCACAATAGAAAATAAAAGCAGTACGACTGGCCCTCTGAATGTATCACCAAGGTTTTTAATTGTCCTAATGATCAACCAAAGCATACTTCTAACCACCATGATGGTCCACAATCAATGCTTTTCCCTAGTGATAATCCAACACGGAAACCCCTGTTGGGAAGGGTCGTAGCATGAGAGAATGTGAAATCCTAACCATGTCAGAAAGATCAGGAGAGGCCCACGTGGGTCACCCCCAAAAGGTACAGACAAGGTTTCCCAGTGACAGTAATGTCACCGAAAACACCCACTGAAAACAGGATATTTCCACCAGAAATATTAGTGTTATTTTCTATGGTGGTGATAGAGAGCTCATTGAGCTCTGTGCTTCACCAAAAATAACCCACCAGAAGCAAGCCCAGTGGATCCAGTGGTAGCACAATTAGTCCACTCGAATTGGGGCTTTCTAGCTCGGGCCCGATCACCGGGATTTGTTCCATGGAGTTTGTAAGGAATGGTCCTAGCTCATTCTAAGCCAATAAAATTCCAATTCCACCAAGCCATTTGAGAGATAAGTTGATCGAATGATCAAAACTCTAGTTGATCATTTGGCAATACTTGTTGCTGGAGCTCACCGGGCTTGGTTTGAGTTTGGCAATGGAACCGAGAGGGTAGAATACGCATTCCACGACCTCAACAATGTTTACAAATTAAGATTCCATCTAAACCTAGCTTAATCTAGGTCAAAATGAAGAGAGAGAGAGTGGTGGAAGTGAGTGCACTTACCTCCGGTAATGATTCCGACAATTAGGCAGCAGCCGACACCAATGTAAGTCTCTTCCTTCTTCTCCTTCTTCTTCTTCCTTCTTCTCCTCTTTCTCTCATCTCCTACACTAGACACAAAGGAAATAAGGAAATGAAATCCTCATTTCCTTCTTATATGTTAAGTTGGACCTTAGGGTCCATTTGGTTGGACCCTATTCGGACCGATCGGGTTAATACAGCTTTCGGAGCCCGAGAACCTGACTACTTAGGTCCGCGAAATGCTCATGACATGAGGAAAGTGTGAAGGATGATTTGGGATCATCCGAGACTACCTACGATGCAAGTGGTGGGACCCACGGGCATCAGGACCTTGACAACAGCCTGTATGGCTCACCAGAAACAGCCCACAGGATTCAGGCCCAGTGCTTTCGGTGGCATATTTCCAGTGGTCAAGACAGCTTGCTGTCCTACAGTTGGTCTTGCACTAGTGGTTGTCCTCGGTTGTGCTTATAATCTTTCGACAACTTCGGTATATGCCAGGATTTATGTGTGAGGAGTCGGGCCACTTATCGTTTGGGATCGAAAGGTACGAATCCCCTCCTGTTAGATTGGCACGATATGCACGAACACTTGGGGTCATCTCTCCCCCTTTGGCAATGGGCAGCCATGAGAAAAAACTCGGTCATGCTTCCGATCTCGAGTCTGAGACCTACCACAACAATTCAAATTAGACCAAATCAGGGCACGGGTGTAACATTCCCCCCACCTTACAAGAATTTCTTCCTCGAAATTGAACATACCTGGAAAATCAAACAATCCAGGATACTGCTTCATCAACTCATCTTCCCATTCCCAAGATGCATTCTGTTTGGAGTGGTTCATCCATTTCACCTTGATGAAGGAAAAGGTGTGGTTGCGGAGAATATGCTCTTTTTGGTCAACAATCTTCTCTAGATACTCCACGTATGTAAAATCCTCATCCAACTCATGGGGTATGTAAGTCAAGATGTGAGTGGGGTTCGGGATTTACTTCCTCAACATGGATACATGGAAGACATTATGTGTACCCTCCAACTCTGGCGGTAAAGCTATCTGGTAAGCTACCAATCCAATCCTTTCCAGTACATCGTACGGCCCCATGAACCTCGGACTAAGATTTCCCTTCTTACTGAACTACATCACCCCTTTAACTGGGGAGATCCGCAAGAACACCTTGTCTCCAACACCAAACTCCAAATGTTTCCTTCTGAAATCTGCATAGCTTTTTTGCCTGGACTGAGCTGCCTTGATCCTTTCTCTGATCACATTCACCTTGTCACTAGTAGCCTGTATCAAGTCTGGACCCAAAATATGCCGTTCACCAACCTCGTCCCAATATAGTGGAGTCTGACACTTTCTGCCATACGGAGCCTCGAATGGGGACATTTCGATGCTGGCCTGATAACTATTATTATAGGAGAACTCGATAAGGGAAATGTGCTCATCCCAACTATAACTCATATCCAGGGCACATGCTCGTAGTAGGTCCTCCAATATCTGGATAGTCCTTTCTGACTGACCATTAGTTTGAGGGTGAAAGGTTGTATTGAAATTTAGTTGTGTGCCCATAGCATTCTTTACACATGTCCAGAACTTAGAAGTGAACCTAGGATCTCGATCAAAGATGATACTAACTAGTACACCATGCAACCTGATGATGTTGTCAATATACAGCTTGGCCAAAATGTAATCTTTATTGGGATAAAGTGAGCTAACTTAGTCAAGCGGTCCATAACTACCCAAATGGCATCCATACCCTTTTATGTGCTGGGTAGGCCTGTGATGAAGTCCATAGTAATATTCTCTCATTTCCACTCTGGAATAGGTAGGGATTGTAATAACCCATGGGGCCTTTATCTTTCAGCCTTAACTTGCGGGCATATGAGGCATCTAGACACATGCGTGGCCACATCATTCTTTATTCCTTTCTACCAGTAGGAGCTTTTGAGGTCCTTGTACATTTTAGTGCTACCAGGGTGAATGGAGTATAGAGAGTTGTGTGCCTCTCTCAAAACTGTCTCTCAATTCACAATCACTAGGCACACACAACCTCCCTTTGAACTTGAGAATCCCACTTTCAGTTACAAAGAAATCTTGGTCCTTTTGGTTTCCTTCCTGGCACTCTCTTATTAGCTCCTACAATTCTGTATCATTACCTTGAGCTGTAGTAATCCTATCCACCAGACTTGGTTATACCACCAATGTCTATAGTGATAAAGTGACACCTTCCACTAATAGTTCCAAGTTTAGTTTATTGGCCTCCTTTATGAGATGCTTATTGGTGGTCAGTGATGCAAGAGTTAGTGCTTGGGATTTTTGACTAAGTGCATCAGCTACCACATTGGCCTTTCCTGGGTGATAGTAGATAGTACAGTCATAATCCTTCATCAATTCCAACCAATGCCTCTGTCTTATATTAAGCTCCATTTGGGTGAAGAAGTACTTAAGGCTCTTATGGTCACTGAAGATCTCACTCTTCTCACCATACAGATAGTGTCCCCAGATTTTTAGTACAAAAGTCACAGCTACCAACTCCAAATCATGGGTGGGGTAGTTCTTCTCATAATCTTTCAACTGGTGAGATGCATTAGCAATGACTTTCCCATGCTGCATCAATACACAACCCAATCCTAGCTTGGAGGCATCACTATACACAACCATACCACCTGTACCAGTTAAAACAGTCAAAACTTGAGTTGATACCAACCTTTGCCTTAGTTCCTTGAAACTCTTCTCACAAGCATCGAACCACTCAAATTTCACACCCTTTCGTGTGAGTCAGATCATTGGGGTAGCAATGCGAGAGAAGTTATCGATAAACCTCTTGTAGTATCCAGCTAATCCCAGAAAACTACATATGTCTGCTGCACTCTTGGGAGTCTCCCATTCTAGAACTACCTTCACCTTGCCTAGGTCAACCTTTATACCCTTGTCTAAAACAATGTGGCCTAGGAATGCCACTTGTGACAACCAAAATTCGCGCTTGCTGAATTTGGCATAGAGTTGCTTCTCTCTAAGGCATTGCAATACTAACCTCAGGTGAACAACATGTTCCTCTGCACTCTTGGAGTAGACCAATATGTCATTAATGAACATAATTACAAATTTGTCTAAGACATCCTAGAATACCCGGTTCATCAAGTCCATAAATGCAGCCGGTGCATTGGTCAACCCAAAGGACATCACCAAGAACTCATAATGTCTATACCTTGATCTAAAGGCGGTCTTGCTGACATCACTATCCTTGATCCTAAGCTGGTGGTAGCCCATTCTAAGGTCAATCTTGGAAAATACCTTGGCACCCTGTAACTGATCAAATAGATCACCTATCCTTGGCAAAGGATACTAGTTCTTGATGGTTAGTTTATTAAGCTCCCAGTAATTAATGCACAATCTCATACTTCCATTTTTCTTCTTGACGAACAATACCGGTGCTCCCCATGGAGATACACTAGGTCTAATGAATCCCTTCTTCAGAAGATCCTGAAGTTGCACTTGTAATTCCTTCAAATCTGTAGGGGCCATGCGGTAAGGGGCTTTCGACACTGGAGCCGAGCTAGGGAGCAGATCTATAGCAAACTCTGTCTCTTGGTCCTAGGGCAAACCTATCAAGTCATATGGGAATACATCAAGAAATTACCTCACCACATCTAACTCAGTCAATGGCCTAATCTCTATCTCAGTATCCATCACCAACGCTAAGTAGCCCTGACACCCTTTATCTAACAACTTCTTCATCTAGAGTACAGATATAATAACCTTCTTGGGTTTCTTGGGCTTATCCCCTTGGAACACAAACTCATTATCATCACGTCAAAGTCGGTCATATCCAACTCGATCAAGTGAGCATTCAACTCATGTTCACCTATGGTCACTGGACAAGGCTCATACGCATAGTTCAGACCTACTACACTCCCTGTAGGGGTACTCACTGCCAAACATTGAGTCAGTCCCTTGGGTGGAATTCTCATCTTCTTCGTAAATGTCGGTGTCATGAATGAATACGAAGCTCCTGAGTCAAATAACACATGTGCAGTCAATAATGATATCCATAATATACCTACCACCTCACCGGGTGCAGCCTTAGCATCCTTTGCAGTCATAGCAAACACTCTGCCCTATGGTCTTTGGCCCTGTGGGGGCTGTGTTGGTTTAGGGGCTACATATATCTGCTGGAGCCTAGGTGGTATAGTGTATAGTGCATCACCTGGCCTCCGGTGGGGGCATGTCCTCACCATATGGCCCTATTGATCACAATGAAAGCACCTAGGGCTCGATCCCGTAGACTGAGATACAACACTAGATCAGGAGGACTGGGAAGTCTGACTAGCTTCAGGCTTCCTGAATTGCACCGGAGTTGGGTTGATATAAGGCACTCGAAAGGGTTTGTTACCTCCCCTAGAATCAATAGATCCTATTGGCCTCTTTCCCATTCCTTGTTGGGCCATGAAACTATCTCTATGCCGGTCTTCAGTAGACTTGGCCACTTAGACCACCTTGGCTTAAGTCTATAGTTTCAACCTAACTATGGTTGATCCAATACCTTCCCTCAACCCTTTCTCAAACTTTTTGGCCTTAGCCGTATCCCCTTGGAGATGCTCAGGAGCAAAGTGAAACAGTTCCTCGAAGCATTGTTGGTATTCTAACATAGACTGGGAACCTTGCACCAATTGAGCGAACTCACTCTCTCTCCTATCCTGGAAGCTTTCTGAAAAATAGTTCTCAAAAAATGCTCCCTTGAAGTTTGCCCAAGTAGGGTTTGGGTTACCTGCCCTCAGAATGGGCTCAGTAGCACTCCACCAGTCATCAGCCTCATTTTGTAGCTGATAGCCTACACCTAAAATTTTTTGCTCTTTAGTACAACCCATTAGCCTGAACACCTTTTCCATACCACCTATCCATCTTAATGGATACAACGGGTCTTGGCCCACCTTTGAGAAGCATGGGGACTAAGCCGTTGAAACTTCTCTATCATCTTTCTTAAGTCTGTCTAGCCCTCTACATGGCCTTGGGCTTGATCCAGCATCGGGTCTTGCACATGCTCATACACATTTTGATGCCCTTTCCTATGCACTTGTGCCACACCTGATGTTTGAAAGGTAGCCGATCCAGTGGATATTGAAACAGGACCCAGTGAAGTAGGAGGTGCGGGCAGTGCATTACGGGATTCCATTTCTGTTTGGATCCTATTATCGATCCTGGACATAAACTGGTTTTCCCTTTCCTCAACTCCCCGTATCATGTTGCCCATGATGGATGCCACATCATATGTTGTAAGTACCGGTAGAGCAAGGGGTGCATTGTGTGGTTTACCTCAATTCTGTGTAGGGGAAGCAGGAGGTGATGGGTGTGACCGGGATTGGGACCGAGTGTTCCGGCATGACATGACTCCTATGGAAGAATCTGATTATTTTATATGCATATACAAGGTTGCATGTAGTTTGGAACACATGCATACATAGTGGGTCCTACAAGTGTACAATAGGTAAAATTAGGGTTAGGGCATGCATCAGTGGGGTCCACACATATTTGGATCCAATCGCATGCATATCCCGAGGAAGCACATACTCGAGGAAACCAATAATAATAAGATTTGGAAAATAAAAAAAAAATCATTTCCAAAATAACCACCGCAAACATGGCATCTTTCACTGGAAATATGAACCATTCCACCAGAAATATCAGCACTATTTTCGGTGGTGTTGGCAGAGGCTAATTTGGGACTTTTCAACTCACCGGAAATAGGCACTCGAAGCAGGTCTAATGTTTCCAGTGGGTTATTTTCGGTGATCCTAAAACAGCTATAAATAGACTCAAGATTGGGGTTTAGCTTACAAAACCCTAATCTAACTTGTGGAGAAGGTGTGGAAAGGGCCAAGGAGAGTCTTTCAACCCATTCCCCACTTTCCTCTAGCTATTTCACGATCGATCGGTACCGCTTATGCACTAAAGGTATGCTCTTCTCTTTTTAACCTAGTTTTGGGATTTTCTTCTCTGTGAGCTTTACTTTCAGTTATTAAACTCGGTTTTCATTCTTGAATCCTTAGGAATCATCTTGTAAGATTTTCTGGGTGTCATGTACATACCCACCATTCTGTTGAATAAGAGGAGCAAGCCACAGCCGCTTAGTTCAACCCAATCCTATTCCGCTCGGTGGCTAACCGAGATTGTTGGGAACGCTTTGAGCACCGTAATGTGGACCTAGGGATTTATGTGAGGATAAGAGACTTCCATACATTCCATCTCCATCAATGCTTTGAGGCAATTAGGTGGTATAACATCTTGAAACCCAACAAGTACTACGACCCAACTCTGGTCAGGTTGTTCTACTCCAACCTGCAATGAGTGAACCAAGGCACTGAAGAGATGTGGATCACATCCTACATGAAGGGGGTTGAGATTTCCTTTGACATGAGGCAGTTGGCCAACATCCTGATGGTCAACAATGCCGACGACTTGGTTTAGTGCCTGCCTCGAACTCCAGCTTATGATTTTCAGAGCCCCGATACCCTTCAAGAGGTAAACAACATATTGACCAAGGAGCCTATAGATGGGATCACACCGTTAACTACCTTGCCACTCCAAAGGTTGTCTGTTATGTAGTCCAGTTGAACGTTCTCCCCACCTGTGGGCACTACGATGAGGTATCCATATTGCATGCCTATGTGACTTACTGTGTTTACATGGGGGTGCAGATACATCTTCCCTACCTTCTGTTGTGGACCATGGTAATTTGGTCTGAGGGACAGGATCGCCAAGTTGGGACCCTTTGCTATCGAAGGATACTGACAGACATCTTCCTTCGTTTTAGGGTGGATTTGGAGGTCGAGGGATGCTTGGGCGATGAGGTCACAGATTTCAACCAAGACTCGCTAAGGAAGATAGCCCTCAACATGTGAGAGGTGATACCTATTCCGTAGGAGGGTGAGTAGCCTATGGAGGTAGAGGGTGGCAGTGCTGGTGATATTAACGACGATGCCAGTGATGTTGGGGGTGCAGGGAAAGGAGCGGCTAGGGTTGGTGTGCTCCACCACCTGATCCACAGGCTATGGGTTCCAGGATTGCCTCCACTTCCTAGGGCACTAGGGGTGTGAGACCTTACGGTCTCAATAATGTTATGGCATGCTTGGATACCACCACATAACTGTTGAGGAATATAGATGGCCGCCTTGAGAGCATAATAGGACCTATTGTCTTATGGACAATAGAGTGGCCTCCCTAGAGGCACAGATGCAGGCGATGACCTTCCATCTTGGTATTCTGGTGCCACCTTCAAGAACACATGGTCCAAACTAGGCTCAGGGCCAAGGACAGAACCAGCAGCATCAACATCAGTAAGAGTATGATCAGCAAGGTTAGTGGCATGTTTGCCACGGTAGATTTTAGGAATTTCCTTCAATGTTTTGTTTAAGTTTGATGTTTTAGGTTTTGGTTGAATTTTCCTTTCTGTCATTTGCTTCAATTATTTGAGTTTCCTGGACTTAGGCTAGTTAGGATTTCCTGCTTTCATTATTTTAATTTTATGAAAAGGTGTAAGATGTGTAATCAAGTTCTTTATTTCAATGGCTTTAACACTTATGCTTGTATCCTAATTTGTGAAATTCAATTGTTATTGTCTTTAAGATTTTTATTT
Organism: Macadamia integrifolia; assembly: GCF_013358625.1. Taxonomy (NCBI): domain Eukaryota; kingdom Viridiplantae; phylum Streptophyta; class Magnoliopsida; order Proteales; family Proteaceae; genus Macadamia; species Macadamia integrifolia. The sequence goes on along the minus strand of NC_056557.1, from coordinate 26,043,040 downwards.
AAAACCTAATTTCCCCAAGTTGTGGTTTGGTCGAGATTATGAGTTAAAGCAGAGCTTCACATTATGATAACATAGCCATTTCACCCCACTTCCAGTAGACCCAACTTACCATTAGGACTACCAATGGTGTGAGTAAGACACGTACTTGTCTTACAAACCTACCAAGATCTCTGATAGCAGTACCTTAATATTTCACAATCTCTCATCACAAACCAACCAAAAGTAGTGAAATCTGAGTATAGTAGCGGAATCATCAATAAAATGGGGAAATTATCTAGTGATAAAATATTATCCATAACTGAATTATCCTTTTACAAAATAACTAGAAATACTTCGAACACCTCATGGTGTCGCGTATGAACAAAAATCATAAGCAAAATCCTTACTATGCTCCTCTACGTCCGGTGTTACACTCGTGCCCTAATCTGGTCTAATTTGAAACTATTGTGACAAGCCTCGGATCAGAGATCGAAAGTATGATTGGGTTTTGGCTCGCGGCTATGCATTACCGAAGGGGTAGAGATGACCCCACATGTTCATGCATTACGTGTCTATCTAACTAGAGGGGATTTATACCTTTTGATCCTATATGGTAAGTGACCCGACTCTCCACACTTGAATTTCGGCACACATCAAAAATTTTCCAAATAGCCTTGAGCATGTCCGAAGGCAACTACCTATGCAAGACCAACCATGGGACAGTAAGCTATCAAGATAGCAAGCTGTCTTGACCATCAAAAACAAGCCTCCAGAAGTAGCCTGGGCCTGGATCTGGTGCCTGTTTCTAGTGGGTTTACAGGCTGCTATCAAGGTTCCGATGCCCGTGGTTCTCTCCAATCACATCACAAATGACTCCGAATGATCCCAAATCATCCTCCACATCTTCCTTATGATGTGAGCACTTTATGGACCTAAATGTGTGAGTCGTCGTGCCCCGAATTTCATTTTAACCTGATTGGTTCAAAAGAGGTCCAAACCAAACAAACCCTAAGGCCCACTTAAGTTATAAGTTGGGAAATGAGGATTCATTTCCTCATTTCCCTCATGCCCAATGTAGTAGAGGAGAGAAAGAGGAGAGCAAAAAATAAGAAGAGGAAGAAGAAGGGGTTGGAGGCCTACCTTGGTGCCGGCTACCGCCTTGTTCTCAGAATCGTTGCCGAAGGTAAGTACAACCTCTCATACCACTCTCTCTCTTTATTTCAACCTAGGTAGGGCTATGTATGGATGGAATATTGATTAAAAATTCATGTTAAGGTTGTAGGATGAGTGTTCTACCCTCCCGGTCTTGTTACCGAGCTTGAACCAAGCCCGGTGAGCTTCAGCAATATGTATTGCCAAAAGACCAACTAGGATTTTCATCGTTCCACTGATGTATCTCCCAAACGGCTCAATGGAATTAGAATTTTCTTGGCTTAGAATGATCCTAGGAACATCCCCTATAAACTTGACAAAACAAATCTCGGTAATCGGGCCTAAGATGAAAAACCCCAAATTGGGTGGACAGCCCTGAACCACCATCGAAAACAGCCCACCGGATCCACTGGGTCTATTTTTGGTGTCATATTTCTGATGGACATGTGAGCCTTACATGCTCTCTAAATTCTCCACTAGAAACAGGATTGATATTTCCAGTGGGAATGCCCTGTTTCTGGTGGGTGTTTCCGGTGACAGTGCTGTTTCTTAGGACTAGTGTCTGTACCCTTTGGAGGCAACCTGTGTGGGTTCCTCCCAATATTCCTGATGCATACTGATGTATAGTTCCCTTATGTCTAGGACAATGACGTGCATATACCCCTAAGCCAAAGTTAAATTGATCGATCGGTGGCCGTACTTGAACCCGAACACACCTGATTGTAAACCAGGTGAGGGATGGTTGTTTTATTTTAGACTGTTTAATTATTATAAAACTGTTCACATGCGTAGATTTAATATGCTTAATTATATTGCTCACATGTTGATGGTGATTATCATATGTTACATTCTTATAGATTTCATACAAACTGTTCATTTATATATATGGCGGGATCCAGTGTGGCCGAGGTGGTACTGGTACCGTGATCGCCGTGTGTTTAGTTGTGTGTGTGAGATGAAATCTGACGTGACCGAGGTGGTACCGGTGCCATGATTATCATATGTATATTGTATTCATGCATTGATTATGCGTATTAGAGTTAGTTGTAGTCACGGGTTACACTTTGTGGCCAAGGTCTCACTAGTATCGTGTACCCTGGGACTGCATTTAGAAATGGATGCGCTTCGTGGCCGATGATTGGTACCGATGTCGCGTAGTCCATACTCAGCTGTGATATGCATGCTAGATTAGGTAAACGGTCTCGGGTTTAACTTTGTGGCCAAGGTCTCACTGGTATCGTGTACCTAGGACTATATTTGGAGATGGATTACACTTTGTGGCTAAGGTCTTGCCGCTATCATGTAATTCATACTAACTGTATCACTATAAAGGCATGTAGCATATTTGTGGTTAGTTATCACTCCCTATGCTACTAATCCTTTCCAATAGGGGTTGCGGTGTTGGATAACCCATTGTGGTATGTTCGACGTGCCTTTCCAGAATGCCACACCCGCGGTATGATGTGATTGTAGCCGGAGGTGGGAACGTATCTGGCATAGCCGATGATGTATCAGTGCCGTGACTGCCAGGAGGGGGTTATCATGGGTTTGCTGGGTGACCCATGGACATATTCGGGGATCGATAGGCTTCTAATCACAGCTAGGGTTTGTATCCTTGCGTAGTCGATTGTGGTTCCAAGACGAAGGATACAACCTAATGCACCATAATAGCATTTACCAGACATAGTTGTATTGTTAGGTGGATAATAAATAAATGAACTGCATCACGAGCATCATAGACTATGTGTTTAATTTCCGCTATCATGCATCACGAATTATTATTACTACTATTTTGCTTGGATGTGCTTGACCCCACCCCTCACTGAGCGAGTTGGAAAGCTCACCCCAAGTATACACACTTTTTAGATGATGATGCAGGTACTATCGTGCCTATGGCTAGTGTCTCTTTTTCCAAAAGCAGAGGAGTAAGACCAGGACTGTGCCTGTGACTTTTGTGCATATGCGGTGCCATGGGGTGTTCGGCGTATTTTTGATTATGTTGATACAGGTCTATGGATATTATGTTTTAAACTTGATATATGGAAGTCTTAAAGGATTGTAAATAGAATAACTTGGCTATTGCTATTATATTATCATTAAACGTTTCCCCATTTTATTTATAATTCCGCTACTATACTCTGATTCCACTGTTTATGTTGGTTTGTGATGTGAGATTGTGAAAATGTTAAGGTACTGCTATCAGAGATCCTGGTAGGTTTGTAAGACAGGTACGTGTCTTATTCACACTATCGGTATTCCTAATGGTAAGTTGGATCCACTGGAAATGGAGTGTGACAGCTATGGTATTAGAGTGCAAGCAATGCTCTGCCTTAACTCACAATCTCAGCCAAACCATGATTCTAGGGAAATTAGGATTAAATAAAAATCTCAAGACAACAATAATCAAAATTTCCACAATTAGGGGACAATTATAGGTGTTAAAGTCATTTCATTATAATAGAGAACTTGAATACACAGCTTACATTTTTTCATAAGAAAATAAAGTACTGAAAGTAGGAAGTCCTAACTAGCCTAAGTCTAAGAAATTAACAGCTGAAACAAATGACATAATGTAAAAGTTCAACTAAACCTAAAACATCAAACTCAAATAAAACATTGAAAGGGAAATCCTAAAAAGCTACAGTGGCAAACATGCCACTACTTTTGCTGCTCTTGCCACTGCTGCTGCTGGTTTTGTCCCTGACCCTTAGCCTAGATAGAATTATGCGTTCCTGGAGGAGGCATCGGGATACCAAGATGGAATACCATCGCCTGTATCTGTGCCTCTAGGGAGGCCACTCTATTTTTCATAAGACAATAGGTCCTGTCTATGCTGTTGAGGCGGCCATCTATACTCCTCATTGGAGATGCGTTGGTGTCTAGGCAGGCTATAACATCAATGAGACCATAAGGCCTTGCACCCCTAGTGCCCCAAGAAATAAAAGTAGCCATAGAACCCATAGCCTGGGGATCAGGTGGCGGAGCCCCACCAACCCCAGTAGCTTCTCCTCCTGCACCACCCACACTTCCACCAACATCACCGGCACCGCCACCCTCTATCTCCATAGATTGTTGACCCTCTCCTGGAATAGGAGTCACCTCCCGTAGATCTATGGTCATCTTCCTCAGAGAATCTTCATTGAAGTCTGTGACCTCTTCACTCAAGCGTGCCTTTCCCTCTAAGTCTACCCCAAAGTGGCGAACGATGTCAGTGTGTATTCTTCCATAACACAGGCTTCCCGCTCGGCGATCCACTCCTTCGAACCGAAGCACCATGGTCCACATAAGGAGGTAAGGGAGAAGTATCTACGCCCCCATGTACATGCAGTAGGTCACATAGGCTTACAATGCGGATACCTCTCATAATGTCAGCAAGTGGGGAGGACATTCAACTGAATCGCATGGAAGACAACCTTTGGAGTAGCAAAATAATTGACTGAACGGTTCCATCCCTTGGCCTCCTTAGTCAGCATGTCATTGATCTCCTGAAAGGTATCGAGACTCTGGAATTCATATGCTGGAGTCTGAGTCGGGCAGTACACCAGGTCACCGGCATTGCGGATCATCAGAATATTGGCCAATTGCTCCATGTCAAAGGAGATCTCCACCCCCTTCACATAGGAGGTGACCCGCATCTCTTCGATACCCCGGTTCACGCATTGTAAGTTGGAGTAGAACAACCTGACGAATATGGGGTAGTAGTACTTATTGGGTTTTAAGATACGGTACCACCAAACTTCATCAAACCGTTGATGGAGATGGAATGCACAGAAGTCATTGGTCCTGACACAGACTCTCGGGTCCACATTATGACGCTCAAAGAGTTCCCAATTGTCTCGCTTAGCCACAGAGCAGAACAGGATGGGGTTAAACTGAGCGGCGATGTCTTGCTCCTCTTGTTCAACGGCACGTCGGGTATGTACACAACATCCAGACATTGTTGCAATATGATTCCTAAGGATTTAGAATTAAAAACTAGATTCAATGGCTGAATGTAAAGCTCACAGAGAAGAAAATCATAAAACTAGGTTACAAAGAGAAGGAACATAAGTTTAGTGCTAATGCGGCACCGATTGATCGCAAAATAGCGAGAGGAAGGTGGGGAATAGGTATCAAAATCCTCCTTGCCCATTTCCACACCTTTCCCATAAGAGAAAATAGGTTTTTGTATAAAGGAACCAAGAACTGAGCCTCTTTATGGCCATTTTGCTACCACCGGAAACAGCTCACCGGAAACACTGGGCATGCTTCCAGTGCCTGTTTCCGGTGAAGTGAAAATTTTAATTTTTGCTCTCTATTTTTCCCACTGGAAATACCACTGATATTTTCGATGGATTAAACAATATTTCCTGTGATATGACCCCTGTTTCCGGTGGACTGTTTTGGAAAATAAATCATTTTATTTTTCAAATCTAAAATTTTATTCGGTTACTTTAATGGTGTGCCCCTTTGGGATATGTGTGCGATCGAACCCTAATATGTGTGGGCCCCACTTATGCATGCCCTAACCCAAATTTTGACTATCATATACTTATGGATGCATGCATGTGTTCCAATTACATGCAACCTTGTTTATGTATATACACTAATCGGATTCCTTCACAGGAGTCACGTCACGTAGGAACACCCGATCCAGATCCCAATCATGCCCATCGTCCCCCACTTTCCCTACATAGAATCGGGGTAGACCCCACAATGCACCTTCGGCTCTGCCTATACTTATAGCGCAAGATGTGGCATCTATCATGAATAACATGATGTGGGGAGTTGAAGAAAGGCAAAACCAGTTTATAGCCAGGATCAATGATAGGATCCAAGGGGTAATGGAAGCCTGTAATGCACCGCCCGCACCTCCTACTCCACTGGCACCCATTCCAATACCCACTAGATTGACTACCCTTCAAACATCTAGTGGGGCACAAGTGAATGGGCAGGTGCAAGACCCAATGCTGAAAGCCTAAGCCCATGTACAGGGCTGGATAGACTTGACAAAAATGATGGAGAAGTTTCAATGGCTTAGGCCCCCAATCTTCTCCAAGGTGGGCTAAGACCCGTTGTATCAATCAAGATGGATTGGTGGAATGGAGAAGGTTTTTAGACTGATGGGCTACACTGATGAGAAAAAAATTTTGTGTACGGGCTATCAATTATAGAATGAAGCGAATGATTGGTGGAGTGCCATCGAGCCTATTCTGAGGGATAGTAACTCGAACCCCACTTGGGAAGACTTTAAAGGGGCCTACTTTGAGAACTATTTTTTAGAAAGCTTCCGGGATAGGAGAGATAGTGAGTTCTCTCAGTTGGTTCAAGGTTCCTGGTCAGCAACTCTTCGAGGAGCTATTCCATTTTGCTCCTGAGCATCTCAAAGGTGATAGAGCTAAAGCGAAGAAATTTAAGAAAGGGTTGAGGCCAAGTATTAGGTTAACCATTGTGGGGTTAAAATTACAGACCTATACTGAGGTGGTCCAAGTGGCCAAATCTATTGAAGATTGGCATAGAGACAACTTTATAGCCCAGCAAAGGACTGGAAAGAGGCCAATGGGGTCTATTGATTCTAGGGAGGTAGCAAACCTTTCTGAGTGCCCTATGTCAACCCAACCCCAATGCAATTTAGGAGGCCTGATGCTAGTCAAACTTCCCAGCCCTCCCAGTCTAGTGCTATATCTTAACCTTCGGGATCGAGCCCATGATGTTTTCATTGTGATCAGCCAGGCCACATGGAGAGGACATGCCCCCACCCAAGGCCAAGTGATGCACCCTACACTATACCACCTAGGCCCCAATAGACATATTCAGCCCCTAGACCAGCACAGCCCCTACAGGGCTAGAGACCACAAGGTAGAGTGTTTGCTATGACTATAGAAGATGCTGAGGTTGCACCCGGTGTAGTGACAGGTACATTATTGATATCATTATTGCCTGCACATGTGTTATTTGACTCAGGAGCCTCGCATTCGTTTGTGGCACTGGCATTTGCAAAGAAGATAAGAATTCCACCCAAGGGACTGACTCAATGTTTGGCTATGAGCACCCTTACAAGAAGTGTAGTGGGTTTGAACTATGTTTATGAGCCTTGTCTAGTGACCATAGGTGATTATGAGTTGAATGCTCACTTGATCGAGTTGGATATGACCGACTTTGATGTGATTTTAGGAATAGACTTATTGTCCGCATACAGAGCTAGTGTGCTATGTGCAGAGAAGGCTATCATTTTCTGACCTTATGATGATGATGAATTTGTGTTCTAAGGGGATAGCCCAAGAAACCCAAGAAAGTTATCATATTCACGCTCCAGATGAGAAAGCTACTAGATAAGGGATGTCAAGGCTACTTAGCATCTGTGATGGATACTAAGATAAAGATTAGTCCATTGACCAAGCTAGATGTGGTGAGGGAATTTTCTATGTATTCTAGGATGACTTGACAGGTTTACCTCCAGACCGAGAGATAGAATTTGCTATAGACCTACTCCTCGGCTCGGCAACAGTGTCAAAGGCTCCTTACCACATGGCCCCCACAGAGTTGAAGGAATTGCAAGTGCAACTTCAAGACCTTCTAAAGAAGGGATTCATTAGACCTAGTGTGTCTCCATAGGAGCACTGGTATTGTTCATTAAGAAGAAAGATGGAAGTATGAGATTGTGCATTGACTACCTGGAGCTTAATAAGCTAACCATCAAGAATTGGTATCCTTTGCCAAGGATAGATTATTTATTTGATCAGTTGCAGGGTGCCAAGGTGTTCTCCAAGATCGACCTAAGATCGGGCTATGACCAGCTCAGGATCAAGGATAGTGATGTCAATAAGATAGCCTTCAGATCAAGGTATGGACATTATGAATGCTTGGTAATGTCATTTAGGTTGACCAATGCATTAGCTGCATTTATGGATTTGATGAACCGGGGTATTCCATAATGTCCTAGATAAGTTCGTGATAGTATTTATTGATGACATTCAGGTCTACTCCAAGAGTGTAGAGGAGCATGCCCTTCACCTGAGGTTAGTACTACAACAGCTGAGGGAGAAGCAACTCTATGCCAAATTCAATAAGTGCGAGTTTTGGTTGTCACAGGTGGCATTCCTAGGCTACATTGTTTCAGATAAGGGTATAGCGGTTGACCCAGGCAAGGTGAAGGCAGTTCTAGAATGGGAGACTTCCAAGACTATAGTAGACATATGTAGTTTTCTGGGATTGGCCAGATACTATAGGAGGTTTATCAAGAACTTCTCTCGCATTGCTATTCCGATGACCCGACTCACATGAAAGCGTGTAAAATTTGAGTGAGCTGATGCTTGTGAGAAGAGCTTCAAGAAACTAAGGAAAAAGTTGGTATCAACTCTAGTTTTGACTATTTTGACCGATACAGGTGGTATGGTTGTTTATAGTGATGCCTCCAAGCTGGGATTGGTTGTGTGTTGATGCAGCACGGGAAGGTCATTGCATATGCATCCCGTCAGTTGAAGGATTATGAGAAGAACTACACATCCATGATTTGGAGTTGGCAACAGTGATTTTTGCACTGAAAATCTGGAGACACTACTTGTATGCTGAGAAGAGTGAGATCTTCAGTGATCATAAGAGCCTCACATACTTCTTCACCCAAAAAGAGCTCAACATGAGATAGAGGCGTTGGTTAGAGCTGATGAAGGATTATGATTGTACTATCAACTATCACCTAGGAAAGGCCAATGTGGTAACTGATGCACTTAGTCGAAAATCCCAGTCACTAACTCTTGCATCACTGACCACCAATGAGTATCTCCTAGAGGAGGCTAGGAAAATAGACTTGGAACTATTAGTAGAGGGTGTCACTTTGTCACTATCGGCATTGGTGGTGCAACCTAGTCTGGTGGTGAGGATCACTGCAGCTCAGGTTACTGATGCAGAGTTGCAGAAGCTGATAACAGAATGCCAAGAAGGAACCCAAAGGGACCCGGATTTCTCTGTAACTGAAAGTAGGATTCTCAAGTTCAAAGGGAGTTTGTGTGTGCCCAGTGATGGTGATTTGAGAGACACATTTTTGAGAGAGGGACATAGCTCTCCCTACTCCATTCACCCCAGTAGCACTAAAATGTACAAGGACCTCAAAGGCTCCTATTGGTGGAAAAGAATGAAAAATGATGTGGTCAGACATGTGTCTAGATGCCTCACATGCTAGGAAGTCAAGGCTGAGAGACAGAGTCCCCATGGGTTATTACAGTCCCCACCTATTCCAGAGTGGAAATGGGAGAATATTACCATAGACTTCGTCACAAGCCTACCCCGTACACAGAAGTGTATGGATGCCATTTGGGTAGTTGTGGACCGCTTAACCAAGGCAGCTCATTTTATTCCAATCAAGATCTCATTTTCTATGGATAAGTTGGCTAAGTTGTATGTCGATAACATCATCAGGTTGCATGGTGTACCAGTTAGTATCATCTCTGATTGAGATCCCAGGTTCACTTCCAAGTTCTAGACATGTGTGCAAAAAGGCTATGGGCACACAGTTGGCTTTCAGCATTGCCTTTCACCCCCAGGCCGATGGTCAATCAGGGAGGACTATTCAGACATTGGAGGACCTACTCTAAGCATGTGCCTTGGATATGAGTTATATTTGGGATGAGCACATTTCCCTTATTGATTTCTCCTATAACAACAGTTATCAGGCCACCATCAGAATGTCCCCATTCGAGGCACAGTATGGCAGGAAGTGCCAAACTCCACTCTATTGGGATGAGGTTGGTAAGCGGCATATTTTGGGTCCAAACTTGATATAGGCATATTTTGGGTCCAGACTCTACGTAGATGTTAGGAGAAAGCATCTAGAGTTCGGTGTTGGAGACAAGGTGTTCTTACGAATCTCCCCAGTTAAAGGGGTGATACGGTTCAGCAAGAAGGGAAAGCTTAGTCCAAGGTTTATGGGACTGTATGATGTACTAGAGAGGATTGGACTGGTAGCTTATCGGATAACTTTACCGCTAGAGTTGAAGGTACACATAATGTCTTCTATGTTTCTATATTGAGGAAGTACATTCCCGACCCCACTCACATCTTAACTTACATACCTCGTGAGTTGGATGAGGATTTTGCCTACGTAGAGTATCCGGAGAAGATTATTGATCGGAAGGACCATGTTCTTCGCAATCGCACCGTTTCCTTCGTCAAAGTGAAATGGATGAACCACCCCGAAAAGGAGGCATCCTGGGAATGAGAAGATGAAATGATGATGCAGTATCCTGGATTATTTAATTTTCTAGGTATATTCAATTTCGAGGATAAATTTCTTGTAAGGTGGGGGGAATGTTACACCCGTGCCCTAATCTGGTCTAATTGAAACTGTTGTGACAGGCCTCAGATCGGAGATCGAAAGTAAGACTGGGTTTTGGCTCACATCTGCACATTACCAAAGGGGTAGAGATGACTCCACATGTTCATTCATTGCGTGCCTATCTAACTGGAGGGGATTCATACCTTCTGATCCCAGACAGTAAGTGACCCGACTCTCCACACTTGAATTCTGGCACGCATCAAAAATTTTCCAAATAGCCTTGAGCATGTCTGAGGGCAGCCACCCTTGCGAGACCTACCATGGGATAGCAAGCTATCTTGACCACCGAAAATAAGCCTCCAGAAGTAGTCTGGGCCTGGATCTGGTGCCTATTTTCGATGGGTTGATAAGCTGCTGTTGGGGTTTCGATGCCCGTGGTTCCCGTCACTCGCATTATAAATGACTCCGGATGATCCCAAATCGTCCTTCACATCTTCCTCATGATGTAAGCACTTTATGGACCTAAATGTGTGAGTCCTTGTGCCCCGAATTTCATTTTAACCCGATTAGTTAAAAAGAGGTCCAAACTAAACAGACCCTAAGGCCCACTTAAGTTATAAGTTGGGAAATGAGGATTCATTTCCTTATTTCCCTCATGCCCAACATAAGAGAGGAGAGAAAGAGGAGAGGAAAGAAGAAGAAGAGGAAGGAGAAGGGGTTGGAGGCCTACCTTGGTGCCGGCTACTGCCTTGTTGCCGGAATCACTGTCGGAGGTAAGTACAACCTCCCATACCACTCTCTCTCTTCATTTTAACCTAGGTAAGGCTATTTATGGATGGAATCTTGATGAACAAACCATGTTAAGGTTGTATGATTAATGTTCTACCCTCTTGGTGTTGTTGCCGAGCTTGAACCAAGCCTGGTGAGCTCTGACAATATGTATTGCCAAAAGACCAACTAGGGTTTCGATCGTTCGAAATATATCCCAAATGGCTTAGTGGAATTAGAATTTTCTTGGCTTAGAATGATGCTAGGAACATTCCCTACAAACTCCACGGAACAAATCCCAGTGATTGGGCCCGAGTTGGAAAACCCCAAATTGGGTGGACTGCCCTGAACCACCACTGAAAATAGCCCACTGGATCCACTGGGTCTGTTTTTGATGGTATATTTCTGATGGACATGAGAGCCTTACATGCTCTCTGACTTCTCCACTAGAAATAAGACTGATATTTCTGGTGGAAATACCTTGTTTCCGGTGATAGTGTTGTCACTTAAGAGTAGTGTCTGTACCCTTTGGGGGTGACCTGTGTGGGTCCCTCCTAATATTTCCGACGCGTACTAATGTATGGTTCCCTTGTGTCTAAGACAGTGATGCGCACGTACTCCAAATCTAGAATTGAATTGATCAATCGGTGGCCATACTTGAACCTGAACACACCCGATCGTAAACCAGGTGAGGGATGGTTGTTTTATTTTGGATTGTTTAATTATTATAGAATTTTTCACATGCGTAGATTTAATATACTTAATTATATTGCTCACATGATGAAGGTGATTATCATATGTTACATTCCTATGGATTTCATATGAACTGTTCATTTATATGTATAACGGGATATGGTGTGGCCGAGGTGGTATCGGTATCGTGATTGCCAGGTGTTTGGTTGTGTGAGAGACAGAATCTGACGTGGCTGAGATGGTACTGGTGTCATGATTGCCGTATGTATGTTGCATTCATGCATTAATTATGCGCATTAGAATTAATTATAGTAGCGGGTTACACTTTGTGGCCAAGGTCTTGCTGGTATCGTGTACCCCTGGACTACATTTGAAAATGGATGCTCTTCGTGGCCGATGATTGGTACCGGTGTCGCGTAGTCCATACTCAACTGTGATATGTATGCTAGATTAGGTAAATGGCCTCGGGTTTCACTTTGTGGCCATGGTCTCGCTGGTATCGTGTACCCGGGATTGTATTTGGAGATGGATTACACTTTGTGGCCGAGGTCTTACCGGTATTGTGTAATTCATACTAATTGTATCACTATGAAGGCATGTAGCATATTTGTGGTTAGGTATCTCTCCCTATGCTACAAACCCTTGCTAATAGGGGTTTAGTTGTTGGATAACCCTTTGTGGTATGTTCGATGCGCCTTTCCGAAATGCCACACCCGCGGTATGATGTGATTGTAGTCGGAGGCGGGAACCTGTCCGGCGTGGCCAATGATGTACCAGTGTTGTGACTTCTAGGAGGGGGTTATTAGGGGTTTGCTGGGTGACCCATGGACACATACGGGGACCGACAGGCTTCTAATCATGGCTTGGGTTTGTATCCTTGTGTAGTCGATGGCAGTTCCGAGACGAAGGATACAGCCTAATGCATCACAGTAGCATTTACCAGACTTAGTTGTATTGTTAGGTGGATAATAAATAAATGAACTCCATCACGAGCATCATAGACTATGTATTTAATTTTCGCTATCATGAATCCTAAATTATTATTATTACTGTCTTGCTTGGATATGCTTGATCCCACCCCTCACTAAGCGAGTTGAAAAGCTCACCCCATGTATACACACTTTTTAGATGATGATGCAGGTACTGTCATGCTTGTGGCTAGTGACTCTTTTTCCTCTGGACCCGAGTACCGAGTGAGGCACATGGATTCTGAAAGTGGAGTAGCATGACAAGGACTATGCCTGTGACTTTTGTGCATACGCAGCGCCATGAGGTGTTCAGCGTATTTTTTATTATGGTTATACAGGTCTGTGAATATTATGTTTTAAACTTGATATATGTAAGTCTTGAAGGATTGTAAACATAATAACTTGGTTGTTGCTATTATATTATCATTAGACGTTTCCCCATTTTATTTATAATTCCGCTACTATACTCTGATTCTGCTGCTTATGTTGGTTTGTGATGTGAGATTGCAAAAATGTTATGGTATTGCTATCAGAGATCCTGGTAGGTTTGTAAGACAGGTACGTGTCTTACTCACACCGTCAGTATTCCTAAAGCTAAGTTGGGTCCACTGGAAATGGGGTGTGACATCTGACATCCACGGCCCCCACAATCACACGATCACACAATCACACTGTTGTCACCACTCTATGACTAAATATACATAATTGTGCACAGTGGGTATAAGTCCCGCGGCTCAACGGGACATCCCTCTCTAGTTTGGTAGGGAGTAGTTTATTTACCCTCACACACTCACTTTTCACACATTCACAAAATCACTTTCTTTAAAAACACGTAGGTAAAATCTTCACATAAAAATCACATCAATATACATTACAGTAATAATCACCTTCATCAATTATCAATCACTCCCAAGAATTTATGTTGCACCTAAACACAATTCGGAATAAGTATATAATACAAGCATACAAAACATCTCATCATACAATCAGACCACATCTCTGTGGTGCAACCCCACTATAATCCCCTTACCTCAGCCTGCAAGTCTCTTAATTTTACTCTCTGAGGTCTGAATGCTCAAGTCAAACACTACCTACAATTAATTATATCTCCCATTAATCTCCCAATTCAAAACTAATTCAAATACCTCACTTTCTCCTCAAAAGTCAACCTAAAAAGTCAATCCAAAAGTCAATCCTCCTAGACATAGGTCAAACTCTAGTAAAAAATTCCCCTCAACATATATTATAACCCTTTCGAGGATGAGAATGATCAGATGAGCAATCAAGGAGTAATTAGAAAAACTACAATCTCAGAGTGAAGCTTTCGGATTTCAGTAAATCTAAAATTACTCTCAATCCATTGAACATATGTTCTCTAAATTCGGATTAAAACCTCCCCTAGGAAGGCTCTCCTAACCCCCAAAGTATGCCCAAAAGTTAACGGTCCCAATTACCCCTCTTAGGCAGCCCAGAGAATCCTAAAGAAATCTTTACCATATCTAACCAGCACATGGTCCCAATAATCGGGTCTCAAAATAGCCGATTATTTAATTTGTGTCTTAAAAGAAATAATCCATATGGTCCCCATGAATTAAATCCCAAACCTTTATAAAGAATATCAGATTTAGTTCATGGTTTGGGTCCCATATTGGATCATGGTTTGGTCCCATATTGGGTCCAAAATATTATATATATATATATATATATATATGTTCCCAATGAATTAAATCTCAAATCTTTATTAAGAATATCAAATTTGGGTTGTGGTTTGGGTCACAGTTTGGGTCCCATATTGGATCCCATATCGAGTCCCAAGAAAACCCTAATGGGTCCCAAGAACCCTAACCGTACAAAAAAAAAACCCTAAACCCTAAGAATAATTAGAGTCCAAAAAAAAAAGGAAAAATAGCATAACCAAAACTTAAACTAAGATAATAAGACCTCTGTTGGGTCCCAAAAGAAAAACCAGCAAAAAAGAGAACATCATTACCTGAAGAAGGTTGAAAAACGAAAAGGTAGACTCCAAAATCCCTCTTCCTCTCCCTTTCTTTCTTTCTTTCCCATGATTATGTTCTCTCTTTCTTCCTTTGTTCTTTCTTTCTTTCTTTTCCTTCTCACGATTCTGTTTTCCTTCCTCTTTCTTATTTTAATTTATTTTATTTTTCTTTCATAACCCGCATCTCTCTCTCTCTCTCTTCCCACGGTTTTCTTCCATTTCTCCCCTCTCTCTCTCTCTCTCTCACTCTTATAACTTAATGTGTTGTGTGAATGGGGTGGGGTCCACAAAGAATTTTTTTTTTAAACAAGAGAGAATCTTAAAAATAAAATAAAAGAATCTTAGAAGTAAAAGAAAAGAATTTCAGTTAAATAAAACTCCCTTATTATACTAACAAGATTTGAACCTAGGACCTTTAATTAGTCAAGGTACTAACCACTAGGCTAACTCATTAAGTCATTAAATACACCCTAACTTTAAATATTTAGGCAAGCATAAAAAGCATATATTCTAAGGTTCCAAAATTTGGGGCATTACATCCTCCCCCACTAAAAAGAAAATTTCGTCCCCGAAATTCACATACTTTAGTTGTCAAAAAGATGTGGATAATGAGTTCTCATTTCATCCTCACGCTCCCAAGTTGCTTCTTGTATCGAATGGTTTCCCCATTTTACCTTCACCAATGGTGTAGCCCTGTTTCGCAACACTTGCTCCTTGTGTTCCACTATCTGATCCGGTGCCTCCTCGTATGTCAAGTCCTTCTTCAGTTGGAGTGCCTCATAGCTTAAAGCATGTGAAGAATCTGATAAGTACTTCTTCAACATGGATACATGAAAATTTCGTGCACCCCAAATAAGGTAGGTGGTAGTGCAAGCTGGTATGCCATTGGCCCGATCCTCTTAAGAATCTCAAATGGTCCAATGTACATAGGGCTCAACTTACCCTTCTTCCCAAACCTCATTACTCCCTTTGTAGGGGCAATCTTCAGAAACATCATGTACATTGAGATCAAAACTCTTCCTTTTACTGTCAGCATAGCTCTCCTACCTACTTTGTGCCGTAAAGATGCGTCTTCGAATCAAATCTATCTTCTCACAAGTCCTCTGTAGTATTTCAGGACCAATGATCTTCTGCTCACCCACCTCATCCCAATGGGCAGGAGATTTGTACTTACATCCATTAAGGGCCTTATATGGTGCCATTCCTATAGAAGTCTGATAACTATTGTTATAAAAGAATTCAACAAGTGGTAAATGATCTTTTCAACTGCCCTTGAGATCTACTACACAAGCCCTCATATCCTCCAAGATCTGTAAAGTTCGTTCAGACTGTCTGTCTATCTGTGGGTGAAAGGTTGCACTATAGTCCACTTTGGTACCCATGGCATTATGCAAGCTATGCCAAAAATGTGATATGAACCTCGGGTCCCAATCAGACACAATGGAGACTAGTACCCCATGCAATCAAATAATTTCATCAATATACAACTGAGCCATTTGTTCTAAGGAGTAGGTCATCTTTACAGTGAGGAAATGTGGTGCTTTAGTCAACCTATCAACAATCACCCAAATCGCATCACATCCCCTCTTCATCCTTGGCAACCCTGTGACAAAGTCCATACCAATGTGTTCCCACTTCTACTCAGGTATGGGAAGTGGTTGTAACAGTCTTGACGGCCTCTGGTGTTCGGCCTTCACTTGCTGGCCTGTTAGGTAATATTCTACAAATTAGCAATCTCCCTCTTCGTGTTGTTACTCCAATACACACCCTTCATGTCTTGATACATATTCGTGCTACCTGGATGTACAGAGTAAGGGGTACTGTGCACTTCTTCCATAATTTCCCATTTTAGGTTAGCATCATCAGGCACACAAAGCCTTGTACCACACCTCAAGGTCCCATCATCCGATAGAATAAAACCGGGTTGTTTACCCTCCTTGACTCCTTCCTTCATTTTCATCAATTTAGGATCCTCATCTTGAGAAGATTTGATCTTATCAATTAGTGATGGTTGTATAGTGAGATGTGCCAATCTCCCTGAATTGATTCATCCTCACTTCTATGTTCATCTTCCTTAAGTCCTTTAGTATATGCCATTGTGTAGTTATGAGGGTTGCATAGTATCCCTGTGATTTACTGCTTAAAGCATCTACCACAACATTAGCTTTACCTAGGTAGTAATT
Organism: Macadamia integrifolia; assembly: GCF_013358625.1. Classification (NCBI taxonomy): domain Eukaryota; kingdom Viridiplantae; phylum Streptophyta; class Magnoliopsida; order Proteales; family Proteaceae; genus Macadamia; species Macadamia integrifolia. The sequence continues at coordinate 26,026,051 of NC_056557.1, read as the reverse complement.
GATGGTAACATCATAGTCTTTGATCAACTTGAGCTATTGCCTCTGCCTCATGTTCAACTCCTTCTGGGTGAAGATATACTTTAAGCTTTTATGATCAGTGTATATTTCGCACTTCTCTCCATATAGGTAATGCCTCCAAATTTCCAATGCAAATACTACAGCTGCCAATTCTAGGTCAAGTGTCGAATAATTTTTCTCATAAGGCTTCAGTTGTGTGATGCATAAGCCACTACCTTGCCATGTTACATTAAAACACAGCCAAGCCCCTGCCAAGATGCATCATTATATATCAATAATCCTCCAGTATTGAAGGGGATTGTTAACACTAGGGTAGTTGTTAACCTTCGCTTCAACTCTTCAAAACTTGCTTCACATTCATCGGTCCACTCAAATTAGGAATTTTTCCTCGTTAGTTTTGTCAATGGTACAACAATCCGAGAGAAACCCTCCACAAACCTCCTATAGTAGCTAGCCAAACCCAAGAAACTCCTGATTTCACTCACATTAGGGGGTCTAGCCCAATTACTGACAGCTTCAACCTTGCTAGGGTCCACCGATATGCCATTGGCTGATACTACATGGCCCAAGAAGATAACCTTGTCTAACCATAACTCACACTTCTTGAGCTTTGCATACAACTTTTCTTACCTTAGAATATGCATCACAATTTTTAGATGCTCCTCATGCTCCTCCATACTTTTTTAGTAGACTAGTATGTCATCGATGAAGACAACCACAAACTGGTCCCAGTACTTATGGAAAACCCGATTCATTAAATCCATAAAGACAACAGGTGCATTAGTCAACCCAAAAGTCATAACTACAAAAGCATAATGACCATATCACGTCCGAAAAGCTGTCTTGGGAACATCTTCCTTCTTGACCTTAAGCTGATGATATCCCGAACGAAGATCAATCTTTGAGAACACTTTTTCCCCTTGCAGCTGGTCAAATAAATCATCAATTCAGGGTAGCGGGTACTTAATTTTACTTAATTTTTATAGTGACCCTATTCAACTCCCGATAATCGATGCATAATCTCATCGTGCCATCCTTCTTTACAAAAAGTACAAGAGCACCCCATAGGGATACACTAGGCCAGATATAGCCTTTGTCAAGTAACTCCTATAACTACTCTTGAGTTCCTTCAACTCAGACGGGGCCATATGGTAGGGTGCTTTAGAAATTGGCCTTGTGCCCAGAATAAGGTCAATAGTAAACTTGAGCTCTCGATCAGGTGGTATTCCTATTAAGTCTTTTGGAAACACATTTGGAAAATCCTAAAGAACCAGAATCTCTTCAAAAGTCGGCCACTTAGCTTCAACATCACTTACATTTGCAAAAAACCCCCCAACACCCCTTCTTGAGCATTCTCCTAGCCTTTAAAGCTGATATAATAGGTGTGGATGGTGTGGTTTTAGTACTCACAAGCTGGAATTCAACTTCACCTTGAGGCCAAAAAATGATCTCCTTCCTCGAGCAATCAATACTAGCATGTTATGCAAACAACCAATCCATTTCTAAAATTACATCAAAGTCCTTCATGTCTAACAGAAAAAAGGTTTGCTACCAGTTCATGTTCATTAACTTTCACTACACAAGACTTGAACATCATAAGGGACTCCATAATCTCACCCGACAGAGTGGCAACAGACAACTCATTACTTAAAACACTTCCCACAATATTCATCTTTGACAAAAAAGCATTCGAAACAAAAGAATGAGTTGACCCAGAATAAAAAAGAACATAAGCTAGTCGACCAGAAATGGTAAGTGTACCTGTCACGCCTCAGGTGATGCCTTGGCATCTTGCTCTGTCAGTGTAAAAACTCTCCCTTGTGCCCTAGGCCATTGTCCTCCTTCAGTACTCTGGTTAGACCCTTGAGGACAGTCTTTGATTATGTGTCCTGGCTTCTTACACTTGAAATAGACTCTTTCAGCTAGTTGCTCCAAGCATTCATTAGCATAATGCCCCTTCCTTCCACAGTTATAGAACGTCACAAACTCCTGGCGGTACTCCTCAGAATGGACCTTTCCACATTTGGAGCAATTTCTCATAAGTTTCCTATTATTGCTAAAATCACGCCCCCCCCCCCTCTTGGCAGCTCCACCCTGATAATTTGTTTGGTTTGAATTTCTTCCTCTGTTCATTTGCCTCTGAGTGGCTGTCCACCCTACAACTCTTCTCTGCAATCAGGGCTCACCTAAGCACATCACTATAGTTAGTTGATTGGTGGGTAGTGACCACAATCATTATCTCTGGTTTAAGTCCATCTTCAAATTGTCTAGCTTTCTTCTCCTCTGTGTCTACTAGTCGTGTTGCAAAATGAGCCAGCTTCTCAAACTTTCTCTCATACTCTACCACTGATCTCGTCCCTTATTCCAGCTGTAAAAATTCTTTCTCTTTCTCCCGATGAACTGGAGCTGGGTAATATTTCTCATTAAATACTTTAACAATTTTTCCCAAGTCACTGGTTGAGTATCTCCCCAAAGTACACGCCTCATTGTCTCCCACCAGTAATCAGCAACACACTGTAGCATGAAAGTGGCACACTCCACCTTCAATGTATTAGTAGTCCTGATCCACCTAAATATTTTATTCATCTCTCATAGCCATGACTCAATAGATAAAGGATCAATGGACCCCTTAAACACAAGTGGTCAGAACTTCCTAAACTGCTCGATCACCTTCACTACATCATCTTGTCTCCTCTGATAAACAACCATTTATCTATCAACATGACAAATAATATCAAGTCATCACAAATGTTTTTAGTTCAACTGGCCCATCATCCATCCATGTCAAAATGTTAAAAAAAAAAATCAGAATATGCATTTTATTAGTGTCCTTATGCCATCAGACTCTACTCTTAAACCTATCGCTTTGATACCATTCTGTCATGACCCAGACCCAGACCCAGATACAGGTAAGGGTACAGCACTCGTGGGCAATGATCAAACGATCCAAAACATTCATTAAAACAAACAGGCATATGAGAACACATAATATTCAAATGTCAACAAAATAAAACAGCTACTCATAGATAAAATATCCCAAACCTTACCTACTGGTGGCAATCTAAGGTGTATTCTCAAATTTAAATAAAAACACTCTGGCATAGTTTACATAAATCCACATCCTATTATAAACATCTACCAAAATAAAATAAACTGATAATAGCTTCAAGTCACCCCCAACGCCTGATCCACGCATACCTTCCTCTCAATCATCTGTGATGTTCAAATAATAGGTTACGCTCAACAACCTAGTAAGGGAAATAAGTAAAGCACATCACAGGGCAAACCATCAGACAAAAACAATGGTTAAAAAAAATAGTTTTAATTTTTCAAAACTACACTTTTAATTAAAATGTGATCACATATAAAAAATATTCATTTTTATCACACTTTAGTCAACACTGAGGGAAATAAGCTACCCCCCATAATACTAGAGGGAAATACGGCCCTCACAATCACACGATCACATAATCACACTATTGCCACCACTCTATGACTAAATATACATAATTGTGCAAAGTGGGTATAAGCCCCGCGGCTCAACAGGACACCCCTCTCTAGTTTGGTAGGGAGTAGTCTATTTACCCTCACACACTCATTTTTCACATATTCAAAAAATCACTTTCTTTAAAAACATATAGGTAAAATCTTCACATAAAAATCACATCAATATACATTACAGTAATAATCACCTTCATCAATTATCAATCACTCCCAAGAATTCATGTTGCACCTAAACACAATTCGAAACAAGTATATAATACAAGCATACAAAACATCTCATCATACAATCAGACCACACCCCTGTGGTGTAACCCCACTATAATCCACTTACCTTAGCCTGAAAGTCTCCTACTTTTATTCTCCGAGCTCTGAATGCTCACGTCAAACACTACCTGCAATTAATTACGTCTCCCATTAATCTCCCAGTTCAAAACTAATTCAAATACCTCACTTTCTCCTTAAAAGTCAACCTAAAAAGTCAATCCTCCCAGACATAGGTCAAACTCTAGGAAACAATTCCCCTCAACATGTATTATCACCCTTCCAAAGATAAGAATGATCAGATGAGCAATCAAGGAGTAATTAGAAAAACTACAATCTCAGAGTGAAACTTTCAGATTTCAGTAAATCTCAAATTACTCTCAATCCGTTGAACATATGGTCTCCAAATTCGGATTGAAACCTCCCCTAGGAAGGCTCTACTAACCCCCAAAGTATGCCCAAAATTTAACTGTTGGATTGTAAATAATTTAGGAAATATAAGTTCTGGTCTCCCAATTACCCCTCTTAAGCAACCCAAAGAATCCTAAAGAAATCTTTACCATATCTAACCAGCACAAGGTCCCAATAATTGGGTCTCAAAATAACCGATTAATTTAATTAGGGTCCTAAAAAAATAATATATATGGTCCCCATGAATTAAATCTCAAACCTTTATATAGAATATCATATTTGGGTCACGGTTTGGGTCCCATATTGGATCATGGTTTGGTCCCATATTGGGTCCCAAAATATATATATATATATATATATATGTTCCTAATGAATTAAATCTCAGATCTTTATAAAGAATATCAAATTTGGGTCACGGTTTGGGTCCCATATTGGATCCCATATCAAGTCCCAAGAAAACCCTATTGGGTCCCAAGAACCCTAACCATACAACAAAACCCTAAACCCTAAGAATAATTAGTCCCAAAAAAAAAGGGAAAACAGGATAACCAAAACTTAAACTAAGATAAATAAGACCTCTATTGGGTCCCAAAAGAAAAACCAGCAGAAAAGCGAACATCATTACCTAAAGAAGGCTGAAAAACGGAAGCGTAGACTCCAAAATCCCTCTTCCTCTCCCTTTCTTCCTTTCTTTCCCATGATTTTGTTCCCTCTTTCTTCCTTTCTTCTTTTCTTTATTTCTTTCTTTCTTTCTTTCTTTCTTTCTTTCTTTCTTTCTTTCTTTCTCACAATTCTGTTTTCTTACCTCTTTGTTTATTTTTTTTTTCTTTCATATCCCACGTCTCTTTCTCTTCCCACAGTTTTCTTCCATTTCTCCCCTCTCTCTCTCACTCTTCTAACTTAATATGTTGTGTAAATGGGGTGGGGTCCACAAAGAATTTAAAAAAAAAATAAGAGAGAATCTTAAAAATAAAATAAAAGAATCTTAGAAGTAAAAGAAAAGAATTTCAGTTAAATAAAACTCCCTTATTTACTATACTAGCAAGATTTGAACCTAGGACCTCTAATTAGTCAAGGTACTAACTGCTAGGATAACTCATTAAGTCATTAAATACACCCTAACTTTAAATATTTAAGCAAGCATAAATAGAATATCTATATATATATTCTAAGGTTCTGAAATTTGGGGCATTACAGAGAAGGGCCGACCCCAATGGGGTAAAAGAGAACCTTATTTGCAAAGAAAGATAGATCGACCCAACCTGGTCAACAAGAGTCAGCAAGAGACCTCTTCTACAAGGAAAGGAAGGGTCGACCCCAATGGTTAGAAAAAGACCTTATCCATGAGGGAAGAAGACTAAACCAACCTCGACGGCAAAAGAAAACCTCATCTGTGAGGAAAAAAGTGCCAACCCGATCTGGTTGGCAAGAGACCTTTTTCGCAAGGAAAGGAAGGGCTATTGCCAATAGTCGGTAAGAGAAGAGCTCATCCATGAGGAAAGAAAGACCGATCGAACCTGGTCGGCAAGAGACCTCATCCGTGAAGTGTGAGGGTAGCGGCAGGAAATGCCTCCACCCTTTGTAAAAAAGGCTGGCATCGATTCTGTCCTCTCTTCTCTTTCTCTTTTTAATGAGGGAGGGGTGTGTCATGTTTGCTTTGTTTGCAGGCCCTGCACAGCCATATTGCCGCTCGGAGATATGTCGAGGCCTATTTCGTAAGAGTGTAAAGTTTTTCATTCTAGACGGGCGCTTCATGATGGTCCAATACGGGGATTGGGATCATACAAAGGGGTTTGGAGTCACCACCTAGGATAATGTGCCTAAGACTCGGGGGTGGGCCCAATTCTGGAGAAAATGACCCGATAATTTGTCTGGTCCAGAGATTTAGGGTAAGTGTCAGGTTATAGAGTTGGAAAGGTATTAGGCACCCAATTTGCTCGATTCAACCGGTCTTCCTACTAGATGCTTAAGAATAAACATTTTTCACAATTATTACTATTCCACATAGATGGCCAAGTTATCACACATATATACATTGACTGAATTTAAACTTCTATATACATTAAAATAAGGTCTATTAGATATCTACATTATGCTTAAATGAGGAGAGAGATTATACTTGAATTTGACCCCTGTTTTGGGTCAAGAGGGGTGGGCCCCTGATTAGTACTGACTTGGACTATCTTTCCTATTCTCCTAGCTCAAGGGAAGATGGTCTTGACCTCCAACTTCCTTTCTGGAGAGATGCTGAGTGTGATGATATTCGGACAGGGTTCTGGCTAGGAACGGTTACTTTCAGATTTGGATTCAGATAGAGCTTCGACTAGAAAAGGCTATTTTTAGATTTGGATTCAGACAGAGCTTCGACTAGGGAAGGCTATTTCTAGGCTTAGGATGAGGTGGCACTCCAGTAGAGCTTCTGTTGGGGATAGGCTAGGGAGGGCTAGGCTAAGGTGGCACTTCGGCAGAGCTTTCGCTGGGAATGGCTATTTCTAGAAAGATGCACTCGGACAGGACTTCAACTAGGAATTGCTATTTTTGGAAAAAATTGGATTGACCTAAAAAGGGATTGAGGAGCTTCAAAGCCTCGAAGAACACTTTGAAGATCTAAATAGAGTTTTGGATCTTGACAAAGATCTCTCCGTAGACCCGAAGAACCTCAAAGTGAGGGTTTCTACTTTGGGTAAAACACAAGAACACTCAAATGAAAGGGTTGAAGAACATACTACTTTTGGCAAAAAACTGGATCAAACTATGAACTTGGATTGAAGATCTTCAAAGTCCTGAAGAACACTTTGAAGATCCAAATAAGATTTCGGATCTTGACAAAGATCGCTCCAAAGACCCGAAGAAAATCAAGAGGGGGAGGGGAGGAGAGTTTCACTACAAGGGAGTGAGGTGGGATTTTGGCGTGTGAAATCCAAAAAAGGAGGGTATTTATAGGTTTTTCTAGCCAATGGGAAAGGGGGAACCTCTTCGTCCATCGGACAAAAGAAGGTTTCGTGGGGGGAGAGGACCTTTATACACTGGGTAAAAGAGGGGTTTGGACCAAAATGGGTGGGGAAGGTTTTTGTCCAATGGGTAAAAAGTGGGTTCTTGGGAGTGAGAAACACTACCAAAAAAGAGATTTTTGAGCTTCAAGTGGGTGAAGGGGGAATCCCCTCGCCTACCGGGCTAGAGGAAGAACAAAATCGGTCATTATCAGTGGTGCGAATGATTGGGCCAAAGTGTATAGGACGGGGTCATGGGTGTACGGCGCATGGCACGGGCAGAAACTGGCAAAGGGGGCACAGGCATGGGTAGTGGATGGAAAGGTTGGGTAGTACGTGGTGCGCAGGTATGTGTAGGCTGGCCTCCCATTCAGCACACAGGCATATGGCATGGGCACAGGCCAGTGACCATGGGGGTGTAGGTCTATGCCCGCAGGGGCACGAGATGAGGGGCAATGGAGAGGGCAAGAGGTGCTGGGCAGTGGGCCTATGAGGCGCACGTGCGGGTAGGCTAGTGTGGGGCCACAGGCTGTGGGCACGGGGGCATGGGGGCAAGAGCTTATGTGTGGGGTGCGGGCTGGGGATCATGGGTAGTGCTTGGCTAGTGGGCAGCGGCTTGGCTTGGGTGGTGCATGGTAGGTGCATGGTAGGTGCATGGTAGCATGCTCTACAACCCATGGGTATCAACCATGTGCCATTGCCATGGGAAGCAGCCATGGAATACGGCTATAGGCAGCAGGCATGGGCTGTAGCCAAGGGTAGCAAGCACGAGTGAGGGCTGGCCTGTTGGCCAGCACGCATAATTATGGGTTTTTCTAGTGACTATTATGGGAGATCTGTTGGTCCAATTTTGACGTGCCATATATCGTCAGAATCATTTTCTTAAGCACTATCCATCCATATGGTCATCTTGATTAGATTCCTTCGTATATGAAAAGTCAAAATTGGACCCTCTTCTCCCCCGCATGGGGGTTTTCAGGGTTTCGGGTAAGGCAATATTTTCATCAACATCTCTATTGATCAGAAGCCGAAAGTCATGTCCATGATCCATATTTCATCATAGCTGGAGGAGGATGACAAAATTAGGTGTCTACAGAATGCCCCTCTTTGGCTGAGGCCTGTGCCAACGGCCGAAGGGCAAAGAAAAGAACGACCGCATTTTGTCACCCAGATCATGTAATGCCATCATTTTTCTCACTAATGACGGAGTTGAAAATGCAATAAGTAATATCTCTTAACTATTTTGAAGTTTAGGACTTACCTAAGCTGTCGATTCGTAGGAAAGAAATTTGCTACTCTTCCAATCCTATAAAAGATGTCAGTATCTGTTTTTGGGTTTTCCTTAACTGAGCTTCACATATGCCAGTTCAGAGAATTTGACCTCCAAGCTAGATCTTTTGAGCCAATCTGGACTATCTGGGATCGAGGGTTGTAAGAGAGGAATTCGCTGCTCTTCCACTCTTGCAACAAGTAAAAATGTTTGATCCTTTGATTTTTCTTAGCTGGGCTTCACATGTGCCAGTTCAAGGAATTTGGTCTTCCAGGTGGGTTCTTTCAAATCAGGTTGGGCTATCTGGTCTTCCAGGCAGGTTCTTTCAAACCAAGCTAGGCTATCTGGTCTTCCAGGAGGGTTCTTTTGAATTGGTTTGGGTTATCTGGTATTCCAGGTGGGTTCTTTCAAACCGGACTAGTCTATCTCGTATTGTCAATTATAGGAAAGAAATTTGCTGCTCTTTCAACCCTATAAAAGACACAAATATTTGATTCTCTACTTTTGATTTGAACTTTGAATTTTGGGTCTTTATTTGGAATATTTTGATATGAACTTTGAATTTTGATGCTTGATTTAGAATCTTTTGATTTAAACTTTGAATTTTGATGCTTGATTTGAACTTTGAATTTTGATGCCTGATTTAGAATCTTTTGATTTGATTTTTTTTGGGGGGGGAAACGAATTTTTTTATAAAATGGGTCCCCCTCCCCTATTCATTCTTCATTCTAACTTTTCTGAGTGAGTTTTGAGTTCCTGGAGCTCTCTAGTTTTTCTTGAAGTTTTCCTTCTTGTTCTTGGAGTTTTTCTCCTTGCTCTTGAAGTTCTTGAAGATCTTCATCTTATTCTTGATGTTCTTGAGGATTCTTCATATTGTTCTTGAAGGAGGATTCATTTGGATAATTTGATATTCTTGTGGGCTTTAATGTAATTTAGGAAACTTTCTAGGGCTTCTTACAATTTCAAAAAGTTTCTAGGGCTTCTTATAATTTTCAGAAAATATGGCTGATAGGAGAAAGAGAAAGACTTTGGGAGAAGTCTAGCTTGAGATTTGCAGCAATCCTTCCCGCAGGGACAAGGGTCTGGCCGACTGGTACTCTAGACAAACCCTTCATAATAGTCGGAATCACGTCTGCAACTCCATATGGGGTTCCTGGGTAAGTCTTTATACTATATTCATTATTTTGATTACCTTTATTTTTGCTTTGTCTTTCTTTTTATGCTGTTTTGCTCTTCTTTTTTTTTTTCTTTTTTTTTTTTGCATTCTTTTATTCCATTAGCATGAGGGGAAGGAACCACCAACCTTGGCCTCGTATGGCCATCTGAACATAGTTCAGTTATGGCATAAGATGCTTCCTTGTAGAGTAAAGAAGACAATTGGCGCAACATGCCTGGGCCGATTAGCTTTGGTGGAGACCCAAAAGTTTAACCTGACACTGGTGGGGGCTCTAATGGAGCGTTGGTGGCCCAATACTCATTCTTTCCATCTACCTATTGGAGAGATCACCATTATGCCTTTGTGCTTCTATGCCTTGATAGGCATTCCATTCGGTGGTAGATCTATGACCCTTCCCAAGGCTCCAACTGTCCAGGAGTTCGCAGACCTGACCGGCATCACCATTGCAACCGGCCAGACACACATCTGCCTAGGGGAGATTAGTGCCCGATGGTGGAAAGTCAGCTTGGGGGAGAACCTAGGTAACATATCTCAGGTGGCCCATTCCTTCTTACTGTTTGTTGTGGGTTAGTGCCTCTTCAGCAACCTCCGAGGGGGAGTGGATATCTGTCTGGTGTACTTCCTTCGAGATCTTCATACAGTAGACTCTTGGGATTGGGGCGGGGCTACCTATGCATATCTTCTGGGATCCCTAGATCTGCTGTCCTATAGAGGCAGGGACCTCAAGGGGGCAGGCTTCATTATTCATGTAACTTTCCTTCTTGTACCCATTTCCTTTCATTCATCTAGATTGCACTTTCTTACTTTAATTTCTTGAAACAGCCTTGGTGCATTGAGCACTTGAGGACTATAGCTCCCAAACTGAGGGACCCTGAGGCATTCTTTTTCCTCGTAGCCACGAGGTGGGGAGATAACCGGGTGCTCAGGGCTCGACGCTATCCTTCGGGGACCAGTGCTCGTTTTCTTTTGAACGATCTCACCGAGGTATGCCATATCTGACACTGAAGTTCCTTTCATCTTCTGTTGTACTTACTTCTCCTTGGTTTTTCAGGTTACTTGGAGACCATTCCATGATCTCATATTTCTAGATCTTCAAAGATTAGCCTTGGTTAAGCACTTATCCGAGCACCGAGTCCTTTTTCAAGGAATGTGGGGTCACGCCTGGTATTTGGGGGAGACAGTAGTACCCCAGTGGTCGGATATCAAGCCACGCCCTTCTCCCGGTCTTCTTCCACCCACTATGCATTGCCCAGAGATCATCTCAGCAGACAAGATGGAGCGTTTGGCTGGTAGAGTATAGGATGACTCATTTCTGGATCAAGATAGGGACCATGGAGCCTTCCTGGAGGAGGAGATAGTATGCACCCCTCTTGGTCCTGATGGTCCAGTGGTATGTTATCCTTTCTTGAGTATTTCCTTCAAATCCTTTTCTGTTTTGGTCTTGACTGACTTCTTTCAGGGGAGAGTGAGTCGTGTAGATCCTTCTACTGTTCGGTTGCATACCAGTGCTATCGATCCTTCACAAGTAGGACCCTCTACAAGTGCCGGAGGATCTCTCAGGGTTGCTAACTTCCCCTTCCATGGCTTCCCTGCATGGACCTATCCCAACGTAGCCAACCCCAGTCTCCCTCATCTTCTGGAGCCGAACATAGATGTAGACGCTTCCCTTGGGCTGCCTATTCCTTATGATTATGTGAGTATCTGATCATCCTCCAATTAACTCTTGATTTCCTCTGGCTGATATGCTCTTTCTTAGGTGTCATCAAAGGTCTATGCTGAGATTAGGAGGATGCACTATAGCCTATGCAAGGTTATAGTTGCTAAGGATCGGGAGATCGCATGGTAGGATGCACTGATTCAGGATCTGACCCAGAGGCTGGAGCAGGCTGGACTAGCATCTGCGGATTCCCCAGCACTCCATGAGGATGGTTTAAAGTATGGCTCAGATGATGGATTTTGACTTATAGGGATTTGTTCTTGCAGTTACTGAAAACACAAACACATGGATATTTTCTTTCTTTTTTCTTTTTCCCTCCCCTTGTTTGTTCATCATTTTATTTCAGCATCATATAAAAACTTACTTTTGGCACAAAGAAAATCTTTCTTTTTTTTGTTTTGTTTTTTGTTTGCATGCAATGTTCAGGCATTATCAATTCCATAACTCAAGTCATAATTAGAATAATTGGGGTTACATGAGAATCCAAATACTTCCTCATTCTATTCCCAAGTGAATTACTTGAAAAGGGGAACAATGTTCCTACCATAGATGGGATAGGTGAGTAATAAGGTGGGGAGACAATTCTTGAGGTGGGTGAAAGTTCACTAACTCATCTGGGTCCGTCTCCTCGAGCCCATATTATCGGCTGATGTACATAGGCAAATAAAAGGATGTATGAGTCAATCCCATCAACCTAACATAATTGCAACCATGGGTCTTCATCAAAAAATCTTCTTGTGGCCTCCCTGGGCCCCTCCATGCGATATCTTGCACAGTTCTTTCCTGCAGGTACTTCTCCCAATCAGTGATGAGGTCGAATTCTGGAACTTCCCTCTTGTCCTAGTAGTAAAGAGCTCCGAGTGGGCCTCCTTTTAATGGTTTGGTTAACTTCAGCTTCTCGAGGAGCCAAATCTGAAAAATAGCAGGACTCCCTTGATAATGATCTAGTCTAAATCTATGGCCATAGCTCATGTCATCGAATCCCTTGAATGTTTCTGAAAGCACCGTAGGGATGATGTCACCTCCCTTCTTCAACTATTTTACCACCTCAATCAGAACAGATGGTGTACCATGCCTGGGAGTGCGGAGAACATAACGAGCTATCATGCAAAGTAAATAAGCATCCTATGATCTCTATTGATGGATTCCTCCCATTGGTAGATATTGGATGAAGATCTAGGCCACCTTCAGAATGTCGATCTTCCTATACCTGATAAATTGCTTCACTTCCTCTTCTTTCTATCCAAAGAAGTCTTGAATTTCCTCTGAGTAATTTTTTGTCAAAGATGGTTGGAGCAAACTGCCTTTGGGTGGTGATAACATACAAACCCAAAATTCTTCGAGAGTTGGGAAAATCTCTACTAATCCAAACTGAAATACATGCAAGTTGGCATCCCAGTGTTGAGGCACCTGCCCGAGTAATTGGTGATGTAGCTTCTCACATCCAATCCGGCCAAGAAATGACACATTCATGGATTCCAGCAATCCTGGTGCCCACATATTTATGTCTAAAGTCCATTTCCTCAATGTCTCAACCAAAAAGCCCATGATTTTTCCTGAAACCAACACAAACAAAGAAATATGATGATTTATCAAACGATTACTCATTAGCTAATGACTCAAACCAGCCTTTACCACTATTGCATCAAGCTCTTTTTTTTTTACTGATCAAGGGTGGGGAATAAACTGGCCTTGATAAACTAGTGCCGAGTGGCAATTTTCTTTTAGGGGATAGAATCCTGGATAAGGGTAGACAAGCCATAGGTGAATGATAGATACCTAATGGCCTTGCATGCCAAATTTTGATTCTTGGGGGACACAAACTATGATGATCTTTTAAGATGCTTTGGTTATTAATCGAGGAACCAATTTATTGCCTTTAGATGGCTGAGACCACACTCGCACGTGTCAAGTTGCCTACATATCCCTCAAAAGGAATCAAGTCTGACGTATTTCAGGCTATTTACCCTTTCAGACATAATATTTCTTGAGTTGATCCATATTGACCAGTCTAGGTATTTCTTCGCCATTATTATCTGAGTTTCACAGCTTTGCCTGGTAGAATTTCATTAACAATGAATGGATCGCTCCAGTTGGGCCTAAATTTTCCTCTTGGGTCATAAATTGGGGCTCTTTGTTCCCGAAGAACAAGTTTTCCCACCTCTATGTGACGGGGCTTCATGTTCTTGTTGAAGGCCCGGGCCATTCTCAATTGATATTTCTTCAGATTATCCATGCCTTTCATGTACCTTTCATCAAGAAAGTTGAGCTCATCATGTCTGGCCTTTACCCAATCTCCTTCAGGTAGCTGACTATCAAAGAGCACCTTGAGCAATGGTACCAATATTTCCACGGGTAGAACTGCCTCAACCCCATATACCAAGGAAAAATGGGTTGCCCCTATCGAGGATTGTACAGAAGTCCGGTATGCGCATAAGGCAAGGGGCAACTTATCAGACCAATCCTTGTGTGTTTCTGCCATTTTCTATAAGATGACTTTGACGTACTTGTTGGCTGCTTCCACTGCCCCATTGGTCTGTGGCCTATAAGTGATAGAGCGATGTCTTCCGATACTGAACTTTGTGCAGATTTTGTCAGTCTTGCTCCAAAAATGGGATCCCTGATCTGATATCAATTCTTAAGGTACTCCATATTGGGAAATAATATTTTCTTGGATAAATTTGGCTACCTTAGCAGACATGAGGACCGCATAGGATTGAGCTTCCCACTTGGTTAAATAATCAATGGCTACCAAGATGAACTCGTGACCATTAGATGCCTTGGGGTTGATCTTCCCAATGATGTCAATGCCCCAAGTGGAGAATGGCCAAGGTGAACTGAGCGAATGCAACTCTGTTGGCTATGTATGATATTAGCAAATCTCTGACACTTGTGGCATTTCTTGACAAAGTCCACATAATCTGCTTCCATTGTGTTCCAGTAATATCCCAGCCTGAGGATCTTCTTAGACAACATCTTGGCATTCATGTGGGGTCCACAAAGACCTTGATGAATTTCTTCCATGATGGTTGTAGCTTTCTCTTCATCCACACACAACAACTATATTCCGTTATAGGATCTCTTGTATAACAGATCCTCGTGAAGAATAAACTAGGTGGCATATCTTCTCAGACACTTCTTTTCTCTGTCAATTGCTTCAACTGGGTACTTCATTTCCCTAATGAAATCCACTATGTGAGCAAACCAAGACCGACCATCCATAGTGAGAGAGTTCACTGAATTCTGATAAATGGGCATGCTTCTTTGTTCTACCAAGAATGGTCGAACCCTAGCCATAAGGTTATATTCTACCATGGAAGCCAAAGTTGTAAGGGCATCAGTAAACCTGTTGTTATCTTTCTGGAGGTATTTGAACGAGATCTTCTCAAAGTGTTCAACCACCTCTTCCAGATGTTCTTGATACGACTTCAGCTTTTCATCTCTAGTTTTCCACTTTCCTTACATCTGACAAATGACAATGGATGAATCTCTATACACCTTAATCCTTTTAACCCCAATGGTCAGGGTCGTTTCTAGTCCCAAAGCACAAGCTTCATACTCAGCAATGTTGTTGGTACAAGGGAAATAGATGCAAAATGATAAAGGCAAATAAAAGCCATCAGAAGTAATAAGCAATATTCCAGCACCACATCCCTTCTGATTGGCTGCTCCATCAAAGAATAACTACCATTCATTAATTGTGTCTTCTTCTTCCATCATTGCAATTCCTTCATCGGGAAAGGCATCATCCAAGGATCTTCCATCTTCTATGGGATGGGTAGCCAAATGATCAGCTATGGCCTGCCCTTTCATAGATTTCTGAGTAACATAGGTGATGTCGAGTTCTGACAGTAAAAGCAACCAACGGGCCATCTTTCCAGTTAAGGCTGGTTTCTCAAAGAGATATTTGATGGGATCCATCCTTGAGAACAAGTGCACCGGATAAGAAACCATGTAGTGTCGCAACCTTTTCGTTGCCCAAATCAGTGCAGCACAAGTTCTGTCCAAAGATGTGTACCATGTCTCATATTCTAAAAACTTCTTGCTAAGGTAATATATAGCATGTTCTGCCCCCTTTTCTATCTCCTTCTATGCTAGCAAAGAGCCCATGGAATATCCTCCCAAAGCCATATACAATAGAAGCGGTTCTCCTTCCACCAGCGATGTTAATACTGGTGGGTTCATGAGGTATCCCTTAATCTTGTCAAAAGCTTGTTGGCATTCGTCATTCCATTCCGTGGGCTGATCCTTCTTCAGCAACTTGAAAATTGGTTCACGGATGATAGTCAACAAAGCTATGAACATGCTAATATACTGGATGTGACCCAGAAATCCTTGTATTTGCTTCTCTGTCCGAGGTGTGGGAATTTCTTGAATTTCCTTGATCTTGATAGGGTCGACTTCAATGCCTCTTTCACTCACCAAGAAACCTAACAACTTCCCCGCTATTGCCCCAAATACACACTTCTGAAGGTTCAACTTCAATTGATACTTTTTTATTCTTTCAAAGAAATGCCTTAGCGCAGGAATATGCCCTTGTCGATCTTTTGACTTCACTATCATGTCGTCCACATAGACTTCCACATCTTTGTTCATCATTTCATGCAATATGGTTGTAGCTGCTCTCTAATAAGTTGTCCCAGCGTTCTTAAGTCCAAAAGGCATCACTTTGTAACAATAGGTTCCAGGTGAGCCTTATCTTCTTCTCCCATTCTCTCTTCAGGAGAACTCGAGGACTTGGTGCTTCCTTCAATTGAATTAATGTTGTAGGATCACCAGAGGAAGACCCAGTCTCAATCAGTGTAATTTCTGCTATCTCAGTTATGCAACTGTCTTGGTCACCTTTATTGACTAGCATTTTCTATTGTTCAACTTCATGAGTCACCCAGTTGAACTCATCTTGAAAAAGCACTTCAAATCCTGGTTGTATCTTTGCTGCGGTTTTATCAAACCATGGCTCCACATTTCCACAAAAGGGGAAATCCTCTCCTTCTTTTACAAAATACCCATTGAGAGTAAGGTAGTAAGAGACAGAGATCTTTCTAGTCATCCTCAACACTTTTTGCCCCTTGGTGGTCAGAGGAGTGTACCCAAGACTATTCTTTCCCTTGTTCGCCACCAAACTATGCTGCTTTGGAACTCCTTGATGATATTTTCCTAGTCCCATGCCAGGAAAATATTGCATATTCTTCATCAACAGAGTCATTAGCAGACTCTAGATGGCTTCATAGTTAGCTGGGACTTCCTCCTTTGGCCCTTCTTTAGCAATGGCTGCACAAGTTGTATCTAATTCAAAATCACTTAGTTGGAGCTCTTGGTCTTGCTCTTCCCCATTTTCAATGTTATCCAAGGTATTCACCACTTCGGGATCTCCAGTTACTATGATCACCTTTCCTTCATAGATGAACTTCATTTTTTGGTGGAGACTAGAGGACATTGCCTTCGTAGGATGCAACCAGGGCCTTCCTAAGAGCATGTTAAAAGCTACTGGTATGTCAATAACTTGGAAATCAATGTCGAACTTTGTCAGGCCAATTTTTACAACAAGGGTAATGATGCCAAGGATCTTCCTCTTGGTATTATCATACGCCCAAATGATTTGGGTGGTTGGCCTCATTTTTTCTTAGTTGATGCCAATATCTCTCATCACCTTCATACCAATCCCATCTCAAGCTATTTCTTCACACTGTTAGTTCCTGCCTCATTAGTCCTTAACTGTTCTACCGCTAGAGCCTTGCCCTTGTAGTCTTTCCCACTTCTACTTTCCATCACGTCGATAGGTTTCTTTACCATAATCTCCATGGGATAGCAGTCTTCATCATCATTGTTTGTTAGGGTGATTATCCCTACCATAGAATCATCTTCTTCTTCTTATTCTCCTTCCCTGCTTGGGGTGGGAAGTTGAGGTCCTCCACAAATATCCATAGCTCTGGCTCGTAGCTTCTTGACTACATTAGAAAGCTGTTGGAATGCAGCATCTACCGCCTTTGCGAAAGTATCATCTGGCCCTATTTCTTCCAGGTCATCCAACTACTCACGGTAGTAATGATCACTGATAGTTACTTCACCCAGCAAGTTGCCAATTTCTTCCACCCTCTCCTGCATTCTCAATGTATTGGAGTATACTTCACACAGCTTTTCCTCCATCTCTAATGCGGATTCGTGTTCCTCCAGATAAATTTATATTGGCTCTCTAGATCCTTCATCACTTTCTGAATCTGACATAGAATCATCTCCTCCTATACAGAGGGAAGGGTAAAAGCCACCTGTTGGATCAACTATTAAATCATCACCACCAATAGCATAGACTGAGAAATATGTCGGATATTCTGGTGAGCAATATTCTGACTCATCATCATAATCATTGTACAAAGGCCCTTGGTAGTCATCCCAGTCTAGATACCCATCATCCTCTTGAGAATCAGAGTCATCTCCATCCTTCTCATCTTTATTCTCATCCTCATAATCATCGTCATCATCCTCTTCTTCACTGATTTCTCCCTCACTTAGTTCTTCATCAGATTCTTCTAGACCATCAAATTCTCTGGCATCCAAACACTCATAGTATTCAGAGCATATGGACTGAAATATTTCCATAGGGTTGGTCTTGACATCAATGGCTCGAAGTTGGACCAGTCCTCACTCATCATCTTCTGTGTCACTCCCTATGTGGATTAGGGAGACGTGTTCCTTAACCTATTCCCCTATGGTCAATACGGTTACTGCTCTAAGAAGATCAACTGTAACCTCTTCAATTATCTCTGGATCATCCTCTAAAGATACAATGGGCTGAATTAGAGAAGTGGGATCACTTTCTTGGTCTTCCCCTAATGCATTCACTAACCCTGTTGATGAGGTCATTTTTGGAGAATCTGGTAGTGCAAGCATATCCTTTTAATCATACCCGTATGTCCATCCTTCCTTGGGGTTTTACACTGAACCTTGAGATGGGATTGGTATGAAGGTGATGAGGGATATGAAGCAGGATGGTATGAAGACAAAGTGATATGGGAGGTACAATATGAAGATTGGCGGTGATAGGATGAAGAGGTTCCTCCACTTAGATGGTGGGGGAAAGGTTGATGATATGGTGGAGGCTAATAATATGGTGAAGGTGGAAGGTATGGTGGGGGTTGGTAATGTGGTGTTGTAGACCCTTTTTTTGATGAGGAAGGATGAACGGCGGGTGTCTGATTTTCTGATTCTTCTTCTGATGATTCTCTTCTTCTAGGAGTCCTTATGATTCTTGCCCTTTGACTCATGATTTTCCTATAAGCTCAGGCATTCATATAATTCTTCCAAACTCTAGGTACAATGAGTTGAGTGGGATCACTCTCTGTAGTTTCTTCATCTAGATTGTTCACATGATCAAGGATTGGATTGGTATTGACATTGGGAGGTTGTTTGACTTCAACCTCAATAGTTCCATTATCTACCAAGTCCTGAATTGCTTGCTGTAAACCCAAGCATCTTTCAATAATATGCCCCTTCTGAGTGTGGTAGGCATAATATTCATGATCCCTATACCAAGCTGGAGGAGGGATATTGATCACTCTTGAAGCCATTGTCCCTAGCAATCCTTACTTTTTTAACTTCTCATATGTGGCCTTTAAGGGCATTCCTAAATCAGAAAGCTACCTTCTTGGGTGAGGGGCCTTTTGGGCAGGTGCATCTGCTTATATTGTGAAGGGCTGTGAAGGAGTGGCTGGTGAGACTAACTGCTGAGTTGCACTCACCATATTAGTTTCTGGACCCTTTTCCCGTCCGACTCAGGTGTTCTTACTTGCATCTTAGGAGGATCCTTGATACTGGGCCTCTCTCAAAATTCTATTCTCCACACATGTTCCGGTGGCTATTGAGGCATCAAGATTTTACAAATGCTGATAGTAAAGAACATCATAATAGGGCTTTGACAGGTTTTCTATCAACATCTCCACTTGCTCGGCTTTTGAACGCCGATCTGCCACCTTGGCTATCACACCCCGTTCACACTGAACCGGGCCAGTGACCGGGTTAACACCGGTTAACCCAAACCTGCAAGGATCATCTGATACTGTATTCCACCACAGCATACACACAACTAATAAAACTTATCAGATTAGCGGAAGACTAAGTTTTACCTATGAATAATCCCATAATACTTGATACCCGAATTGTGATACAATAGTTATATACATGTGGGCCCGAAGGCATGATATTTACACAATAAAAGTACAATTCATATATCAAGTATATAAAGGAAACCATCAAAAAAATCAGAATACACAGCTCAGCTCGGTATCAAGACTAGAGCTCAGCTCGGCATCAAGGTTTGAGCCCAGCTCGGCATCACATGGTAGAGCTCAGCTCGGCCTCAAAGTGGAGCTCAGCTCAGCATCAGAACTGTAGTCCCGCAGCATAACTCTCGCACGAGCAGTCAGTGTCGTGCTCTAACTCCTCAAGGGCCCACCAGTCCTCCTCGGGGAACTCGACTGTGGGATCCGCCCCGTGCTCTTCAGATGTATGACCTGCAAAATCATCTAAAAAGGGGTGCACACGTGGGATGAGCTCACTAGCTCAGTAAGTGGAAGATGGACCACACAGCAAAACACATCATATGCACTACATGCTATGCAATACATTTTAATTCACATCCACCTAAGCAACATTACTAAGTCTTTGGTTTAGTGCTACTACAGCCACAGTGGGCGTATACTCCGGGTATGAGCCGCGAACTCCATCCCACGATATGCCCATAGGGCTGTCGGAGAAGGCCCACCGAGAGTACTCAAAAAAGTAAAAACATGCCGACCACCGGCTCTCAACAGAAATGTAAATGACTGAAATTAAAGGTGCTGACTCCAGTAATTTAAAAGCAGTACGATTGGCCCTCTTGAATGTACCACCGGGGTTGCCGACTGTCCTATTGACCCACCGGGCGTTATGTCTAACCGCCACAGTGACCCAACAACCGCGACCATTGCTTCCCCCCAAATGGTAACCCAACACCTTAACCCCTATTGGGAAGGGTCGTAGCACGGGAAGGTGAAATCCTAAACCGCATGCTCCTATATGACAATAGTACGATTGCATAGTGCCTCCATGTCCCATACCACGGGCCACCAATGCACTCGTTTCCAAGCCGACTATGGCATCTAGTCTATCAATGCATTATGCACCATGATGTCAACATTCATCACATAAGCATCTCATTCAATTGGCATTTAGAAAGTAAACATAACACGCATGCATAACAATGTGAGGATGACTAATCTACATAGCATATTCATGATGGCATGACTAGACTAGATACAATTAAATGAATGCCAAACAATGCCCTGAAACAAGGCCAAATGTCCTCTCCCCACTTACCTGTAGTGAACAAGGATTCCCGTTCGGTACGGGAGAGATCCGACGCGAGAAGCGGGAGATTTGGTGAACCTAACATGAGTGAGCGGGGTTAGTACTTCACCATTTTAGGATCAAAATTAACGAGATCCGATGACAAAATCATGTTTAGAACATTAAAAGAAGGTCGCACGTCCGATTTGGGTCCAATCGGACGTAAGAATCACCTTCAGGGCCACACAGGTGGGTCAGACAGGTGGGCTGTCTGGCCCACCGGTTTGGCCCACCGGTTTGGACCGACGGGTAGGCTGGCCCATCGGTTGGCCCATCGGTTGGGCCAGGGGGCCCTACTAAGACCGGCGGGCAGAGTGGCCCATCGGTTAGCCCACCGGTCTGGCCCGCCGGTTGTGCCCGAAGGCCCTGCCCTCTCAGGTGGGTGCCTATAGGCAGGCCAGATGGCCCCCCGGTTCTACCCACCGGTCTTGGCAGGAAACCTGCTGTTTCTTCCCAACTTCCTCCATTCTTTGAGGATTCAAATGGGGCTTTTCCAAACCCATTCTTCACACCTTCAAGTCTTATAGGATGGTTCTAACCTAGATCTAG
The DNA here is from genome assembly GCF_013358625.1 of Macadamia integrifolia. NCBI lineage: Eukaryota > Viridiplantae > Streptophyta > Magnoliopsida > Proteales > Proteaceae > Macadamia > Macadamia integrifolia. Next base: position 26,004,773 of record NC_056557.1, on the reverse strand, counting down.
GTTAGATTCAAGTGATGGGCAACCGTCTTATCTTCTTTGCTCAAAAACACCTTCAAACCCTCAAAATCACTTTAAACCCACAATGCTTCTCCACCCTTGTCAATACCTCTTCAAATCCTTCAAGATCAACACACAAATCATCTATTAAACCTTAGATTCATCATTTCAAAGGGGATTTACAAGATCTCAAGAAACCCTACTCGAATCAAGGGTTTAAGCTTGGGTATGGTGAATGTTCAAGGAACCCAACTTTGCTTACCTCTAAATGTAGATCTAGAGTTGAAGATCACTCTCCCGGCGCCGAAATGGGAAGATCAAGCTTCGGCGCCGCTGAAATCCTTCTCTTCTTCCTCTTCCTTCTCTTCCCTTCTTCTTCCCTTTCTTTTCTCTCTCCTCCTTACTATCCTCACCAACGTACGGGTGTCATAAATGAAAAGAAAAGAAAATCATAAATGCTATATATACTTCCTAAATAACTAAATAGTGCACATGGATGGGTCACTCAGGTGGGTGGGTGCACCCACCTGTCCGCCCACCTGAGGGCCAAAACTTGGGATTTTGACAGAGTTCGGGCCTTGGCGCGAACCCCACCCCTGGCATACGATGTAGTATACGTATATACCTTAATATACAGCTACAATACCTGTTTTATCCGTACATGGCCTTATGGTAGGTGCATGTACACGGCTTGGGCACTCCCGTCTCTTCTGGCACTGGCTCGGACTTGTCGGGCCAGCCGGTGTTTAAGGTCACCCTTGCCATCATAGCCCATAAGGAACCCGCTCTAACTCCCTCTGGTTAGGTTCCTGCATGGTTAAACTGGGTCAACCACGTAATCAGACCGGGTTTAAGAAGTAGGGTATTACATTGGTGGCCTTATCTCTAAACCTCATCAAGAAGGTGATGAATCCTTCTCTAGGCTACTTCCCCAAAGTCTCAAGTTCTCATCACTTCAAATCCACTTCGGTGTTGTGTGAGTACTGTTTGGTGAAGGCTTTCACCACTGTCACCCAATTTAGAGTTTGGGATGACTCCAACTATGTGAGCCAACTTAGTGTTGGTCCCGATAGGGTTAGTATAAAGGCTTGGCCCATCTGGTTATCTGCAAGTTACCACGACTTGGCGATGCTGAGAAAGACTTTGAGATGAGCCTTGGGGTCTCCTGACCCATTAAACCTATTAGTTTGCCACTTGAATTTTTTGGGAATTCTTACCTTGGAGAAGAAACTCATTTCCTCTGAATCCAGCTTGGCCTTCCGAGCTTTTTTTTGCTCGAATCATGTTCTCCAACTTCTCTCTTCTCTAATTGCTCTCTAAGTTTCCTTTCTTTCTCCATTTCTAGAGGTTCCATTCAGACGTGTGCAGAAAACTCCTATTCCTCATCTTCAATCACTACTCTGGGAGGAGTGACCCTGGAATAGACCCCTCATTGACTATTTGGGCAAGTAGGTGAAGATCCTTTTTGACCGATTGGCCTAACTTGCTCTAGTTTTCCTGAGTCCACTCGGGAAGAGTTCCCATGATAACCTATAGCTCCATTCTAATCCACTTCTCTTGTAGTCAGTGCTGGCTCATTTTTGGGATCAGCTTGGGAGGGTTCTGAAGTGCATGCAATATCTGAGCTATCCCTCTTTGGACTTCATCCATTTCTGTTTGCAAGGTCTCCACGGGGTGGACCCAAGCCTGTTCAGGTGATTCAAAGTCATGTGGATCTATACTAACTAGGATGTAATCACTTGGTGGTAAATAGTCTTGAGGAGACGATGGAGGTGACATTGGACTTAGGCGAGTCAACCGATTACCCTGACGAGTCCAAAGGGACTACGGAGAATATTGGAGGTGTGGAATTGTGCCTAAACCAAAGGTGGCTTATTTTAGGATTCTTGAATTCCCAACCCCTTGTTTACACATTCACTTGATTGACAACCAATTATCCATCCAAAGTTAGTGTGCTTAATGATAGGGGGTGGATAGGGTTCGGTGCTCCTGGTCCACCCATTGTCATAAGCGGGAGTTTCATACAAATGGCTTCTCAAGAATATTCCCATAAGACATTCCATGTAATAAAGTCATGCTTTCCTTATTCTTTTTTCCCACTAGGTGTCCTTCCTCTTGATTTTCTTGGGACTTCTCGGGACTTGACGTGACTAACGGGATTGCCCCTGAGTCACGTATCTGGACTTTTTCCTTAAGGAGGAGGGATAGCTTTTATCCAAAACCTACTTAGGAAAGCAATTGTTTACAATGGGATTATAATATAGGAACATTCCTTTTCAAGACTGCAAACAAGTTCTACAGTTAGCTTGTGGCGCTCCTAGCTTCTTCATCTATTTTCTTTATGATTCGAGCATGCGGTGGATGCAATAGGACCAACAAGGCTTCCTTGACAGGATCTATATACTCAAGGTACGTGATCCTTTTGATATACCCCGTAGGTATGAGATCAAGGGGGTGACTTCCTTGCCCATTACTCGTGACTACACACGAGGTTAAGCAATTGGCCATAGGGTGGTGGAACTGTGAGTGGTTATGTGCAAAAGTGTAATGTAGAGTAACCATCATTCGATCTCAAAATGCCATAAAGTGTGCGGCTCTCCCCGAGGGTGCTGGCACAATTACGAACATCCTCACCATTTTATGACGTATTCGATCTCAGAATGTTATAAAGTGCATGGACCTCCCCAAAGGTGCTAGCACAATCACAACATCCTCATCGTTTGACGATACCTTCCATTCTTGTACAGGAAGCAGGAATCATTTGCTCTCAGAGTACTCTCCATGACATGCGCTGACCTCCTTGAGGGTGCGGGTATGACAGGGAGTCCCTCGCTAAATGATTTTACTTCGAGCACAATGCATGATGCGGTTAGCAAATACAATTACAAACATGGGGTTAGCCAAACACATTTTCAAACAAATGTGATGGAAAATGTTCTTGCATTTAAAGGTAGCATCTAATATCGAAAGCTTGACATTCATTCCCCAGTGAAGTCACCACTATGAGGGTAGCGGCCAGAAATGCCTCTACCCTTTGTGAAAAAGGTTGGTGTCAATTCTGTCCTCTGTCCTCTCTTTCTCTTTTTAATGAGGGAGGGGTGTGTCGTGTGTGCTTTGCTTGCAGGCCTTGCACCGCCGTATCTCCACTCAGAGATACCTGGAGGCCTATTTTGCAAGAGTATAAAGTTTATCACTCCAGACAGGGGTTTGAGGATGGTCCAATACGGGGATCAGGATCATACAAAGGGGTTTGAAGTTGCCAAAGATTTAGGGTAAGTGTTAGGTTACAGAGTTGGGAAGGTATTAGGCACCCATTCTGTCCGATTCAACCGGTCTTCCTATTAGATGCTTAAGAACAAACATTTTTCATAATTATTACTATTCCACATGCATGGCTAAGTTATCACACATTTATACATTGAAAGAATTTAAACTACTTTATACATTAAAATAAGGCCTATTAGATATCTACATTATGCTTAAATGAGGAGAGGTATTATATCTAAATTTGACCTGATTAGTACCGACTCGGACTGTCTTTCGTGTACTCCTGGCTCAGGGGAAGATGGTCTTGACCTCCAAATTCCTTTCTTGAGAGATACTAATTGTGATGATATTCGGATAGGGTTCTTGCCAAGAAAGGTTACTTTTGGATTTGGATTCAGACAGAGCTTCGACTAGGGAAGGCTATTTTTGGATTTGGATTCGGGCAGAGCTTCGGCTAGGGAAGGCTATTTCTTGGCTTAGGATTAGGTGGCACTCCGACAGAGCTAGGGATAGGCTAAGGAGGGCAAAGCTGAGGTGGCACTTCGGTAGAGCTTCCATTGGGAATGGCTATTTTTTGAAAGATTCCAGGGGTACTCGGACAGGGCTTTCGCTAGGACCTGCTGCTTTTGGAAAGAAATGGATTGACCTAAAAATGGATTGAAGAGCTCCAAAGCCCCAAAGAACACTTTAAAGATCCGAATAGAGTTTCGGATCTTGACAAAGATCTCTCCATAGACCCAAAGAACCTCAAAGGAGGGGATTGAAGAACATACTACTTTTGGAAAAAAATGGATTGAACTAAGAACTTGGATTGAAGATCTTAAAAGTCCCGAAGAACACTTCGAAGATCCGAACAAGATTTCGGATCTTGACGAAAATCGCTTCGAAGACCCGAAGAAAATCAAGATGGGGAGGGGAGGAGAGTTTCACTACAAGGGAGTGAGGTGGGATTTTGGTGTGTGAAATCCAAAGGAGGGGTATTTATAGGTTTTTCCGGCCATTAGAAAAGGAGGAACCTCTTCATCCATCGGAAAAAAGAAGGTTTCTTGCCTAAAGTTGGGGGAGAGGACCTTTATACACTGGGCCAAAGAGGGGTTTGGACCGAAATGGGTGGGGAAGGTTTTTTCCAATAGATAAAAAGTGGTTTCTTGGGAGAGAGAAACACTAGCAAAAAATAGATTTTTTGGCTTCAAGTGGGTGAAGGGGAAATCCCCTCATCTACCGAGCCAGTGGAAGAACAATCTCGACCATTGTCGGTGGCGCGAATGATTGGGCCGAACTACATAGGATAGGTTCATGGGTGTGCGGCCCATGGCGCGTAGGTAGTGGTGTTGCACCATAACACAAGCAGTAACTGAAAAAGGGGGCGCGGGCATGGGTAGTGGATGGGAAGGTTGGGCAATACGTGGTGCGTGGGTATGTGCAAGCTGGCTTGCTGGCCAATGTACCCATACACGGGCTGGCCTATTGGCTAATGCATGCATGCGTGGGCTAGCTTGCAGTCAGCACACAGGCATATGGCATGGGCACAGGTCAGTGCCCACGGGGGCACAAGATGAGGCCGGGGGCATAGGCAAGGGGCACGGCGCTACGGGCCTATGGGCCTGTGAGGTGAGCATGGGTAGGATGGTGCAAGGGTGTGGGCACAAGCCTATGTGGGGGCATAGGCTACTCGGTGGGGTACGGGCACGGGCGTGGGCCTATGTATGGGGGTGCGGGGACGCAAGCCTATACATGGGGCCAGGCTGTGGGTGCATGGCTGGTGGGTAGGGGCTTGGCTTGGGTGGTGCATGGTAGCATGCTCTACAACCCATGGGTAACAGCCATCCACCGCTGCCATGGGCAGTAGCCATGGGCTGCGGCTATGGGCAGTAGCCATGGGCTGCGGCTATGGGCAGCAGGCATGGGCTACGACCATGGGTAGCAGGCATGGGCTGCAACCAAGGGTAGCAAGCATGCATGCAGGCTGGCCTGTTGGCCAGCGTGCATGCGATTATGGGTTTTTCTGGTGACTATTACGGGAGATCTATTGGTTCGATTTTGACGTGCCATATATCGTCGAAATCATATTCTCGAGCTCTATCCATCCATATGGTCATCTTAACCAGATTCCTTAATGTATAAAAAGTCAAAATTGGATCCTCTTCTCTCCCACGTGGGGGTTTTCAGGGTTTCAAGTAGGGGAATGTTTCCATCAGCATCTCTATTGATCGGAAGCCAGAAGTCGCGTCCAAGATCCATATTTCATCATAGCCAGAGGAGGATGATAAAATTGGGTGTCTACATGAAGGGAAGAAAAAATAACCAAACCTAGTCGGTAAAAGACCTCTTCCACGAGGAAAGAAGGACCGACTTGACCTGGTCCCCAAGAAAATATTTCACGAGGAAAGTAAGAGCCAACCCCAATGGTTAGTAAAAGAAGACCTCTTCTATGAAGAAAGAAGGCCAACCCAAGCTGGTCACAAAGAGAGACCTCTTCCACGAGGAAAGGAAGGGTTGACCCCAATGGTCAGTAAAATAATACCTCATCCATAAGGAATGAATGATCGACCTAACCTGGTCGGTAGAGAAGACCTCATCTATGAAGAATAAAAAGCCAACCCGACCTGGTCGACAAGAGACCTCTTCCTAGAGGAAAGGAAGGGCTAACGCCAATGGTCGACAAAAGAAGACCTCATCCATGAGGAAAGAAAGACCGACCCAAAGAGATCGGTAAGAGACCTCAATCGAGAGGAAGAAAAGACCGAACCGATCTGGTCTGTAGAAGACCTCATCCGTGATGAAAGAAAGACCCAAATTTGTTAGTAAAAAGGGTTGACCCCAATGGGGCAAAAGAGAAGCTCATTTGCAAGGAAAGAAAGATCGACCCAACCTATTCAACAAAAGACCTCTTCCAAGAGGAAAGGAAGGGCCAACCCCAATGGTCAGAAAAAGACCATATCCATGAGGGAAAAAGACCGAGCCAACCTCAGTGGTAAAAGAAAACCTCATCCGTGAGGAACAAAGTGCCAACCCGATCTGGTTAGCAAGAGACCTTTTTCACAAGGAAAGGAAAGGAAGGGCTATCCCCACTGGTCAACAAGAGAAGAGCTCATATGAGAGGAAAGAAAGATTGATTCAACCTAGTTGGTAAGTGAACTCATCCGTGAAGGAAAGAAAGGCCGACCAAACCTGGTTGGTAAAAGACCTCTTCCACGATGAAAGAAGGACCGACCTGACCTGGTCCCCAAGAGACTCTTTCACAAGGAAAGTAAGTGTCGACCCCAATGGTCAATAAAAGAAAACCTCTTCTCTGAGGAAAGAAGACTGACCAAACCTGGTAGCTAAGAGATACCTCTTCCACGAGGAAAGGAAGGGCTAATCCTATAGTCGGTAAAAGAATACCACATCCATGAGGAATGAAAGATTGACCTGACCTAGTCGGTAGAGAAGACCACATCTATGAGGAAAAAGGGGTCAACCCAACCTGGTCAGCAAGAGACCTCTTCCAAGAGGAAAGGAAGGGTTGACCCCAATGGTCGACAAAAGAAGACCTCATCTGTGAGGAAAGAAAGACCGACCCAAACAGATCGGTAAGAGACCTCAATCATGAGGAAGAAAAGACTAACCTGGTCTGGTCGGTAGAAGACCTAATCCGTGAGGAAAGAAAGACCCAAATTGGTTAGTAAACAGGATCTCATCCACAAGGAGAGAAGGGTCGACCCCAATGGGGCAAAAGAGAACCTCATTTGTAAGGAAAGAAAGACCACCCCAACCTGGCCAGTAAGAGACCTCTTCCACGAGGAAAGGAAGGGCCAACCCTAATGGTAGGAAAAGACCTTATCCATAAAGGAAGAAGACCGAGCCAACCTCGATGGCAAAAGAAAACCTCATCCATGAGGAAAAAAGTGCCAACCCGATCTTGTCGATAAGAGACCTTTTTCTCAAGGAAAGGAAGGGCTATTCCTAATGATCGGTAAGAGAAGAGCTCATCCATGAGGATAGAAAGGTCGATCCAACCTGATAAGCAAGAGACCTCATCCATGAAGGAAAGAAAGACCAAACCTAATCGACAAAAGACCTCTTCCTCGAGGAAAGAAAGACCGACCTGACCTAGTCCCCAAGAGACTCTTTCACGAGGAAAGTAAGAGCCGACCCCAATGGTCAGTAAAAGAAGACCTCTTATGGGAGGAAAGAAGGCCAACCCAACCTGGTCACCAAGAGAGACCTCTTCTTCGAGGAAAGGAAGGGTTGACCCTAATGGTTGGTAAAAGAATATCTCATCCATAAGGAATATAAGATCAACCTGACCTGATCGATAGAGAAGACCTCATCTATGAGGAAGAAAGGGCCAACTTGACCTGGTCAGCAAGTGACCTCTTCTGAGAGGAAAGGAAGGGCTAACCCCAATGGTCAACAAAAGTAGACCTCATCTGTGAGGAAAGAAAGACCAACTGAAAGAGATCAGTAAGAGACCTCAATCATCAGGAAGAAAAGACCGATCTGATCTCATCTGCAAAAGACCTCCTTGACGAAAGAAAGACCCAAATTGGTGGTAAAAAGGATCTCATCCATAAGGAGAGAAGGGCCGACCCCAATGGGGCAAAAGAGAACCTCATTTGCAAGGAAAGAAAGACCGATCCAACCTGGTCAGTAAAAGACCTCTTCCACGAGGAAAGGAAGGGCCAACCCCAATGGTCAGAAAAAGACCTTATCCATGAGGGAAGAAGATTGAGCCAACCTCGATAGCAAAAGAAAACCTCATCCGTGGGGAAAAAAGTGCCAACCCAATCTGGTCGGCAAGAGACCTTTTCGTGAGGGAAGGAAGGGCTATATCCCCCATACTCAGCAAAAGAAGAGCTCATCAATGAGGCAAGAAAGATTGATTCAACCTAGTCCGCAAGAGACCTCATCCATAAAGGAAAGAAAGACCGATGACCAAACCTGGTCGGCAAAAGACCTCTTTCACGAGGAAAGTAAGTTCCGACCCCAAAAGTCAGTAAAAGAAGACCTCTTCTCTAAGGAAAAAAGGCCGACCCGACCTGATCACTGAGAGAGACCTCTTCCATGAGGAAAGGAAAGGATGACCCTAATGGTCGATAAAAGAATACCTCATCCATGAGGAATGAAAGATTGACCTGACTTGGTCGGTAGAGAAGACCTCATCTATGAGGATAAAAGGGCCAACCAGACCTAGTCGACAAGAGACCTCTTCCGAGAGGAAAGAAAGGGCTGACCCCAATTGTTGACAAAAGAATACCTCATCCATGAGGAAAGAAAGAATGTCCCAACTTGGTTGGTAGGGGAAGACCTCAGCCATAAGGACCAATAGTTTGCAAGAGAAGACCTCATCTGTGAGGAAAGGAAGATCGACCCAACCTGGTTGGCAATAGACATCTTATGCGAGGAAAGAAGGACCAACCCGACCTGGTCACCAAAAGACCTCTTTTGCAAGGAAAGTAAGAGCCAACCCTAATGGTCAGAAAAGACCTTATCTACAAGGGTTTAAGGGTAGACCCCACATGGTCAGCAAAAGAAGACCCCTTCCACGAGGAAAGAAGGACCAACCCCAAAAGAAGAAAAAAAGATTCAACTAATCGAATAGAATAACTATTCAAACTAATAATTGAGGAAGAAAGAAGAGCATAAAGATGGTTAATCATCTAATGGATAAGTGAACACACACACACACACACTCATAAAAGGTCGGAGAAAGGTTTTGAAGTATATTGGCAGCACTCCTTCAAACTTCATGTTCTGCAATATATGATATGCTTTTTAAACTCTCTTTTTTTATATGAAAAAATAATACAATTACGTATAAGGGAAGAATATACAAGGGGGAGAGGGGTGGAAAGGCTCACAAAAAACCAGCTAAGCAAACAACATGTAACCAAAAAGAGGGCTACGACAAAGCTAAGAGGGATTAAAGCAAACCTACGAAGACTGCACTAAACAGAAAGAGGCTTCAATTTAAGTACAATTATCAAGTTCAAATTAGAAGCATAACTAAGTTAAAGAAAGTTAAGAGTTTAGATCATAAAAATGCATATTTCAATAAAGAACAAATTAAGAAGCATATTAAACAACAAATTGTTTGGGCCATCATCCAGCCACTACCCACAAACAACCTCTATTTTAGATATTGCTCTCTCAAACAAAAAACACTACATATCTCCAAGTACATGCTCTAGAAAATCTTATAATAACAAGAAGAGAGGACTTACTGAACATTAGGATATCTTTCCCACAATTTGAAGATTAAAGTCATAAATCCTTCAACTGCATCCCTAAGTCAGGAAACCATAATCCATTTCCAGCCATTAGTTTCTCTCAGAATATACTTGCTGATTAGTTTGACTTAAAACATATACCCCACTAGAAATACTAACCCAAAAACAAAAAACAAAAAAGAGGGGAGCGTGAGGGTCATAGGTCTTACCCTCAATGTATACACGCTTACTTGTCTAAGTGAGGCAATTAAGAATTTTTCAATGTATATTAGTATAATGTCAAATACAAACACAAACATATTCCAAAGCCGAACCTAATAGCCAAGTAGCCATTTAACAGTAACCCAATAACCCATCTTATCAATTATCAAAGCTTTTAGCCAGTGGCCCATTTCCCATACAAATATCTTACCATTATAGTTACAGACTAAAGTAAAATAACAACACTTTACCCACCTTAATGCCCTTTTGGGTAATTAGAATATTTACATCTTTATGCTTCAATATTGGGCAACACTAGAGGGCCCTACATCTTTCGAAAAGGAAGAGTATAGTCATTACCCTACCAGTTGCCATCGCTAGATCCGTAGTACTTATGTTATAGCTACAGGTTGAAGTAAATCTTTTGTTAACATGAAGAGATTTCATAAGAAACATTAGGATACCTTTTCCATGAAGAGGCAAGAGTAAAATCATCAAATCCTTCAAGCTACATCACTAAGTCAGGAAATCATAAGTTTATTGCTGCCATTAGTTTCTCTCAAAATATATTTGTTGATCAGTAGGACTTAAAATACATAAAGGAATAACACCAACAACAAAAGTTCTAGTTTTTCTGAAAATTAAACTTCTTCTATCTAAGTAATGTTGCTTTCTCTCAAGGTATGACTGACTAGGTTTTTCTATTTTTCTACTTATTCTTCCTTTTTCTTCTAATTTCAAGAAAGTTTCTGCCAAATGAAAATTAAAACCATCATCGTAGCTATTTTCCCACTCAAGCTTTAAATTTCTACTATCACATGTGAATCACCCAAACCTAACAATTTCTCAAACCCAATCCAGCAGCCAGACTATACCGACTAATCCCTATTGTTGTAGGTAGAAAATTCTCTTCTTTACTATCAAAACCTCGATAAGAACCCTAGGGATCCCATCTTCAGTTCTGAATTTGTTCCCCTTAACAATATTTTGGGGTACTCCCTGATCATTTTCAATCCTAGTCCTAGTTCTCTAATTTAAAAGGGGTGCTGGTAAAAAGCTTAGCTGCTAGCACAAAGACACAGGTACAAGTCTTAAGAGTAACCATTTTGTGTAAAATGCCAAAGGTTAGGACTTTCTAGTCCATCCCTCTTGAGGCCCTATGAATGCTTACACTAGGTTATAGCCCCTTTTTAGTTTCTCAATCACATCCTAGCTGAAACCCTTATCATATATCTTGCATCTAGTTCTCATCCTTTTTTTATTTTTTTCATATCAAAATATAATTTATGAGTGAATGCTAGAGTTTCCATCAACTTCTATCATGATCCAATATCATGGGGCTTATAAAGGTCTGATATGAAGTACCTGTAACCCAAAAAAATATAACATCCAAGCTCCGTGAGATGTATAATTTAGAGATGTGGGCTAGTAGTCTATTCAACCATCTCTACTGGCACTATGTTCCATTCCATTTTGGGATCCAGGAGCTGCATAAGGGTCAATAATGCACCTTATGTTATACATCCTGCACCCAAGGTTTTGCAAGTATACCACACCAAAAAGTAAAGGTCACAAATTTTGATGCTTAAAATATTTAAAACAAGATTGGAACAAGATCTAATGTGCCATGAGAATGCATTACCAAGGGCTGCCAGAGACCCTCAATAAAAGGTGGTGGTGGAGGATTTGGATCCCGGGCAATCCACCAACCGACTGGTGGATTGCCATGCCTGTAGGAAAATAAAAGGTGGAGGATTTGGATCCTAGGCAATCCACCAACTGACAGGTATCCTCACTGTATTTATCCCATGCCTGTAGGAAAATAAAGTCCTTCTGGTTGATAAAGTTGTTTCTATGTTCCTGCAGTTTCCAGAGACAAAATTCATTGAACATGATAGAATGGTTAGTTTTTGATAAAACTAGTAAAGGCTGGAAGTTGGAAGTTGCTGATTCTAGATCCCTCTAATCTCTTAAGCAGCTTTAACCCATCATTATGTGGTACATGAATGTAGAGTTTATACATGATATGGCTACTGCTCAGAACCATCCAATTTTTTTACAGGGAAGAGATTTAAAAAAGAAATGGGAGAAGGTTTTATGGGCAGACCACCCACCCAACTTTCTTAGGGGCTACAAGCATTGGCTTAACAGTTTACAGTGAATATAAAATGTAAAGACACGAGTCTCAATTGCAATGAAACCCATTTTTTCTAGGCATTTGTCAATTCTATAACATGGAACTAGCATACATATAGATACCCGTAGAAATTCATTGTAACACATACAAGGTAAGAAGGCTTATAACCCTTGTCTATCTTGATTCTGGTATCCTGGGAAGAATCTGAGTGTCTATGAAGCTTCTTGGAGATGCCATGGCAGTGGGGGAGGATCTCCTTTTTCTTCTTCCTTCCTCTCTTTCTCTTTTCTTTTCTTTTTTTTCCTCTTCTTTCTTTTTCCTCCCTTGAGGAAGCTCTTAAGACGTTCAACAATGGCACATCTTCATACATGCAAGCCCCAACTTACAAACACATCCCGTGGAATGTGGTTTCGCAAACATTAATGCGTCAAACCTACATTTTGATTTCTTTCTTCTTTCTTGCAAAGAGACTATCTCAGATCTTCATTTGAACTCACCACACCTTCTTCTAGCTTTAATGGAGCTTCATTAATGCTCATAGTGGTGGTTGAAGGATTTTCAATACTTCATTACCATTACATAAGTCTCCACAGAGGTTTTCCTTCAAACCCGGGCATAGAAAGGAACCTTCCATCTTTCTTTCTTGCTCTTTATAGGTAGAGCTTGCTGAATCAGGAAGATGGCAACACCCAAAGTGGATATGTAATGAAGGAGATATAGACTTTGCAAGTTGAGCCAACCAAAAAGAAGAAAATAGAATCTTCTTGGACCTTTTGGTGCACCTTCGCAGAACCAATTCTTGGTAAGAATGTGGTCCATCAGATCAGCACTTCCAGATGACGAGTTCAATCCTGAACGTCGGATGATGACAGGCACTCAGATCGTTTGAGAGCCATTTGATTGGAACCACGACGACGTGTGGAATTGATGCGATTAGGCACGCCAGAAGACATTTAGTCTTTGGATTGGTCGTGTAATACGATGTGCTCAGGATCCTACAGATCGACTTAAATGAGAGAGAACACATATGGACCGGCAGATTTGGATTGCTGACTATTTCACATGTCAATCAAAGAGCGAAAAAAATGAATCGTGAGACGCGTATGATGTAGTGCGAACTACTCGATCACGGAGCCGCTAGAATGCCTCGAAGCTTACAGACCTTGGTCCGCCTAAACAACCCAAACTGGAACATCGAAATCTTTAACGCCCGACATATCTCACTCTAAGCTCTTGGATAGGGATCACGGATGATGTGGAGAGCTCCTGCACGTTGATGTGGCACCTACATCTACTTCTTGTAATTACAAAGACGCCCTTCCGCTAAAAACAAAACCTCTAAAGCCCCTTGATGACATGGACTACTCCCTACCCACTCAATTGGGATTGGTCAAGACTCTTCCAAATTGCACAAAATACCCTCAAGAAAATTTAATTGCTCCTGTACCTCTGACAAATAAAAAAAGTAGGTTCTGCCCTTTTTTACTTCTTGGGTTGCGTTTGGTAATGTTTCTGAAAAACATTTCTGGAGTTTTTTCGTCCTATGGGAACGAAAAAATGGAATAAAGCGTTTGGTACATTTATGGTGTAATTTGTTTTTTTTTTTTTTTAACAAAAAGTTTAAAAAAAAAAAAAAAAAAAAAAAAAAAAAAAAAAACAAAACAAAACAAAAGGCATTTTGACATAGAAATTGAAATTTCCGTTTTTGACACGAAGCATCGCTTCTAGAACAGAAACATTACCAAAAGCAATGAGTGATCAGACGAAAAGTGTTGTAACTATTTTATCCGACCTTGGATCACCCGAATTTGATAAGTTGTATTGGATTCACAACTCAGAGATCTACAATTCTCCAGAACAAACCACCTCCAAACTCAGTAATGTGAAATGACTAAAATGCTTTCAAACATTGTAATGACCATAACTCCCTCGATTGAAGTTGGATCGAGACAATTCTAGATGTGTTGGAAAGAATACAACACACTCTACAACATTCTAGAAGAAACCTAATGCTGAAAATGCCATATCAAGTGACCTAAATGCCTCTAAATATAAACTGGCCAAAACTACTACACTTTGTTTGGAAAATCCAAACAACCACTAACAACACATCCATTTTGCACACATGCAACCTTCAATACGTCTTTGAGCCCTACCATATCATCAAGTGACTGTACACTACCATCGTACACTAGCTATACTAATATAAGACTAGAATCACAAAGGACATAATCCCAAGTGGGATCTGAAAAATATGGCTGAATAGGGAGAAAAATGAGATCTCACAAACCATAGCTTAAATGGAGCTGAAACTTAGAATAGATGAAGGTCCTACATGGGTCAACAAGCCCTCAAAAGAATAGCCAATTCAGATAATTGAATTGAGAGTTATACTGTTGACATGAATTATGAAACTTGATGGAAGTTCTGCAATACATCAGCTTGTAATGATCACTCAAACATTCTCTCACAACAAACAAATAAAAGAAAATAAAAAAAGAAATAAAATTGATGAAGGGTTGAGAAGGGTGGAAAAGAATTAGTGAATGGGCATCTCACCCCTTAGGTTTTGGGTATCTCACCCCTCAAGGTAATATCTATTTCAACCATGAGCAAACACTCAATTACATGAACTTCAGTCTCTTCTTTTTTTTTTCATTATGATCAATGAGCTTTAAATAGCATTACAAAACTTGGGCACAAAGAAAAAACAAAAAAAATAAAAATTGTTAATTAATATGGGTCAAACTAGGTTTTGAGCCGGTTCCTTCATGGGTCGTCCACTTGGGGTAATCATATTTCCACTACAATTGGGAGCCCTAGCTAGCCAATTCTCTATAAATAAGAGGGTTTTGGCTACAAAGCCAATTAGGGTTTTGACCTAATCTCTAAAGCTCTCTCTCTCTCTCCCTATTCTATTATGTCTCTCCCAATTGAGAGTGTGTGTCTTCAAGGATCTCCATTGTAATTCTTAGATTTGGAGGGTGGAATATTGCTTGGCGAGATCATCGCAACCTTTCATTCGTCGTTGTTCACAGATCGATGTGTGATGCAACCCAATCCATTCAGCTACGAGAAAAACTATACTGAGGTAATCCCCGATATCCATTCACTTTCCATTTAATTTTGGTATCAGAGTGAGGTTTATGGTTACGTTGTGTGTCGTTACGAAGAATCGCACATCATTGTGTTTGGCCACGAATGTATCGCACCATGGGATCCATCTCTCCTTGTTGTTTTTCGCGTTTCGTGCGCATCACAACAATAATGGGAATGGCATCGATAGCACTGATCTCTGCCACTGACTCCTCCTAACCATTGCAGCCCTTGGTCTGTTTTTTAATCTCGGGCATGGGCACAGCCGTTGTTGCGGCTGCGGCTGCGGCTGCTGCTTGCCGCTTGGAGAGATGGGTCCTAAAAAAAAAATGTGTTTGAGTTTAATTAAAAAAAAATGTGAAAAGTTTTTTATATTATATTTTAAAAAAAATAAAGGAAATTAAAGTGATGATGACTGTTGATGAACAGTATGTACTGTTGATGAATAACTTTATTGCTTTTTAAATGTATGATAATATATATATATATATATATTTGTTTTCTTTGACTGCTAACGTCAGAACTCAGAAGCAAAGAGCAAAAACAAATATATATATATATATATATATATATATTTTTTTTTTTTTTTATTTCACCACAACTATGATGTGACATCTTTTATTTAATTAAAAGATAAAGTATAAAGCAGTTTTTAAAGCAGTTTTTTATTTTATCTAATCAGTTTTGATCAATATCGATTAAGATCGATTTGGATTGACAAGGATTGAAAAGTATTGGCATATTTGTAATGTAATTTAGGGTCTGGGTTTGTGTACCCTACCTAAAATTACGTTTTTCCCTTAATGACTAAGGTCAAATGGGAGATAACTTTATATAATTTTATTTGAAGTTGTTGATATGATGATGCATAATTATGTTATTTGCTTTACATTATTGAGATTATTGGCATGACTTAAACCTGTGACCTTCGCATTATTATGCCAAACATATTACTGCTTTAAAATGTGTTTTAGAATGTATATGTGTATGTATTGACAAATCATCATATCCTCCCATGGCGGTTATGACTTGTGACTCTCTCCACTTGTTGGGATGCGTGGTCGATCTCCTCATATTGACCCATGGATATTCTTTTTTCTGGGTTGGAGATCATAATTGGTATTTAATTAAAGTGGGCATGTTCATGTTTGTACGTTACAGATAGTCTTCGTGTATGATGTAAAGTGCCGCGCTCCCTACTTAGTAGATTAATGTAGTAGGTTTTTTAAGGATGTAATTATTTTTTTTGGGACAATGTAATAAATTTTTTTAGAAGCCTTGTAAAGGGTAAGCGCCTCGCACTACATATCATACACTTACACTACCTCAACATGCCACTTTAAAGACCAATGGGGTTCCTATGTGAGACCTATGTGCATCTGTTTGTATGGCATAATTTGTGGATTGGAGATACCTAATTCTCCATATATTTATTTGAAATCGATTTAAATTATGTCCCTGGCCCACAAATGTGAGATTTGATTATGAGCTTAGCGAAATTTTTGGTCTCACCATTTGTAGTAAAGAACCATTGATTTTAATTAGGTTTTCTGGAACAAATTCTCAATGTGTACATAATGTTTACCTTACACATTTTTGTGTGTAGTAATATGGCCACCAATCATGTTGTTGCAGACTTCACTAAAGTGACAAATTGATTGGACCCAACTATGACATGTGGCATCGAAAGATTCAATATTTGCTTAATAAACAAAACTATCTTGTGCATTTAACCAATGTTATAGACAAACCCGTTGAGGGTACTACCGTTCAGCACCGTCGTGATATCGAAGCCTATAATCAATGGGTGAATAAAGATCGCAGTACGCGCTTAATTTTATTGAGCACTATGCATGATGATTTGATTGGTGATTATGAGAAACACACCATAGCTAAGTCCATATGAGACCATCTGAACATTGACTTCGGAGGTACGTCTACTATAAGGTTAAGGGGTATGACCTTGAAGTTTGAGAAGTATAAGATGGATCCTAAGCACACTATGCCTGAACACCTTAGGGTGGTCAAGGACATGATTCAGAAGCTGAAAGATGCTGGAACCACTCTTACTGATGAGCAGTAGGGTCAAGCTGTCATTAGGACTGTCACACCCCGTTCACACTGAACCGGGCCAGTGACCGAGTTAACACCGGTTAACCGAAACCTGCCAGGATCATCAGATATTGTATTCCACCACAGCATACGCACAACTAATATAAGTTCATTAGATCAGCGGAAGACTAAGTTTTACCTGTGAATAAATCCCATATACTTGATACCCGAATTGTGATACAATAATTATATACATGTGGGCCCGAAGGCATGATAATTACACAATAAAAGTACAATTCATATATCAAGTATATACCGAAAATCATCAAAACAATCAGAGTACACAGCTCGGCTCGGTATCAAGGCTAGAGCTCAGCTCGGCATCAAGGGTTGAGCCCAGCTCGGCATCACGTAGTAGAGCTCAGCTCGGCCTCAGAAGTGGGGCTCAGCACGGCCTCAAAGGTGGAGCTCAGCTCGGCCTTAGAACTGCTGTCCCGCAGCACAGCTCTCGCATGAGCAGTCAGTGCCGTGCTCTAACTCTTCAGGGGTCCACCAGTCCTCTTCAGGAAACTCGATTGTGGGACCCACCCCATGCTCCTCAGATGAATGACCTGCAAAATCATCTAAAAAGGGCGTACATGTGGGATGAGCTCACTAGCTCAGTAAGTAGAAAGATGGACCACACAGCAGTCCACACATCATCATATGCACTACATGCCATGCTATACATTTTAAATCACATCCACCTAAGCAACATTACTAAGTCCTTGGTTTTAGTGCTACTACAACCACAGTGTGCGTATACTCCGGGTACGAGCCGCGAACTCCCTCCTGCGATACACCCATAGGGCTGTCGGAGAAGGCCCACCATGAGTACTCAGAAAAGTAAAGACAATGCCGTCCACCGGCTCTCAACAGAAATGTAAATGACTGAAAATAAAGGTACTGACTCCAGCAATTTAAAAGCAGTACGATTGGCCCTCTTGAATGTACCACCGGGGTTGCCGGCTATCCTACATGACCCGCCGGGCGTTATGTCTAACCGCCACAGTGACCCGACGACCGCGACCACTGCTTCCCCCCAAATGATAACCCAACACCTTAACCCCTGTTGGGAATGGTCGTAGCACGGGATGGTGAGAATCCTAATACCGTATGCTCCTATATGATAATAGTACGATTGCATAGTGCCTCCGTGTCCCATTCCACGGGCCACCAATGCACTCGTCTCCAAGCCGACTACGGCATCTAGTCTATCAATGCAACATGCACAATGATGTCCACATTCAACATATAAGCATCTCATTCAATTGGCAATTGAAAATTAAACATAGCACATATGCACATCAATGTGTGGAATGAATAGTTTACATAGCATATTCATGATGGCATGAATAGACTAGATATAATTAAATAAATGCCAAAAAATGCCTTGAAACAAGGTCAAGCGTCCTCTTCCCACTTACCTGTAGCGTACGAGGATTCTCGTTCGGTACGGGTGAGATCCAGTGCGAATCGGGTAGGATTTGGTGAACCTAACATAATTGAGCGAGGTTAGTACTTCACCATTTTAGGATCAAAATTAATGCGATCCGATGATAAAATCATGTTTAGAACGTTAAAAGAAGGTCACACGTCCGATTTGGGTTCTATCGGACATAAGGATCACCTTCGGGGCCACACGGGTGGGTCAGACAGGTGGGTAGTCTGGCCCACCAGTCCTACCCACCGGTTGGGACCGACGCGTAGGGGCCCGCCGGTTGTACCCGCCGGTTGGGCCAGGGCCCCTGCTAGGACCGGCGGGTAGGGGCCCGCCGGTTGGGCCCGAAGGCCCCCCTACCTTCTCAGGTGGGTACCCACAGGCGGGTAGGGGCCCACCGGTTGTACCCACCGGTCTTGGCGGGAAACACCCTGTTTCTTTCCAACTTTCTCCATTCTTTGGGGATTCATATAGGGCTTTTCCCCACCCATTCTTCACACCTTCAAGGTCCTATAGGATGGTTCTAACCTAGATCTAGGTTAGATTCAAGTGATGGGAAACCATCTTACCTTCTTTGCTCAAGAACAACCTCAAACCCTCCAAATCACTTCAAACTCACAATGCTTCTTCCACCTTGTCAATGTCTCTTCAAATCCTTCAAGATCAACACATAAATCATCTATTAAACCTTAGATTCATCATTTCAAAGGGGATCTACAAGATCTCAAGAAACCATACTCGAATCAAGGGTTTAAAGCTTGGGTATGGTGAATGTTCACAAAACCCAACTTTGCTTACCTCTAACTGTAGATCTAGAGTTGAAGATCACTCTCCCGGCGCCGGAATGGTAAGATCGAGCTTCGACGGCGCTGAAATCCCTCTTTTCTTCCTCTTCTTCTCTTCCCTTCTTCTTCCCTTTCTTTTCTCTCTCCTCTTTACTATTCTCACCAACGTACGGGTGACATAAATGGAAAGAAAAGAAAACATAAAACTATATATATAATTCCTAATTAAGTGACTAGTGCACATGGATGGGTCACTCAGGTGGGTGGGTGTACCCACCTGTCCTACCCACCTGAGGGGCAAACTTGGGATTTTGACCTGGTTCGGGCCTCGGCGCGAACCCCACCCCGGCATACGATGTAGCATACGTATATACCTTAAAATACGGCTACAATACCTGCTTTATCCGTACATAGCCTTATGGTAGGTGCATGTACACGGCTTGGGCACTCCCGTCTCTTCTGGCACTGGCTCGGACTTGTCGGGTCAGCCGGTGTTGAGGGTCACCCGAGCCATCATAGCCCATAAGGAACCCGCTCTAATTTCCTCTGGCTCGGTTCCTGCATGGTTAAACCGGTTCAACCACGAAATCAGACCGGGTTTAAGAAGCGGGGTATTACAAGGACACTACCCGATTCTTGGAACCCCATAAAGCTCGTTCTCACACACAATAATACCATTAGAAATTTTTCTGATGTTGCACAACATGTGGAACTTAAGGCAGAGCGCCAAGAGGTGAACGTTGTAACTGTCTTAGTTTCCCATGGAAGCAAGCACGAGTTCAAGCGTAAAAGACAGGGCAACCCAAGAAATTAAGATATGGCTCAGAACTAGGTGCCAAAAGAAGGCAAGCCTGTTAAGCGCAAAAGAGGCAAGCATGGCAGAAAAAAATATTTATCCAAGGTCAAATGCTACAACTGCCAGAAGATGAGGCACTTCACTCATACACAATTTCTATCCCTCTCTCTGTACTTTTGTTTGTACCTATATTTTGGTTTCCCATACACAATCTAATTAGATTGTGGATGCGGGAGCAGCAAAACATATAGTGCGAGATCGAGGGGGTTTTATAGATTATCGTAGAATTCTGGCTGGATCCCAGAACGTGTTCATGGGAACGGCACTAGTGAAGCAGTTCGAGGAGTTAGTACATATCAGCTCAAGATGTGTACTGGACGCAATTTGCTTCTTCAAGACGTGCGTTATACACCAGTTATTCAGCATAATCTACTTTCAGTTTCTACATTATTAACTTTAGGATATTCATTCCATATTAACAGTTGCACTTTAGAGTTTTATTAAGTGGTATTTTTGTTAGATGTGGATCCTTACTTGATGGATTTTTTAAATTAGATTTAATTGATTCTGCTTCATTTGTTTCTTATGTAGTCGATACATGTGATAATTCTAAATCTATCACATAGCATGCTAGATTGGGACACATAGGGCAAGATAGGATGACTAGGTTAGATAGAGAAGGCCTTTTAGGCCCACTTGCTAAAGTCAACCTCCCTATGTGCGAGCCCTGTCTAACAGGTAAGGCTCACCAGAAGCCTTTTGGAAAGGCAGTCCGAGCTACCCAGCCTCTAGAACTTATCCACTCAGATATTTGCAGATCTATGAATGTAAAGACACGCCATGGCACTGCTTATTTTCTTACATTTATTGATGATTACTCACAATACGATTATATGTATCTGATTGCTCACTGCTACAAGGCATTAGATTACTTCAAACGCTTAGTGGCAAAGGTTGAGAATAAGTCAAGTAAGAGCTTAAAAACTCTACGCACTTATCAAGGATGCAAGTATCTATCTGATCAGTTTAAAGAACTACATGAGGATAAGGGGATTCACAGGCAGTTGACCATTTCTCGCACTCCGTAGCAAGATGGCGTAGCGGAGAGGAGAAATAGGACACTCTTAGATATGGTTAGGTCGATGATGGCGTAAGCCAACCTCCCAATATCTTTCTGGGGGGATGCTCTTCTGACTGCGGCCTATATCCTTAACCGAGTGCCTTCAAAGTCAATTCCTTTAACCCCTTTGAGATATGAAAGGGTGCAAAGCCAAATTTATGGCATATGCGACCATGGGGATCAGTAGGTTATGTTCACAGCACCTCCCATAAGTTTCGGAAGCTTAGCCCTAGAGCTAGGAAACACATCTTTATAAGATATTCCGACAGCTCGTAGGGTTATGTTATGTACAGTGAACACCTTGACGGAGGAATGATCGAAATAGAGTCACAAAATATCAACTTTATTAAGACAGATTTTCTTAGCATAGGTGATGCTA
The DNA here is from genome assembly GCF_013358625.1 of Macadamia integrifolia. Taxonomy (NCBI): domain Eukaryota; kingdom Viridiplantae; phylum Streptophyta; class Magnoliopsida; order Proteales; family Proteaceae; genus Macadamia; species Macadamia integrifolia. Next base: position 25,983,251 of record NC_056557.1, on the reverse strand, counting down.
GTAGGGATCTCGACCTATTTGAGATAGAGGATAAGGAAAGCATCTCACCTTCTCTTGGTGAGGGTGGGGAATTAACTCACCCTACAATCACCAAAGAAAGTGAGGCTGATCAGCCTAGTGATAGTGTACCAACTAGTGGGAGTGTACCACTAGACGATCATCAGGATTCCCTCGCACGTAGGAGGACTCGTGGGAATATTTCCCTTCGTCATTTTGAGATTGAAGGAGAAGCTCTCATTTGTGTTCCAAAGGATGAGTATGAGCTCACTTTTTTGCGAGAGGTGCTCTCCTCACCTGCTAAGGATAAGTGGCAAGCTGCTATGGAAGATGAACTGAGTTCTATAAGTAAGAACCAGGTATGGGAGTTAGTTGACCTACCTCCTGGGCGTAAGACCATTGAAAACAAATGGATTTTAAAGGTCAAACATAAGATGGATGGTTCAATTGACAAGTATAAGGCACGTCTTGTAGCAAAGGGCTATACCCAAAAGGAGGGTGTAGGCTATGATGAGACTTTCTCTCTAGTGGTGAGAATTGCCTTAATTCGCCTCATTCTATCCATTATCGTAAAATTAAATTTGAAACTCTTTCAGATGGATATTAAAATTGTATTTCTCAGTGGAGAACTAGACGAAGAGATCTTTATAGATCAACCAGTGGGTTTTAAGGCTAAAGGACAAGAGCGTAAAGTCTGTCGTCTCAAACGTTCTATATATGACCTTAAACAATCGTCTAGGTAGTGGTACTTTAGATTTCATCATACCATTACCTCTATTGATTTTGAAATGATTGAAGAAGACCACTGTGTGTATGTGAAATGGTCCAAGGAAAGTTTCCTTATTCTATCATTATATGTCGACGACATTCTACTGGTGGGGAATGACATGGAGATGATTGTTGCCACTAAAGAGTGGTTGTCCTCTACTTTTGAGATGAAGGACATGGGTGAAGCTAACTTTGTGTTAGGCATCAAGATTATTAGGAATCACTCTAGGAGTATTCTTAGTTTGTCTTAAGAGACTTACATGAAAAAGATCCTTGAATGATTCCACATGGATAAGTCTAAACCCATTGACACTCCCATAGATAAGGCCTATGTTTTGAGCCTTGACCAATGCTCTAAGACTGATGAAGAGAATAATCAAATGTCCAAAGTACCCTATGCAACAGTGATAGACAGTTTGATGTATGTAGTGATGTGCAAGTGTCTAGATATATGTTTCGCAGTTGGCATGGTTAGTCATTACCAGAGTAATCCAGGACCATGCCATTGGCAGGCAATGAAAAGAATCTTTTGATACCTTCGTGGAAGCACTGATCTCACCCTCACCTACAATGGTTCAGATTTCAGATGAAGAGGCTACAGTGATGTCGACTGAGCTAGTGACAAAGATGAGCGTAAATCTACTTCGGGATATGCATTTGTCCTAAGAGGTGGGGCTATATCTTGGAGTAACAAGAAATAGACCTGCATCACCCTATCCATGATGGAGTATGAATGCATTGCGTTCTCGGTGGCCATTTAGGAGGCCGTTTGGCTAAAGAGGTTCCTACAATGCCTTGGCATTACCGCTCATTCAGGAGATGTGGTACTTGTACACTGTGATAGTACGACCGCTTTGGCATTCACTAAGGACCCTAAGTTTTATGGGAAAGCTAAACATATAGACATCAGATATCACTATATTCGAGAAATGATTGCGCAAGGGGAAGTTGTCTTGAAGTATATCTCCACGAGTAGCATGGTGGCTGATCCATTGACTAAGCCTATTGCTCGGGACATTTTCCTTACTCATGTTAGGAATCTGGGACTTAGACGTGGATGATTTGTTTTTTGAGTTTTGACATTTCCTTTAGACATTATTGTTATCACTATTTGATTTATATATGAGACATATAATTCTTTAGAGTGATTTACGTCTGTACACATTTTATTTTGTAAATATGTCACAAGGCTTGAATTAACTCAATCACACGGGTGATTCACCTTGGCGCTTGGAAACAATGAGCAAGCTAAGCCAAATTCACCTTGACGCTTGAAGAGAGCGAGCGAGATGAACAGACAGCTTTTTAGCTAAGTAGTGCCTTAGTTATAGCTAAGATGAGACCTTTCTATGGTCAAACATAGAGATCCCACATCTCAGTGTAGTCTACTTATAACCAAGTGTGAGAACTCAGGCAGACGCCATGGGGGCGATTGGGCTGATTTACTCTGGTTAGGTACTTGAAAGTACGACTGAACCCAGACTCGTATGGTGTTCTTTTTATTTTATGAGTGACACACCCACCATAGTGGAAATTGCACCATAGCATATATTTTATACTGTATATGTTTTATTACGACCGTTTGTAAGAGTGACTGAATGGATCCCTTGTTTTGTGGCTAATTTCCCGGGTGACTTGTCGTATTTATGTTTTGACTTAGTCATAAGCACATTGCATGTTTTAAGGTCAGCACTGCTCATCATGAGGGATCGAGAGTGCTGTACTTAGTATAATTAGATTGTTTATGGTACCCCAGATTATTTATGAGTGATGTGCTATGTTGGTTAGACGGAAGCTTGAATAGCACTCCTACATTCGTATTATTTTGTTTGGTCACACGCTCCATTTCCTCTATGATGAGACACCTATGGCAAAGAGACTTCTAGAATGGACAAATGAGTATGTCCGTCCTACGTGGGCAAGTGAGAGATGTTAATTAGTATGGGTTGGATTGGGTTCCGACTTGGTTCCTTTGTGGGTTGCCCACTTGGATCAAACTGAGTTGATCCTATGGATACCCTCTACCTGAGATTATGTCATGAAAATGATGCCCAATGAAGCTACTTTGACATGCTCCTTAGGATCATAGATGATGCGGTCCAGCAGCACACGATTGGAAAAACGATTGAGAATAGTCGGATTGACATGTGGGCATAAGAAAAACTATTTGAAATTGTACCCTTGTTTTGTGGCTAATTTCCCGGGTGACTTGTCGTATTTATGTTTTGACTTAGTCATAAGCACATTGCATGTTTTAAGGTCAGCACTGCTCATCATGAGGGATCGAGAGTGCTGTACTTAGTATAATTAGATTGTTTATGGTACCCCAGATTATTTATGAGTGATGTGCTATGTTGGTTAGACGGAAGCTTGAATAGCACTCCTACATTCGTATTATTTTGTTTGGTCACACGCTCCATTTCCTCTATGATGAGACACCTATGGCAAAGAGACTTCTAGAATGGACAAATGAGTATGTCCGTCCTACGTGGGCAAGTGAGAGATGTTAATTAGTATGGGTTGGATTGGGTTCCGACTTGGTTCCGACTTGGTTCCTTTGTGGGTTGCCCACTTGGGGTAATCATAGATCCACTAAGATTGGGAATCCTAATTAGCCAATTCTCTATAAATAAGAGGGTTTTGCCACAAAGCCAATTAGAGTTTTGACCTAATCTCTAAAGCTCTCTCTCTCCCTATTCTCTCATATCTCTCTCAATTGAGAGTGTGTGTCTCCAAGGATCTTCATTGCAATCCTTGGATTTGGAGGGTGGAATATTTCCTAGCGAGATCATCGCAACCTTTCATTCATCGTTATTTGTGCAGATCGATGCGTGGTGCAACCCGATCCATTCCGCTGTGAGGAAAACTATATTGAGGTAATCCCCGATACCTATTCACTTTCTGTTTAACAAAACTAGTGGATTGAAACATGACTTTCTAATTTGTGTCTAACTTGCTAACCAAGAAAAAATAAATTAGAAACTTCTTTGACTAACAAAATATAAAACTAATTAGACTAAGTTGCTCAATAAGAAAATAAAAGCTAACTAAAGTAGACTAAGTAGGAAACTAAAATAAAAGGTGCAGACCCAAAAGTACTATTTATGTGCATAGTGTTTCTTGAACAACGTTTTTTGACTCTTATTTTACTCTTCTACATCATATATACTTTGTACTGCTGCTCTATTGACTGCACTATGTTGACAACAATAGCAACATCACACATGCAACCACCTGCATTGTGTGTACACCAGCCTTTAAATAAATTCATAAACAAGAAATCTATGACTTCAAACTCCAAAACAAAGACTACCAGAAATACAACCTAACCAAGTCATCTACTAAAACTATGGACCACAAATAGTAATTGGGGCCCCTCAACTCTTGACAGTCAGCATTTAATATTTTTTTTTTAAAAGAAATTACAAGAATTATCCTAAGAAACAAAATAACCCCATAACTAAATAAAGTCTAAATACCTACCAACGATGGGCCTTGTTTGGACCCAAACCTGAGCCCAGAGGCTTCAAGAATTGACTGGACCTTTTGGGCTTAAGTTTCTGAAGCTTATCACGTTTATCCGGCCATTCTAAAGCCACTACATCCATTCTCGCCATCAGCCCACAGCCAGCAACCAGCACTCACAAATACATCAATCAAAGAGATTTAGGAGCCTTTTTTGTATATAATGGATAGGGCGAAGGAAAAAGTACCTACTCATCATGGCAAGAAATAATTTTTAAACATGAACCAATGGCGTCTCATCTCACTACTTCAACCCGTCATTTTTCTCACTCATTTAAAAAATAAAATAAATTAAGTAATTCTGAACACTCCCCTTGCCCTTTACTGCTCCTCAGGGTGCACACATATTGGATTTTGATGCACAAGACTGAACCACCCAAATAGCTGTCCTCATCTAGCTCTTTGTAAGTGCTACCAAATGTCTCACCAGAATTGGCCTGGAGATTGGATACGATATACTGAAAATTTAGGTCCCTTCACCCGAACGGTTTAGGATGTGGGTAATAGGGTTAGGAACAAAACAAGAAAATAGAGAAATTCTACAACTATAGCAGAACAACTCAGAGAGGCCTGCAAAGTTTGATCAAGATCTGACAGCTGGATCGTGAGATGTAGAATAATCCTACTGAAAGTAGGAAACTATAAAACAAGAACAGAACTGCAGAATCGATCAGAAATTTCAAGAGTCCAGAACAAGCCAAAACTTCAGTTGAATAGTCTATTCTACTATTAAGATCAGCTTGCAGAATTTGGGTCAAGTCTAATGACAAAATAGAAATATCTAGACTCATCCTATTCCCACTAGGAGAGAATCTAGCAGAACTTGAACCAGTAACAATTGACCAGAAATCATAAAACTGATAACAGAACCTCAGAAAGTAGTGTAACAGAATCTCAAAGTTCAGTTTCGAGCGAAAACAGAGCAGTAACTTGAATGCTGTTCGCAACAGAACAGAATTGATCCTTGAACAAACCCTGATATGTCGAAGGGTATAGAGAAACGAATATTCTAACCTATAATTGACACAAAGAAAGGAAGATAACTAGGCTAGGAATCCACCAAAGCCCCGCTTCAAATCCACCAAGCACACAATTGAATCCACAGCAGCAAAAAAAAAATAAAATAAAATAAAATAAATAAAAACCTGAAAGCTATATATTTCATAAATTTGTGTTGTTTCGAAGCGAAGAGGATTTGCCACAGGAACAAAGGGGACTTCTCGAAGCCTTCAGGAACTTCCTTCTCAAACCAAGAAAAAGAGAGGCAAAGCTATGGCGAGTTGGCGATGGAAGATCGTATGAAGCTTCAGATTGTGCTGTCGTGCCCTCCAGGTCAACTCTTTCTGTGCAGGGAGAGACCTTTGGTTGGAACCCATAACAAACTGAAAAGCACTTCCGTCAAGTTGACATATGTGTGCTCCTATTGTAGCAGTGTTAAATGAACAACAGGGACTTATCCAAGATCAGGTAACTTTAAAGGTGGTTCCAAGAAACTCATGTGTTAGGATGCGTTTGGAAGTCATTCAGTTTTAGAAATAATGTTTGATGAACTTGTTTCAGGAACAATTACCTTGGTTGTTCATGTTTTTTGTTTTTAGAACGAAATTGAAATTATGGAACAAAGTTTCGTTGTTCCATCATTTTATATTTCTAGTGTTTTTTTTTCCCCTCTTTCATTTCAAAAAAACCGAAGTTGACACCAAGCACTTTATTCCCTTTTTTTGTTCCCATAGAACAGAAAAACATTTTTTTTGAATGACTACCAAATGCCTTATTCTCTTCCTTTGATCCGATGCTTCTATTGGTGACATTCAATATAAGCTGGCCGCTTTGACTTTGATTAGCCAATAAAGTGCAGGGTAAAAAAAAAACCTCTTCATTTGCTCCCATTAACGACCAAAAAGACATACATACAAGGCAGAAGAGAGAAAACGCTCAATGAGCGATGATTGAAGATGGAAGTCTATAGTAGACCACTACATTTTTTGGTAGTAGAATTCGGCCAGCACATTGACCTGAACTTACTGAATCCGGAAGGTCGAATACAACAAAAACATAGTCATGCCCCCTCCAGCATCCAAACCCTTCCAAGGACATCTACCTGGTCTCAAGCATTCATCTCACTACTTGGGGCTCCCCCCCCGGGTCTAAAGAACTAGAGTGCCCTCGCTGCGATAAAGATTCAAAAAATCCACCTAGCCTTTTTATGTTCTAAAGCCCCTTTGGCAGGCAATAACCGCAAGATCACATTCGAAAGCCACTCACCTTAAACTTGATAATTATTACCCCTACCAAATAGCAAGACATCGGAGACAAGGCATCTCTCCAAAGTGTGCTAGGCCATTAAAATTCCTAATGTTATAAGCCCATTACAATGAAAAATCCCTAATATTTATGACTTGATTAGTTGATTCAGTTAATCTTAAAAAAAAAAAAAAAAAAAAAAAAAACACTAAACTATTCTAACTTAACTAATCTTGGAGTCCTAGCTTCAACCCAATACCATATTATAAGCCCATTCAAGAGCCCATTACAATGGAAACCTGTTGCACCAAAGTACATGGATCCAAACAAAGACAAAATATTAAAATAAAAAGAAAAGAACACCGCAACAACAACAACAACAATTTAGCAATATCCACCGAAATGGGGTAGGCGACATGGGTCATTTCCCTCCAAACAATTCTAATCGAGGTCATACTTGAGTCAAGACCTAAACTATGCATGTCTTTCCTCACTAATCCTAGGGTCATTTTAGGCCTAATCCCAACTCTTTTAGTTCCTTCAATATGAATCAGGTCACTTTTCCATACTGGTGCATACTGGTGCATCCCATGGTCTCCGTTGAACCTGGTTGTGCCACCTCAAATGACTTTTTCAGAGCTTATTATGTATCGGGGCAACTCCCAAATCAGCTCTAATACGGTCATTCCTTACTTTATCCTTTCTATAGTTTCGTTGCACATTCATCTCAACATCGTCAACTCTGGTACACTAGTTTATATATATGACACTTATTAACTGCCCAACATTCCGCCTAAGACATCATAACCGGTTGTACAACTTGCCTATAGAATTTTCCTTGAAACTTTAAAGGAATACATCAATCACACAACAATCCAGAAGCACTTCTCCATTTCATTCATCCAACTTTAATTCTTTGTGAAATATCATCCTCTATAGTACCTTTTTTATTTATAAGTGACCCCAGATATCTAAAATAATCACTTTGTGGTATCTCTACCCTCTCAATTTTCACCATTTTGGTATCCATAGTGTAACTAAATTTACACACTATATACTCCATCTTCGATCTACTTATCTTAAAACCTTTTGATTCCAAAGTTCATCTCTATAACTCCAACTTAACTTTAATCCTTACTTTTGTCTAATCCACCAAATCAATATCACTAGCAAAAAGGATACACCATAGAACCTCATCTTTAATGTTCCATGTTAAATTATCCATGATAAGCTCATTATGATTGGGAATTAACTACCTTGACCTCCCATGGTTCTCACACTAATCACCACACTCTCATATATATATCTTTAATATTTTCCACCTACTTACTCAACACCTCTCTTTCTAGTACATATATCATATTAACTCTCTATAGGGGCTCTATCATGGGATTTTTCTAAGTCAATAAACACCAAATGGAGATCCTTTTTGCGAACTCTAAATCTTTCCATGAGCCTCCTGAGTAATTAAATAACTTATGCCGTAAATCTACCAAGCATAATATCAAATTAGTTCTCTGAGATAGTAGTTTCTCTTCTCAGGTGGGCTTCAATAATCTTCACCCAAAATTTCATAATATGACTCATTAGTTTTATGCCTCTATAGTTATGGCAGCACTGAATATCACCTTTCTGTTTGTATGTTGAAACTGCAATGTTTCTCCTCCATTCTTTGGAAATTTGTGTGTTTTTCGTGCATCAATTATATGGCACTAAAACAGAGCATAAAATTAAAATGTAATCTAAATTCATATTCCTAATGATTGTATGACATTTTGACAAAGCTAACTTTTAATATTAAAAAAAATAAAAAATAAAATAAAACTTTAAATTAATCCTATTAATGCCCATTAAAAAAAACTTGACTTTAACTAATCTAGTAGTCCTAGCTTCTATTGTTTATGGTTGTCCTTGTTGGCAACCCGGCCATATGACAGTGATGACGTGGCTAGTCCTGGCCATGTGGCGGTGATGACGTGGCTAGTCCTGGCCATGTGGCAGTGATGACGTGGCCAGTTTGGGTGATATGGATGGAAATGATGACATGGCAGTGTCCAGTGCCACCGATGAGATAACAGATCCGCTTGGTATGTAAGGAGTGGTTTGATACATCCTTAGTATGTGGTGCCGGTTTTTGGGTCAAAATTGGTAAATTGGCCTATTTACACTCAGAGGAATTTTTGGAAGTGAAAATGACATTTTTAGAAGATCATTTCTCATAAAAAAGATAGATTATAATTTATCTAGTCCAGTGCATCTGATTTTGTTGCATTCCAATACCGTATGAAGAAATTCTAGAATTTGTGGTAGTCGAGGGTAATTTCAACATTGAGGATGAATTTTTTGAATGAAATGTTCTCCATATAATGATATGACAAAAATCTGATCTTTCCAACGGTTCTGATTTCTTCACTTTTCGATTCAGTATGAAAAAGATACGTCATTAGAAAGGTCTAGGGGTATTTTGGTCTTTTAACATAGCTGAGTCAGAAGATCGGATCTTCTAGAAAGTCGTAGAGCATCTAGACACGGTTCCAACGCACCTTGTTTCATATTGATCAGATATCATATGAAAAAGTTATGTGTTTCTATGAAGCTGATTCGAAAATCCAAACAGAAAATTCATCAGTTGCTCTCGGTGTTGGGTGGATTTTTTGGAATTTATTTTTGAAATTTGAAGGGATTTTGTGTAATTTCAAGATTTTGAAGGTCTGAGTTGCAAGGGGTCTTTAAGCACTGAAATATATGAAGGCAGGGGCTTGATTGTAATAAAGAGGAGTAAAGGGAAGTGAAATGGATGGTCCAGATTTGACCATGTAGGCTTGATTCCCATCTAAGAGTGCTCATGAATTGGCACTGGATCGGACGCTTAATATGCTTGCGTGAGATTTTTCATTGGTCGGATTAATCAAGAACCATATGCTGGCACCGCACAGGATCAAGGTTACTACGGTGTTACGCACATGCAAAAAGTGGCATGGATAGATGCTGTTTCTCATAATCTCATGAGATCGGATTTAAACCAGATCTCAATCCAAGGGCTGGAAGCTGCCTATACTTTATGAGACGTAGCTGAAAATCCACCATGAATCATGCCGATCTAACCAATAGGATGTCAACAACGTTTCTGACCGCTGATATTAGCGTTGACCTCCTACGTCATCATGACATCATATGATCCTAGATCTACGGTTCATGTTTACTATCCATTATGGGAATCCGACAGCTCATTTTATTAGATACTCTTTGATGAGATCTACGGCCAGATTTGTGCCCCTATTATGCGCGCCACCGGCGTAGCCTACACCACTCCTACGAAGATTCTATTTTAGGCTATCTCATTACTCCAACTTCAAATGGTAATATCTCTCTCATTTTAACTCGGATTTGGGTGAACCAAGTTGCTAGTTCTTTGTTTTTTCAAGCCCTACACTATGGTAGCAAGAAAAATGAGTTTTTAGTGAAGGAAGAATATGGTTTTGGCAAGAGAAGCTCCCCCCTCTTTGCTGGTCCTTGAATGAACATGAATACTTGATGATAAATGTTCTTAGGCCATTATAGGAGGTAAGAGAGGTGGTTGAGGTGTGTTAATGATACATTAACTCAAAACCAAGGAGAAAGAGAAGAAAGCAAGGATGTGTTTGCTTTAAAGAGCAAGAAGCCAAGGAGAGAAAAGGTGTGAGCACCAAACTTGTTAGTACAAGTTTTCAGTCATCCCAGGAAATCGGTTGGACAAGTATATCATGTTTTTCTTAGCCAGACATCGGATAGGTTTTTGGGGATCAAAATTGGACTCACTGATTCACCCCCCCTCTCAGTGACTGTCATGTTACAATAATTGGTATCAGAGCCGATACTCAGTGACAGTTTGATCAATAGTTGAGTGATCCAGAGGCAGTGGCAGTGACAGTATGGTAGGTGAAGGCTATTTAGGATATGCACCAAAGTTTGATGAATCTAATTTTATCTTGTAGAAGAGAAGAATGCAGTCATACCTAGGTTCACTAGGTTATGATGCTTGGGCATCAGTTTTAATTGGGTACAAGGAACCTGAATGAGGTCTAGTTGACAATGAAGCTAAGAAGGCTTATTGTTACAATTAAAAGGCTGTGAATGCAATATTCTCAGTATTGGATAAGAGTGTGATGTCTAAGGTATTGGATTGTGACTTAGCCAAGGATATCTGAGGAAGACTGAATAGTATTTATGAAGGAGATGAAAAGATAAGGAAAGCAAAGCTTCAAACCTTTAGAGGCCAATTTGAAAGTCTACTAATACAAGAGGGAGAGAATATTGACACCTATATGACCATGGTAAATGAAGTGGTCAACTCTATTAGGGGTCTGGGAGCCAATCTAGAAGATTCAGTTATTTGTCAGAAAATCCTGAGATCTTTGTTGCCCAAGTATGATTTCAATGTGTTAACTATTGAAGAGGCAAAGGACCTAGATACTATCACTCTTGATCAAGTGCATGGCACTTTCACAGCTCTTGAAATGAGATGGAAAAATGGCAAGTCCACTAACAAACAAGCTGCTTTCAAGGCAATGAAAAATTTGAAAATCAAGGAGAAGAAAAAGCAGTCTGTGGAGGATACTGATGAGAGTGAAGATGAGGTTACAGCTTATTTCACCAGAAAGTTGAAAAGGGGAACAGAAAAATATAAGGACAAGTTGCCTTTCAAATGCTTTAACTGTGGAAGGGTTAGACATTTTGCAGCTAAGTGTCCTAACTAAAGAAAAGTAGAAAGTGATGAAGATGAAGGGAAAAGAAAAGTCATTTCAATGGAAAGAAGAAATTTTTCTCAAGCAGATACAAGAAAGGCAAGGACAAGAAGAAAAGTTTGGTTTTTATGAAATGCAGTGACACATCTGATGAAGAATTTGAAGAATCATCTAATGATGAAGATGATGAGGCTATGTTCATGGTCTCAATAGATATGGAAGAAAACAAAGAAGATTCTTCTAGCAAAGAATATTTTACAAAAGAAGAAGAGGAAGATGAAAAATCACATCTAGAGGCTGAACTCACAGTTGCCTTAGAGAGCTTCAAAGAGAAAGGAAGAAAGTGAAAAAGGTCACTCAAGACCTTAAGGGGCAAGAATAAATAGTTTTTGAGTTGAGAGATAAAGTCAATAAGTCAAGGCAGACCTTAGATGATCTTAAGTATCAACTCTCACAGAAGACCATTGACTGCAACACTCTTTAGTTAGAGAAAGTGGCTTTGAAAGCATAACTAAATGAACAATATAAGATTCTTGCATAATTTGATAGTTATGCAGATGAGCTAGCCTTATTAAAGGCTAAGGTTGAAGACTATGGGAGAGCTGAGATTGAGAGAGAAGACTTAGAAAATGAAGATGTTGAAGATGACTCTACTCCAAAAGAGCAGCCTAGCAGTAAGAAGCTTAATGACATCATCAATGCTCAAAGATCGACTCACATCAAATTTAGGCTTGGATTTGTTGGGGAATCTTCCAAAAATACCAAGGCAAATGGTAAAAGAACAACACATAATCCTATCAAAGTCAATGATAAGAATGCTCAAAGAGGAAAGGCATATGTTGCTACTGCTGGCAATGTTAAGAGAGCAGTACAAAAAGATAGAGTGTAGACTGGTCCAATCAGAAGAGAAAATCCATCTATATTCTATAAGACTAACCATGCTAGACAACCACAGTTGGCAAGGCCAAGCAGGAGAGCAGAGAGCTTTGAATACAGTCAAGGTCCTCAATAGAGACCTAGAGCATTTGACAACTTCAGAGCTCCTTACAGATGACAGATGGAACCTGTGATGCAGAGGCACACCGTTTAAGGTTATTGTTATAAATGCAACACTTTTGGACACAAGATCTCAGATTGCAAGTTCAACATTGGTCAAAAGAGTTATGTGGAAAGAAATCCTTTTGCACCCCTGATGGAGAAAACAGTTGAATGTTACAGATGCAACAACCTTTGACATATTGCAAGGAATTGTAGAACTGTGTTTCCCCCATAAAGACAGGAGAATAGAGGTAAGCAGAGAGTTTTCAGAAGCACAGAAGATGATGAGATGGACAGACAGTTCTCAAAATAGAAGAAAGTAAAGAAATCTCAATCTGTCAAGAAAGTCTGGGTTCAGAGAGAGAGAGTAGAAGATGAAGAAGATGCAGCAGCATTTGTTATTCATAGAGCTTTTAAGGCTTAAGGAGACTCTACTCCATGGATTCTTGATAGTGGTTGCTCAAGCCACATGATAGGAGATAAGGAAAGGTTTGAACAATTACATGACTTTGAAGGTGGATATGTGAAGTTTGGCAACAACAATGGTGCCAGAATTACAGGGAAGGGGTCCATAAGTCTAAACCATGGGAAGGTGAAATCCCTTAATGTCTTGTATGTTGAAGGGCTCAAACACAATCTTCTCAGCATCAGTAAGATTTGTGACAAAGGGCATAAAGTAACTTTCACTAGTAAAGGATGTGAGATAAGAAGATCAAATAGTGGAAAGGTTATAGCTACTGGACAGAGAACTTCAAGGAACCTGTACACCTTGACAGAGTTAGAGAAAGATTCTTGCATGGTCAGCATAGATAAGGAGACATGGTTGTGGCACAGAAGACTTGGGCATATTGGTTTCAAGAACCTTGCCAAGATTTCTTCGAGGAAGGCAGTGAGAGATGTTCCTGAGTTGAAGAACCTCTCCAATCCTATATGTGCATCTTGTTAGAAGAAAAAGTAAACTGGAATCTCCTACAAGTCTAAGGAGTACTATTCCAATTCTCTATTAGAGTTGATTCACACAGACCTATGTGGTCCTATGAGGACACCTAGCACCTCAGGAGAGAGATACATCATGTTGTTTTTTAATGATCATTCAAGAGTGGTATGGGTGATGTTCTTGAAACATAAGTCAGTGGGTTTAGAAAGATTTAAGATCTTTAAGAAGCAAGTTAAGAATCAGACAGGGAAGAAGATAAAGTGTCTAAGATCTGACAGAGGAGGTGAGTACAGTTGGGATGATTTTGAAGAATACTGCTATGAGCATGGTATCAGGAAACAAACTTTAGCTCCAAGAACACCCCAACAGAATAGTGTTGTAGAGAGAAAGAATAGAACAGTATAGGACATGGCTAGAACAATGTTGGCAGAGAATGACATGGGTAAAAAGTTCTGGAAGGAGGTAATTCTAACTGCAGTATACATCCATAACAGATGTATGTTGAGACCTTATGAAAGCAAGACTCTATATGAAATCTGGTTTGGAAGAAGGGCTACAGCAAGACACTTCAAGGTCTTAGGTAGTAAGTGTTACATCAAGAACACAACCCAAGATTTGGGTAAGTTTCATTATAGGGCTGATGAGGGTATATTTTTAGGCTATTCTACTTCAAGTAAGGCCTATAGATGCTACAACAACAGATTTAAAAAAATTATAGAGAATGCTGATGTCACAGTTGATGAAAAAAGGGATATTCCTTCAGGCTCAGGAAATGAACTTTAAGAATTTGAAGATCTTGATGATGAGAATGACCTGGTTGATAGTAGACCCAAAAGCGAAGATGAGATTGATGTTGAATAGGCTAAGGAAGATTTAGATGAGCAGAGGAGACACAACAGAGTTGATCAACAAGAAATAGATGAGTTAATCATTGGTGACCCCACTGCAGGTGTTCAGACTAGAAGAATGAAGACCAACATCTACTCTCTTCTTTCAAATATTGAACCAAAAACTGTTGATGAGGCAAGTAATGATGAGAGTTGGATAAAGGCCATGAATGAAGAACTTGATCTAATAGAGAGGAATCACACTTAGGATCTAGTCCCTAGTCCAGTTGACAAGAATGTGATTGGTACTAAATGGGTTTTCATAAACAAACTCAATGAAGATGGTCAAGTGATGAGGAACAAAGCAAGACTTGTATGCAAGGGGTATGCTCAAGTGGAAGGCATTGATTTTGAAGAAACTTTTGCTCCAGTGACAAGACTTGTGGCTATCAGAATGTTCTTGGCTTTGTCAGTGTACAAGGGGTTCAAGGTCTATCAGATGGATGTCAAATCATCTTTTCTAAATAGAAACTTGGAAAATAAGGTTTACATAGAGCAGCCTGATGGGTTTCAGCTGAGTGAGGACCCCACTCTTGTGTGCAGATTGAAGAAGGCATTGTATGATTTAAAACAAGCTCCAAGGGCATGGTACTCCAGATTGGACTCTTACTTGTGCAAGTTGGGTTTCAAGAAAGACTTAGTGGACAGTAATCACTACATCAGAATTGAAGAAAAAAATCAGCTTGTGGTGGTTGTGTATATAGATGATATCATCTTTAGGGGTCACAAAGATGAGTTATGCAGAGATTTTGCAATGAGGATGCAAGATGAGTTTGAGATGTCCATGTTGGGTGAACTATCATTCTTCTTGGGTTTGTAGATTATTCAAAAGAAGGAAGGTATCTTTATATTTTAGTCCAAGTATGTGAGGGAGATGTTGAAGAGATTCACCATGGAGGATTGCAAGCCAGTTAGTACACCTATGATGACTGGGTGTAAGTTGAGTAAGGAAGATGACTCTCCATCAGTTGACTACACCTCGTATAGGTCAATGATTGGTAGCCTATTATATCTGACAGCTAGTAGGCCTAACATCTTACAAGCTGTGTGCATGGTAGCCAGGTTCCAAGTAGGACCAAAAGAGACACACGTGGTAGTAGTGAAGAGAATTTTCAGATATCTGAAAGGGACTAGTGAGTTTGGGTTATGGTATCCGAAAGTCAAGAGCTTTAGTTTGTCAGCTTTTTTAGATGCAAATTGGGTCAGATGTGTAGCTGACAGGAAGAGCACCAGTGGTGGTGTATTCTATTTGGGGAGCAGCTTGGTGGCATGGCATAGTAAGAAGCAAGAGTCAATCTCTCTTTCAACTGCAGAAGCAGAATATATTGTAGCTATATCTTGTTGTACACAAGTGTTGTGGATGAAGCAGATGTTGAAGGATCTAAGTGTGGAGGTTGAGCAGGAAGTGCCACTATACTGTGACAATACTAATCCTATCAACATCTCCGAGAACCTGGGGATGCATTCTTGAATGAAGCACATTGCTATCCGGTGTCATTTCTTGAGAGACAAGGTGCTGGAAGTTGAAGTAAGGATGGAGTTTGTTCTCACAGCAGAGTAGGTGGCTGATAACTTCACTAAACCACTTCCCAAATATCAGTTTGAGTTCCTCAGACAAAAGCTGGGAGTAGTGGTTCTTCCCAAGCACTAGTGGCATTAAGAGAGGGGGAGCAAGTTGCTTGATGCTGCTACCCCCATATTGGACTTAGGGGGAGTCCATTGGTTCCACCCTTTGTACTTGTTGTCAAAGGGAGAGAGAGTTATTCATAGGAGCTTTAGAGTGTATTAGTGATGAAGTGGTTGCCAACAACTCCAAAGGGGGAGACTGTTGTTTTATGGTTATCCTTGTTGGCAACCCGGCCACATGACGATATGACATGGCCAATCCCGACCATGTGGCGGTGATGATGTGGACAGTTTGGGTGAGGTGAATAGAAATGATGACATGGCAATGTCCAGTATCACCGATGAGATAACAGAGCCACTTGGTATGCATGGAGTGGTTTGATACATCCTTAGTATGTAGTACGGGTTTCTGGGTCAAAACTGGTAAAATTTGCCTATTTACGCTCGGGGGTATTTTCGACAGTGAAAATGATATTTTTGGAAGATCATTTTTTCGTGAAAAAGAAATGATCTTATTGGAAGAACATATTGGTTGTCCTTGTTGGCAACCTTGGCCATGTGTCAATGATAATGTGGTCAGAGGTGATGTCGTGGTTGTGTATAATCACTATATTATCTTGATAGTGCTCAGAGACGTGTCACACATTACATGTGTGAAAGTGTGATGCAGATTAATAACCAAAATAGGCTTTTTTTATTAGGAATAAGCCTAGGGTTGGATTGTATATGTGTTGGGCTTTCAGTCCATGTGGTTTAGAGTGTATTCGGCAATTTTTTCGGGTCTAAAAGAGGGGCTCTAAGTTTGAGTACGGGATTACTATTTAGTTTTCTATTTTCATTAGTTTCCTTTTTAGTTGGGTATTATAACTTCAATATTTCTTATTTCCTAGTTTCTATTTTTTATTTTAGTAACTAGAGGACTTGCTTTTATTTAGTTTCTTATTTCAGTTTTGGAAACTAAAGTGAGATTGTATTATTTATAAACCACCCTCATCATTATTATAAATAAAGGAGAGATCTCATTAGTAGATCCACGATTTGATGAATGAAAAAAAAAGCTATGTTGTTGTTGCACTTCTGAGTTTGCTTTGTGTGTGATCGAAGTGGTGGTCTTGTGTTTGATCAAGGCTGAAGGAATTGGTGTTTGATCTAATTGACTCTTTGCGGCTTGAAGTCCAAGAGATCTCTTCAACTACTCTTTCTTTCTTTTCAAAGTTAATTGTAAGATTCTTCAAACCAAGTAAGGGATCTGAACTGCTTTTTTGATTTCTGGTTCTGGAAATTTCAAGTTTCTCTCCAACTGCCCCTATACTGTTATGAAGATCCAGCGATCTGTTGGCTCTCTTTTTTTGATCAAGTGTTAAGATTATATAGAGGGGAACTCGACCTTAATTTGAGGTTCATCAGACCAGGGAATCAGCAGTTATGGGATTTCTCCCTATTCTGGCCGATCCTAATTTATGCCCATATTTGTGAATTGATCTATTCTGGATGTGGCTGATTGTTTGCTGGTTTTATGCTTTATGGTTCAGTCTCAGATATTGATGCTTTAAAGTCCTTGTTTTCTAGTTATCATTCAGTTATAGAATTCCTGAAACATAGAGATCGATAGGGCTGATCTTTGCTTATTGATTTCAGTCTTGTTAGTATTCTGCTATTGAGTTGTTTAGTGAATGTTTGGTTGTTCTTAGATTAAAAGTTCTTGCAGTTGAGACTTGGTTAGACCCTATCCTAGTCTACATTAAAGTGGAAGTAGTGTGTGAAGGACCCTTCACTAAAAGGGAAGAAATCATTGTTTATACAATGGCAGCAGGTTTAAGGGCATTTTTGAAAGTTTAGATGAAAAATTTAAAAAAAGGCATGTGCATGTAAGTTCCTTAAGCTCTATCAAAATTGGAATCACGTCGATCGGATATTGGAGTAAAAAGATACAACATGTTCTTCAGGCCAACATGCAAGCTGAAAAAGGCAATATCTTACACATTAGTTGGGTTCAGTCCCATTTTTTAGATTTATACATTGCATCTATATTAAAGGTATAAGAATAAGAAATGCAGTTCTTTGAGTCCTCTATCCGTAGGAAAAAGAATCAGGCCAATCGGAGTTTGGACGAAAGAGATATAATTTTTTTTCGTATGATCGCTTTGAAATAGAGCCAACCCAGTTTCTCATGATGGGTTCAGTTCATATGACTTCGAGTTGAATTTTGAGATATTTTAAAGAAGAATTAGAGGAATCATATTCTAAAACAGTTGTAGATATTTGAGTCTACTTTCAGAAGCAATAAGAATCGGCTCATTTGGAGTTATATATAAAAAGTTATGACTCCCGCACTGAGATAAGGTCAATCTGCCAGAGTAGATTCCGGTCTGAACCGGGTGGTTAGACCTACACGGTTTTGGGGCTTTTGTTGGACCTTCTTTAGTGGACTTTAGGAATTTCTTTCATAACTTCTTAAAGAGCAAAAAGAAGAAAAACCCTAGAGGAGAAAAGAGAAGAAGGCAAGTGTTTGTGTGCTCTCATGCTCAAATCTTGAGAAATATCTTTGTTTGAAGATTTTTGTGTATTGAATATTTTATTGTCATCACCACTTTGCTTGAGCAGCCATTAAAGACAACATTGAAGGTTGGTGAGTGGTTTTGGAGTTCATTAAAGAGAAAGAAGCTTCTTGTGTGTGATAGAAGAAAAATAAGAAGGAGATGGCAAAGAAAAGGGGCCACCATCTTCAACTCTTGAAGGTTCAAGATTCTCCATCAAGTTCATTAAAGACAAAGAAGCTCCTTGTGTGTGATAGAAAAAGAAATGATACAGTACCGAAGGTCTAAACCAAGACGCACAAGAAGTTCGACCCAAGTGGCTGACTGGGTCGACCATATCTGGTCCAAGACAGCCCACGATTTGGGGCTACTGATGGGGTTATTAATTAGTTAATTACTTCTGAATTAGTTTCTCTTTTTCAGTCTTAAATTAGTTTATAATTTCAAGTCATTGTTAGTTTCTAATTTGTGTTTAAGATTAGTTTCTAACTCATTAGATTACAATTTTCTAGTTTTAGTAACTACATGTTAGTAGTTTAGTCAGTCAATATTTAGAAGCTTTGATCTTCTATTC
This sequence comes from Macadamia integrifolia, assembly GCF_013358625.1. Classification (NCBI taxonomy): domain Eukaryota; kingdom Viridiplantae; phylum Streptophyta; class Magnoliopsida; order Proteales; family Proteaceae; genus Macadamia; species Macadamia integrifolia. The sequence goes on along the minus strand of NC_056557.1, from coordinate 25,964,394 downwards.
TTTGTAATCTTACACCCCATCATTATAAATATAGTAGGGCTGCTATTGCAGCCCACGATTTGATTATTAAGAAAAATCTCTCTTGTTGCTGCCGCTGGGTATCCATGGCTACTCCTTGTGTCTGATCAAGGAAGGACTTGGTGTGTGATCTGAGTGCCTCCTTGCGGCGTGAAGTCCAAGAGGTCTGCTTCTAGTTACTATTCTCCTTAAGTTCTCTTTTATTTTCAAGGTTTATCAAGCTGCAAATCAGGTATGTGAATTCTGAACCTACCCAGAATTATTTCTACAAAAATAGAGCATCTGCCCCTACTGGAAGATCCAGATCTGTTTGTCAGATTGGCCTAGTTTTTTTGTCAATTGTTCCCTACTATCCAAGCATGGTTCAACCCAATTTTGGGCTAGTTCTGTCCATCCAGTCGTGAGTTATTAGAAATCACCAAATCTTTGTCTTTTAGTGACCTGCTGTGTTCTAAATTGGGATCGATGGCTGTGACTGATTTTATATTGCTTCCTTGAGATTGTGGATCATTATTGCTGCTGAATTGAACCTCTAAAGTCTTCTGAAGTTTCTGGTTACTTATTTACTTAGTTTACTACTGTTCTTCCCTACTCAATATTGGTGGTCTGAAATCGATAAACTGCTAAAATTGTTACTGTTCTGTTATGGTTTGTGGACTGTTGATACCTTAGTCTGGTTGCTGGTTAGCCCTTTTGTTTGGTGTTGATATCTGATTATAGAGCTCCAATTTTTGGGCTTAACAATTCTGATTTTTAAGGACTGTTGACTGGTTAGTATTGGATTGTTATTGCTGTTTACTGTTGGGTGGTTATTGGCTGTTCATTGGTTTATAATTTCCTGCAGTTTTGGGTCTAGTTTGGTTGTCAAATCCAGTCCTACATTAAGAAGAAGAAGAAGAAGAAGAAGACAAAGAAGATGATGAACCATCTTCTTCTCTTAAAGGTTCAAGATTAGCCATCAAAGAGGGAAAGTTGAAGATTCCAGTGTATCTGGGAATCTTAGAGAAGCTCTCCACCTCTTGCTAGTCAAGGGAGGTAATCACTTCTCACCAAGTCCTATTTTGTATGACCTAGGTTGTTAACGTTGCATAACCTAAGGTATTGATTGTAAGGGAAGGGATTTGTACTCATATTTATCATCATATACATTAAAAAAGGGGGGTGAAACCTTAGCATGAGTACTATCTCAGGTTGAATATAACACCTGGACTGTTGTACCAGTCACAAGCTAGTGAGTATTGAGCAAAATATGAAAGCCAGAAGGGGTATTGCTCTGTGGAGTAGGCAGTTAGCCGAACCACGTATATCTTGTGCCCTTTGTGTATGCTTGTATATTGGAGTGCGTGGACTATGAATGAGTGCATGATGGGTATGTTTGTCTAGTAGACCTGCCCACTGAGTTGTGCAAGGTGGACAAACATACCATTGTGTGTGTTGAATAGAATACCAGGTAGCTTCAAACAGACATCTCCAGAAAAAATTTTATAGACACTATTCACCCCCCTCTCAGTGTCAACTTGGGATTAACACAAAGTAATCAAACCAAGAGAAAGTGAAGAGAAAGAGAGAGAAAGAGAAAGAAGAAGAAGAGAAGAGAAGGGGCTACTGAAATGGATTGGAGGCAGCCTGCAATAGTGAGTTGTGTCCTATCATAGGCCTCTCCACTTATATATACATAATATATATACATATATATGCCCAAATAGGATGTCCATATAAGATGGTAAGTTAGGGGACTAATACCCCTAACCTACTTATTACAATAATTAAAAAGAAATTAAAACAATAGGGTAGAATACTAAGCCGGATAGGACAAATACATCTAGAGCTTTAACACTCCCCCTCAAGCTGGAGCATATAGATCACCATGCTTAGCTTGGTACATCAATGATGAAAACTAGGAGGAAACAATGACTTAGTAAATATATCAACGCTCTGATCGGAAGACAAAACAAATAGTCTCAATTAGCTTCTTCAGTAGGACATCTCGAACAAAATGACAGTCCACCTCAATGTGTTTGGTCCGTTCATGATAGACTGGATTGTTGGCAATATATATAGTTGCTTGATTGTCACAATATATCTTTATAGGCATAGGCACAGGAAAACCCATCTCAAGAAGGAGAGACTTGAGCCACATTAGCTCGGCAATAGTATGTGCTATAGCCCTGTACTCAGCTTCAACACTTGACATTGCAATCATCGTCTGTTTCTTGCTCCACCAAGTAACTAGATTACCTCCAACAAATGTAAAATACCCTTTAGTAAAGTGACAATAACTGACTGATCCAACCTAATTAACATTAGATTAGGCAACCAACTCCATATGCTTATTAAGACGACAGATCAACCCTATACTAAGAGCAACCTTCACTAACAAAGGATTTGAACAATTGCATCCCAGTGAGCTTTCTGAGGAGACTGCCTAAACTACTAGAGAACTCCAATGACAAAAGAAATGTCAGGCCTGGTAACAGTAAGATATATTAGTTTCCCGACCAGGCTCTTGTACTGATGAATATTTGTGAGGGGATCACCATCATCGACACCAAACTTTTGATGAGGGTCCATGGGAACATCCACTGGCTTGGATGCTTGTATTGGACAAGAGATCTAATACATACTTCCTTGAGATAAACTGATGCCTTTCTTGCTTCTCACAACCTCAATACCAAGAAAATAGTGGAGATCACCTGGACCCTTAGTTTGGAAATGTTGTTTTAAATAGTTTTTCAAATCTGCAATACCTGCCACATCATCACCAGAAAATGATAATGTCATCCACATAGACAACCAAAACTACCAGGTTAACAACACGAAATGATCTCCATAGCATTGTGAAAAACCACAAGACATCATTGTAGTACTAAACTTATCAAGCCATGCTCTGGAGCAGGGGTGTCAATTTCAGGCTTGCACTGGTAGGCCCGACTGAGCCCGATATGTTTATGGATCGACCTAGACTGGCCCAATTAATAAACATGTCGGGCTCAAGCCCCACACATTTATAAATAGGTAGTACACGGTGCAGCCACCTAGCCCAATTGGCCCGACACATTTACAAGCCCGACTTGAACCAACTCCTTTAAGCCCAACCTAGCCCGAACCCTTTAATACTACTTGCATTTTTTTTTAATACTGTTTATATTTGGTGCTAAGGTTTTGTGATATGTACAGTTAAGATGGTGGTTATTGTTATCTGAAAACATTCATCATTTTCACGCATAGTTTAATTGATTTGAACTTGCTAAACTTGGGTTGTGCAAGCATAATTTAATTGATTTGAGTTTCCATCGGTTAAAGATCAAATACATTAGTAACGTAGCTGTTATGCCCATCTTTGGCTTAATCCATTTTAACTATGGGATCTTTCTTTGCTATGCCCACTTTGTCTCATTTTAATGGTTTCCTCTTCAAGGACATTTAAGAGACCAATTTTAAAGAGAGCTCGTTTAAAGCCCATTTAAAGTTAAATAGGTCTATAGCCCCATTACGGCTCGTTTATGGCAGCCCGATTACAACCCAAGACCGACCGACCAACCCGATTATTAACCATGCCAGGCCTGTCCTAACTAAGCCTGTTTAGCTAAATGGGTTTGTGCAGCCCTAGATAATGGCCGAGCTTTTTTAAGCCCGACTGAGACCGGCCTGACCGGACAGCTTGACACCCCTACTATGGAGATTATTTGAGACCATAAACAACCTTACGTATGCAACTTGCAAACACGAATACTATCCTCCCCTGAGCAACATAACCCGGAGGTTACTCCATATAAACCTCCTTAGTCAAATCACTATATAGAAAGGCATTTTTAATATATAACTGAAACAACGACCAATCAAAGTTAACATCCAAAGAAATAAGAAAACAAATAGAATTTAGCTGTGTAATAGGAGAGAAAGTCTCAAAATAGTCAACACCATAAGTTTGGATATAGCCTTGGCAACTAGATGGGCCTTAAACCGCTCAACAGAGCCATCAGGAAGGTACTTAATAGCAAGGTTCAAGAACTCGTTTCGTTTCGATTTGTTTCAAAACCATCGAAATATCAAAATTTCACCGAGAAATGGTGTACTTTTCCCCATGTGTTTCACTGGCCATTTTGGGGGGCTAATGGTTGAAGTGGCCGAAATTACCAAAATGAGAAAAACGAGATGGCCGAAATTTCGACGAAATAGTGAATTTTTTTGGGTCAAAATGAACGAAATGACCGAAATTAAGTACTTTTATATTTTTTATGCCATTTTGTCTCAGTAAAAAAAACAAAAAGTACTGAAATATCTGAGATTTCAGCAAGATTTTGGACCTTGCTTAATAGTGTAAACCCAACGATACTTAACCAGGTCCTTTCCAAGTGGTAGATTGACCAAACTTCGAGTGTTACGGGTCAAAAGGGCATCCATTTCAACATCTATAGCAGCTTTCCAGGTAGGAAGACGAAGAGCCTCAGTATGATGCTGGGGTATAGTAGAGGTAGACAATGACAAGGTAAGAGTATGAACAGAGGGAGGAAGATGGGAGATGGAAACAGACTTCTCTATAGGATACACAACCATATATTTTTGAGTGCAGAAATGTGTACTTTTACGCAATGCGACTGGTAAATCAAAAGGCAAAGAGGTATGTAGTGCTTCACCAAAGGAAGGAGCTGGTGGAGATGGTGAAATCATGGGAGTAGTAGAAACCCCACCTTGTTGCACTTTCTTGATCTTGCATTGATACACCTATAAAGGTAGTGTCGACTAGATACTAGGAGTATCAAAGAATGGGACTAAAGATAGAATAGGAGGAGCAATAATAGTGGGCCACTCATCCCCTCATCAGGGAGGAGCCGGAGAGAAGTACAGACTCCCCTCAAAGAAGGTGACATCAACAGTTGCATTATACCAATGGGTGATAGGGTCATAACACCGATACCCTTTCTGGGTACGATGATAACCTAGAAAAACACACTTAGTGGAACTAGGGGGAAAGCTTATCCAAAGATAAATTTAATTTGTGGATGAAGCAGACAACTAAAAAAAAGAGGTTAATGAAAGGTGGGTAAGTTAGGAAAAACAACAGAGAAAGGAGACATGTTGTTAATAATAGAGGATGGCATACGATTAATCAAATAACATGCAGTTAACACCTATCACACCAAAATTGCTTTGGAACATGCATATGTAACATGATAGCACGTGCAACCTTTAGAAGATGTCTATTTTTTCATTCCGCCACCATTTGGTTGTGGAGTGTGGGAACATATAGTTTGGTGAATCATACCATGGGTGGCACAAAACTTAGAAATCTTGTTTTGAACATATTCCAAAGCATTGTCAGAACGAAAAACTTTAATAGAAGTACCAAATTGACTCTTTATTCTATTATAATTTTTTTTGCAAACTGACAAAAACTTTGAACGATCCTTCAAGAGGTACAACCATGTGAGACGGGAATGATCATCCACAAAATTAACAAAATATATAAAACCATTCTTGTTCTTGAAACGAAAAGGACCCTAGATGTCGGAATGGACTAAAGAAAATAAAGAGAGACTATGAGCCACAGACTGAGAAGAAAGGACACATGATGGTGTTTTCCTAACTCGCAAGCTTCGTTCTCTAACCTAGACACATTTGAAAGTAGGATATAAAAACTGTAACCTAGATAAAGACAGATGACCCAAATGACAATGCCACTAGAAAGGAGTCACATCAGCAACAGAAGTAGCAGCAACGGAAGTAGGAGCACCAATACTAAGCGACAGGGTATGACAGATTGTACGAGAACCAGAATCTAGGGCGGAAGTCCCATTAGCAATTATAGTAGATGAGGAATTAGAGTTATGACTAAAGGAAGTAAATAAGGAAGACTTACCAATCGTATGAGCAGAGGCCCCAGAGTCAATGATCCAAGGGGGAGAAGTAGTAGTAAATAAAATAGGTGTACCTGTGGAGCTAGAGTAGCAGAGGAGGAAGGCCCAGAAGATGTACCATTGGATGCCTTAAGATTCTATAACTGCAGTAATATTTGAGTAATATCATCACGTGAAGTAGTAGAAGAACTGCCACTCGAGAAGGGTTTTGGTGTAGAGTCACCAACAGATTCTGTATCACTACCTCCATTAGACACTGCATGATTGACCAATTGGTTTTCCCATTCTGGCTTGCCAAGCTTAGCCCAACAAGTATCAACTATATGGTTGGATTTATCACAATGAGTGCACTGCCGATTGGCATGGTCTACAGTACTGCAACCACCAACACCACGGCTTCTTCTAGATCCATGGCCTTATCCACGACCACCCAAGAGTAAAAGTAGAGTTATCCTTTGGGGAGGAGTAAGATTTACTAGGAGAGCAGTGTGTTGAAGACGAGAGAAAGAATTAGCAAGTGTGGGTACACTTTCACCAAGTATGTGACACTTGACATTTTTCAGATCAAAGTTCTGACCAGCAAGAGACTTGGAGACAAAGAATTCAATGTGTTGAGTCTTTAGCTTATCTATATCAGTGGTAAGGGGCTGAAACACATTAAATTCCTCAACCAAGCCTTTGAAAGCATTGTAGTAGTCTTGGACAGGCTTATTTGACTACTGAAGCTGAAATAGCTTCTCATACAAATCATATACACCATTCATGTTCTTCTGCTGAGAGTAATTATCTTTGAGATCATCCCAAACACCCTTGACAGTGGTGTGGAACATAACATTAGAAGCAGTATCAGGCTCCATGCTATTCCATAACTGTATCAGAGTAATGGCATTATCTTGCATCCACTCATTGTAACTACTATCAGTAGAAGGAGGGGGGGGTCAGATGTAAGGTACTTGAGCTCATCTCCTGCTATGATATAAACCTTCAAAGCCTGAGCCGATAATAAATAATTGGAACTTGGAACTACCCTTGGGCTTGATGGAAGTGATAGTCACATTCACTGTATCAGAAGAGGGTGTAGTAGTAGTAATAGTAGTGGAGGTGGTAGACTTGTTATCAGCCATAGCAACAAGTAATAATGAGGGCAGCAACAATAATCACCAACAAAGAGGACCAAAAAACAATCCCCAGGAGAAAATCAATTAGGTTTCAGGGTTTTGAAACCAACCCAAATCGATTAGGTAAAAATGGTAGCAGCACAAAGACCAATAAACCAACAATATAGCCAACAAAATAATGAGAAAGTAGGGCTGGAATGACAAACCAGCAGTAGATAACCTTCCAAGAAGAAGAAGAGACCCAAAAACAGCCCAAGGGAGAAAATCGATTTTAGGGACAAAACCTTGACAAAAATCGATTTCTGTGGTAGCATCCCCAATAATGTAATCAGCCTTGTAGATGCATAGATCAAAGCAAGAGACGCAGTAACCAAAGTAGAATATCCCATCATAGCAGCCATACCAAGTAGAAAATCACCAAAAACCGATCTCAGGGAGAAAACACTGACAAATAATCAATTTCTCTATGGGGGAGGAAAATCAATTTCTTTGTAGGGAGATTTCCAATCTAGTAGTAGAGGACCATCAAGTAGGTAATGTAGAAGCACTCCATCAATGGAAAGGGAGGCTTAATACATGGTAGCCGCAACAATAGGTGGCTGCACACCACAAGAGGGTGGAACAAGAATTGAAATCAGCATAGGGTAAAAGGAAAAACCTTGATCTAATTACTGAGACTCTGATACCATGTTAGAAACCAGAATCAAAGTAATCAAACCAAGAGAAAGCAAAGAGAAAGAGAGAGAGAGAGAGAGAGAGAGAGAGAGAGAGAGAGAGAGAGAGAAAGAAGAAGAAGAAGAAGAAGAGAAGACAAGAAAAGAAGAGAAGAGCCCAAATTGGATTGGAGGCAGCTTGTGATAGTGAGTTGTGTCCAATTGCGGGCCTCTCCACTTATATATATATATATATGTTCAAATAGGATGGGTAAGTTAGGGTGCTAAAATACACCTAACCTACTTATTACAATAATTAAAAAGAAATTAAAACAATAGGGTAGAATACTAAGCCTGATAGGACATAAATACCCCTAGAGCTTTAACATATCCCTTTTGTGAGAGGTGGAGATCAACTAGTAGATGTTCTTGCAAAGGGACTAAGTATTAAAGTTTTTATTCTATTCTATGCAAGTTGGGCATGTCACGTGTGATATCCATGCACCAACTTGAGGGGTAGTATTGTATTGTGGGAATAAGGGTAAAACTATTTAGAGGGGCATACGTTTCATTGTAATGTCCTAAAACCCTATTCCTACTATTATAAATAAATGAGGGCTTGGTGTCAATTGGCACAAGCCATAATTCCTCAAATCAGTAGTATCGATACCTTAAAGATATGAAACATATTAGTATCGGCGGATGTGGAAGAATATTTAAATCTTGGGCCTATGATGGTGCACACCATTGCCCCCATGCATACCTCTTTCACCCATACTTCGGCCTTTGAGAGTGTCAGTCAAGCTCGTAACGTCAATGCCCATGGACTCCATTTAATCATCCTCCTCAGATGGTTGTATGAATCAGCGAAGTGGGCCTCTTGAGTAGCCTACATGTGTAGAGGCATTGTTGTTCTCATCCTGTGTGGCATTAGTTAACTAAGTCTCGCATGTGAAGCGCATCGGCTCAAGCTTTGGCATTGGTTGTGGCTCTAGCCCCAGCTCTTAGTACTCTCATGCTTCCATCTATATCTATCACTATCACCATCACCATCACTGTCACCACCATCATCCCCGTCAGGCTGAGACTCAAAAGGTCGGTGTTTGTGAATGAACACAGCCCTCTCATGATGCCATAAACTCGTCGACATCAGCAACCATCTGACCTAGCTATCTCAGGGTTGGGCCTACTCCTAGCCTAATTCATGATAGAGTGACCTCGATCCTTCATCCACTCATATTGGTGATCCTCCTCATCGTCTAAGTCCACATAAAAAATGTTGGTATGCTCGATTGGATCTTTATCACCATCCATGCCCTTATGTATGTACTGCATCCTTATAGTCTCATGTTATAATGCACATCCAATGACTACTCCAACCATGTGTAACCCAATCTATTCTGCCTCTTGGAGCATAGTTTTTAAGGCGCTGGTAAGGCGGCCTTGGCACTGATGCGGTCTAGAGATGGTAAGGCAATACTCCGCCTTACGTGAAGTGGTGCCTTATGGTTTTTTTTTTTTTAACACATTTTAAAATTACTTGATGAAGATTCTAAAGATAGATTTTTTATTGGTAGGTGTATGATTTTGTTAACACTTGAGATGTATGGGATCAGCTTTACTTCACCAAAAATAACCAAAACAAACAATACAAAAATGTAATTCACGAACAAGGTTTGGATTTTGTCAAGGGTTTTAAGAAAGGGCTTTGAGAAGGAATCAAGGAACAAGGAAGAACTACTGATCTGGGCTACCATTTTGCTCCGACAGCGGTGAGTTTGTTCCGGCAGCAGTGAGCTTCATTCTTCTTTAACAGGAGTAGAAATATAGTGGATGACCTTAGGGCTTAGGCACTCACTTTGGCATCATAGAGGTAAGTATAATAAATACTTGTATTTTTTATGTCTTCTTTTCTTTATATTTATAATTTTGTTTCATAATTATGTATTTATATTATATGTTAATATGTTATGATGATTGATGATTGATGAAGATGAACTTAGTTTATTCACTTTATTGACTTGTTTTCTTAATGAATATCTTACATTGATATGAATATGAACTTTTAATATTTATTTCACATATGAGTAATACGATTCAACTAGGATTTGAACCAAATAGATTGGTTTTATAAAAAAATTACACATGAACGCTTTAGTCAATAAGGCGACGTTTTATGCTCGCCTTATCGCTAAGGAGCTCCGAAAGACCCTCAAATGCCTCTATCGCCTTACCGCCTTAAAAACTATGTCTTGGAGTTGATAAGTGAGAATGTAATCTAGTTGTGCTTGCAACGGAGGCAGAACAAGTTTGGTAGAGCTCCTTGATTGCTATCGTTCTCAAATTTGGTGCATCACTGCCATTGAGCACCCACTATTCTCCTGCAGAAGAATATTAAGATTATTTAAGTGATTGTACTTGGTACATATGTATATGAATTGACTCTGTGAGGCTGTAGATCGGCCAACGATGTCCAACATATTTTAAATTGAGCTCCAAACACCAAGTATTAACCGTATTTTTGTTCCACACTTTTGTGGCAAGAGAATAAAAAAAAAAATCTAGAAAATTTAAAAGATATTTTAAGAACATATGATGAATTCCAGTTCCGTGAAGTCATAGATTGAGCTATAGTGTGTAACATATAAAAAAGTAAATGCCAACTACTAAGTATTTATTCTATTTTTGTGTAAAAATTAGTTTTGGGGAAAAGTGATATCCTCCAACTTTGAATCCTGCACAAATCTTCCACCAATTCAGCAATCATCACTTCCACTATGTTAATCTGCTGCCCAAGTGCTTCTTCCAACCTTGTACAGCAATGATTTGGCCCAAAAATCTCAAAATCAGGTAAAAAACCCCTTCTGTGGTGAAAACCTATCGAAGTTCACTAATATGGAACCATACCTTTATAATAAAGGTTTTGTACTTTTTTGTCTAATATTTCGGCAAAATGAATTTCAGTCGAAACATTGCACTTCATCAATATCGCAGGCTATTTCAGTTTGACAGCCTACAAAACTGAAATATTTTGGTAGATTTCGCGAAGCTGAAACATTGCACTCCTTTTCGTGAGTGATCAATTAGAGAGGAGAGTCTTTCTAAGGCTAGTAGGACATCTAGGGCAGACACTTAAAAGGGAGAAAGGCACAGGGGTAGGCTACCCAAAAACTGAGGTGTTCTATTTTTATATATTTCTGGTTCATGTTTTGAGCTGGGGCTTTCTCATTTTCGTAGTTGTGTTTAGTCTGTTATTTTTTGTTCCTTGGTGGAAGGTGTAATATTGAGCCTTTCATTTTCTCTCTCCCTCCCTTTTTCCTGTTTTATTCTTAGAACCATATTCGTCAAGTGTCTAGGCAACCCTAGATGTTGGCGGAGGGCAAAAGAATTTCAAGGCGACACCAACAAGGCGCCTAGGCAACCATGCGACCTTCCAGCAAAGGGTGCCTGAACGCCGAGGTGACGCCCTGACAACTATGCCTAGAAGTAGTATGGCATGATGTTGTGGTCTTATTGTTGGCTACTTGGCCAGGCTATTGATCCTTGGCCCCTTGCTTTCTTGTTCTTTGGGCTGTTATGTTCTTTAAAATGAATTGCTTGTTGGATTCATTCTTAGGGCTACTATCATATGTTTCTTGCCTCCCTTTTCTCTATTTCTATCTGCAGTTTTACTCAATTTTCTGTACAATGACTGATGATGAATTCGACATAAGATTATTTTCTACATCCATTGAACTCAACTGAATGGCTTGAGATAACTATAATTTATGTCCTATAACATGGTCTGGAGAGAGGCTTTCTATGGTGAAAGGAAGGGCTTGTGTATATCAGTGACTGGTTGCTGGGAGGGGAAATAAAGGGAAGGGAAGTGAATTTAAATCAATACTAAAGTGGAAACTTTTGTGATCATTATCTTACATGATTGTGTCACTAACTCCAAAACATCCTAAATCTTACTTTCCTTTGCAACCAAATCCCTTTGATTTGAGAAGTAAAATAAAGAACACACATGAAAAATATTTGGTAAGAAGTTTAGGTAGGTTATACCGTCATGATTACGAACCTTCTCTTTTTCTTTCTGAAATAGATTTTACTTCCTTCCCTTCCCTTTCCCATGTGACCAGATGGAGCCTTAGTGTATTTACCCAGGCTCCAATACTGCTGCAACAATAAAAATAAAAAATAAAAAATATCTTAACACAAATAGAGATTTTTACTTTTGGTAAGTTCTTTCATGCTTTTTTGTACTATGTATGACTGGTTCCTCTCACTTTATCATTTTTTCACTTCCTTTTCAGGGTTAAGATCTGGATAGGGGATACTGACCAATTATTCAAGTCATCAGAGGTTAATCATGCTTCCTTTTCCTTGTTGAAGGAGGTAACAAAATTCTTATCAGTACTCTTAAAAAATTGTTGGTAGTTAATTGATATTTCTGTTCAACCCAAAAAAACAAATTTTGATATATCTGTATGTTAATTTTGTCTTGTAAATAGCTACCTGTTACTTCCACACCAGTCACCAACTCTGCCTGTACATTCTCCATACAAAATTCAAATAGCAATTGGCAGAGAATATGGATCATTGGAAGTATGGATCTTTGATATATTCAGATGTAAATTTGGACATGTTGGCTCGTATGATGTACATGGGCAAGTGGTGAGTTATGAGTAGTATTGATGATGTAGGGGGTTCCTAGGTGACTAGGTCTCCTACAAGATTAACTAACTAGGTAGGGTCAACTCAAGGGGCTTAGGTAGATAGGACAAAAAGAAACGCAGCAAACAAGATTAAGCATGCAAGATAAAATGAGACTAACAAACAAAGTAACCAAAAGCAATAATAATCTAGACGGAAAAACACATAAATTCTTACTTAAGTTTCAAGTGGGGACATGGTGAAGGGAACAAACGACATACGAATGTTAGGTTCAGCACAAATCAATCTAGACAACTAAATTAGATATGCAAACAATCAATGTCCTCTAGCAACCAACTAAAATAGAAAATCAGCAGGATTTTTTTTGGAGATATAACAGTGACGAAACAACTTAAAACAACGGGTAAAAATAGGCATAAACAAAAGGGCAAAGGCTGGCTTCAATGTCAATGGGCTGCAATATATAATAGGGATTAACGGAGGTGGGGAGGGTTTAGTTTAATGTTTTACCGTATTGCTGTCCAGATATGAGGAGAAAAGAAGAGATCAAGGTCCTCTGAAATAAAGAGATGCAGTCCACCTTTAGTTAATGAAGACAAGTCCAGCCGGTTGTAGAGAGATCAGCACCAGCAAAGAGTAAACGACAACCGAGAGTAGCAGCAGCCGAGGCTAGCAGCAGCAGTGATGTAATGGCAGCAGTGTGTAGCAACAGCAGTGATGTAATGGTAGCAATGTATAGCAGCGACAGTGATGTAATGGCAAAACGGGAGATCAGCAGCAACAGTTCAACATTAAGGAAAAAAAAAATACAGCAACAGCAGTTCAGCCTCAAGGGGATATAAAACAGCAGTAGAAAAAAAAAGAATGGAAAAAGAGAGGGAGGCGAGACAAGAGAGAAGAGAGAAGAGAGAATAGAGAGCCGAGAGGCTAAAGAGAAGAAAGAGGCGAGAGAGAGAAGTGAGAAAGACGAGATTGAAAGAGAGAGAGAACCGTGAGAGGGGTGGGGATTTGCTCTTAGCTGTTTTTTTCAATTAACATTCATTGTATTCAATAATGGCCAATGGCCTTACACTTAAATAGAATAAACTTCCAAAAATAAAAAAGATATTTGGAAACTCAATTACTTGAAATAAAAGACTACCTAATAGATCAATATAAAGAAGTCCTAGTTTCCTAATTATGTAAGACAATCAAATATCACTAGATTTAAAGCAAAGTACTAGAATCAAATAAGATTTGGTGGGGTCCACAAGATCTACTGATTGGGAGGACAAGGGGGGTCGAACCCAGTGTTGGAAGGCTGGTTCTACTCCTCTCTTTCCTTCTTCTTTCTTGTTTAATCCTCCAGCCACAAAGATGGACCTAGTTGAATCTTCTTCTTCTTTCGACTGTACACCTTGATGTCCCCATCAATTGAGCTTTCTTACGTCTCAACTTGGTGATGTTTGACATGTTTTGCAAATTTATTTCAGGTTACAGATCTAGCCTGGGCTTTTGATGGCCGCTGCTTGTATAGTTCTAGCCAGGTATTAAAGTACATGGATCAGTAGTTTGATGGTTGTAATTCATAATATTTTACTTTAATCTTGTTTGTCCAATGTTTGCATATCTTTTACAAGTGTACACTTGATTACATGGAATGTTAAATATTTTGTGTTCTATTCTATTCACTTTTGTTTCATGCACTGTTGATGGGCATTGATGGTTATAGGAAAATTCTGCACATAGCTGGATTTTAATAGGTAGCTCTTTGAAAGAAGTGCCCTTTCCTTCAAATCCTTTGGGTGTTAGAAGCTCTCTTGATGTATGATGTACTTTTTCCTAGTTTTCTTTTCTTTCAAACATGTTATCATTCTTTTACCTAATGTGGAATATTTTTTTACAGCTTCCTTATGTATCTGATTCATGCTTTGGTCTTGCAATCTCTCCTGGAAACTTGGTGGCCACTGTGGTAAGAGAACTTATGCATTCCCAAATGTTTTAGAAGGTCCCATTAAATTTTATATGCTATCAGTATCTTTGGTGACCATGGAAGATGCAGTTGCAGTGAGTTTGTCCTTTCTGTGGATAGAATATCATTATGCAATATATAATATGTTGCATAATGTAGGTGTTGGTCAAGGTGAGAGTTAAAAGTCAAAAGTGGCTTTGTTACACTCGCAGCATTTTAATCTGTCTTCCAATTTAACTTCATACATCCTAGAAAGCTATCTGCATTATGTTACAGTGGATTACTTGAATGGAAATTAGTGGCTTTAGTTACTAAGATATCTTTTCCATTAGATCTGTTCTTTTCATTATTTGCTCATGCATCTCAGAGAGGCAGCTTTGTGGTTCATGCATTTTCCAGCATCCCCTCAAATATCCCTTGGATTTCTAACTAGTGGAATATTCTTTCACTGATTCACCTAATCTGTAGAAACTTTAATTAACCAATTTGTGTTTCCTGTGTAGACAAGATGCCAAGTCTACATCATAAAAATAATAATAATAATATTAATAATAATAATAATAATAATAATAATAATAATAAAAAGATACCAGTCTATTTATTCCATTCTACTTCATTGCCCTTCTTCTTAAGACAGTTGAACCTAAGGTTCACGGTATTGGGTTTCGACCAGGTTTCGACCTCTGAGGAGACCGAAATTTCATGGGAAACCTGGGAAATTTCGAGGATACTGGGGAATTTTTTTCAGTATGGTGGAAACTTAGGTTTTGACCCCCAAACAATGTTTTTTTGTCTGATTTTTTATGTACAACCTATTTTAAACATTTTTAACACATTCACATCATTAGTTTCGTAAGATAAATATATAAAGTCTTACTTGTGTGGTGAATCAAAGGTACGATAATCATTATGCTGACTTCTTGGCTTAAATTCTGAAACTTTATTACATAATAACTATATATAGTCTACAGTCTACATCAAAACATAGGACATACTCCAAATGATCCAAAATAGATAAAGATATTACATCATCAATAGTTATCTATCAACACTCAATAGTAGTTATTCAATTACTCAACACTTGAAAGTAGTGACTCAATTCCAATTTGAGTGTCTAGGCGGTTCCATCTCATGAGCTGTGTACCATTGTAGATATCATAGCCGCTCCTCTGAATGAGAGACATATGCATCCCATGACATGTTCTGGGCCCAATGATCTTGGTAGTCTCTCACCGCTCTTGTATAAGATTCATCAACATTAGCTAGGTATCCCAACCTAAGGAATAGGTTAGTCACAATCACAGGTTGTGGCCCTTGTGGGTATGGCACAGAAGGTTGAGATGGATGCACAAAGATACTGTCAACAAAATATGACCCACCACCTGTAGAACCCTCATGTTCGAATGAGGAAAAAGATTCACCATACTGTCCATAACCACTACCATATCCAAATGAACCTGTGCTTTTGAAGGATGGTCCACCGGCATATACACCATACTGTCTCGGATACCCATAATGTGATGCAGGTGATCCGACGCTCTCAAAGCCACTATCATCATGATGTACTGGACTAGGGCTCAAGTCAATAAATTCTGGTGCACGTCAATGCCCAGATCCTCCACCCTATCCCAAACTCATGGCTTTTATTGTAGCAGACAAACTAGATATATCCATGCTTTGGCCCATCCCATCTGCCTCATCATGAGACCCAAACCTTTACGTGGTCCTCTACTATAGCCTCTCTGTTCTCGGGAACCATGATGTTCATCTTGCGTCGCATGTGTGAACTCAGTCTCCCCTATGAATCTGACTAGAGTTGGTTGTGGAACCGTGTCACTTTGCATGGCAGCTAATCTATCCTCTTCAACTCGTATGGCAGCTAATCTATCATCGACATCATACCCACCACCACCACCACCACCATCATCATCATCATCATCATCATCTTGTGTCTGGTTAAGGGACCAAGTGGAATCTGATAAGGGGTACTGATACTCTTCATCTTCAATTCCAGCACCAGAGTTGGCCTCAAATGGATGTGGTGACTCAGTGTGAATTTTTCCCTCTTCTGACAGATATTCTTCCACATTAACACCCTTTCCTAAAGCATTTTGACTGCTAAGCCGACCACCAACCTCATCTAAAAGTGGCTCACCTCGATCTCTAACCCATTCATAAAGGGGATCTTCATTATCTGACTCAAATTGGAAGATATCGGCAAGCTCAATTGAGGTAGTATCATTCTCCATGCCAAGGCGTATGTGCTCTTCTTTCAATCTCAGATTATAGTGCACATAAACCAAGTCAGACAGCTGTGCAGCACCCAATCTGTTCCGCCTCTTGGAGTGTATAAGGTTAAAAGTACTCCAATTGCGCTCACATCCAATGGCGAAACATGTTTGAGATAACACTTTAATTGCTACTTTGGACAAGTTGGGTAGGCTCTTCCATATTGCACCCACCATTCAGCTACATAAAACAATGAGAGACTATTAGGTGGATTTCTATGATGGTGCATATCTGAATATAAAAGAAAAGAACAAGGTCATTGGACCAACCAGTAGCAGTGGTATCTCGACTCATAACAGCTGTTGCACGGCCAAAACTCCCAGTTGCATCCCTAAAGGCTTTCATCTGTACGTGGTTACTAATGTTAGCAACTTAATGTTCATATCCTAGGTTAATAATTGCATCAATTAATAACTTCAACACTGACCTCCGTGTTACTCACCTCTGTGTTGATGATATTCTGTGCGGTTGGGTTTGACTCAATCTTCTCCACCACGGTGTGAACTGCATTTATGAGATCATTTCTTAAGCCAAGCCTACGCTTATATTGATACTTGGGGTTTAGGTAATAAGCTGAAAATAGTTAAGGTGAATATTGGGTAAGCAAAAGTATATGTCAGCATTAACAAGTTCAAGTAAGGTGAATAAAGTAAAACTAACCAGCCTTAGCAGAGCATGATTGAGCTGCCTCTCCTGGTGGTCCTTGATTATGGCAAGGAACTTCTTGTTACCCTTTCGGTACACCGCTTCCACCTCCATCTTCATCATTTCAATGGATGCCCATATGATTGGCAAGGTGGGTTTCTTCTATGAGTTAACCAACTTCAAGACGCTTACTATCGGATCTAATATCTTTACCACTTTCTTGACATCATCCCAGAATTTTTCACTAGAAATAGTGGCCTGGGCTGCTTTTCCTCCCTGAGAGTTAGATCCATCCCAATTAAACCACTCCTTAGAAGCAAACATGGATCTCAATCCAGAATTCTTTGTCTCAAAGCTCTTCAAGGTGATATAGTTCGTCACGAACCTTGTCAATCCTGGCCTCCCCAAGTCCCCACCACATTTTGTTCTTAACAAATTCAGAGAAAACTCATGGTTGTACACGTATATGGTCACTTGCCTCGCTTTCTCTACCACACCTTTTACAATCTTGAAATTTCACATTTCTTTTAACATGAGATCTATAAAATGGGTTGCACAGGGAGTCCAAAATAGATGGTACATTTGGTTGTTCATTAGCTTTTCCCCAGCTTTCTTGAAGTTGCTCCCATTATTAGTCACAATTTGTACCACATTCTTAACCCTGACATCTTTTACCACCTCTTTCAAGAGGTAGATGTATTTTGCATCTTTCTTCTCACTGGATGCGTCAACTGACTTTGGGAAGACTGTCCTTCCATCACAATTCACTATGAAATTGACGATGGACCGTCTAGTGGGTCTAGTCCATCTGTCACACATCATAGTCACCCCATAATACTCCCACATTGGCTTCAGATCCACAATGTAATCTACCAACTCTTTCTTCTGCTTTGTTAAATATACATTGTATATCTCATAAGCTATTGGTGTAATACTCCTGATTTTTTTTTAACTTAGTCCAACCTTGACCTGAAGTGATGAGTCAGCTAATAATGGGGTAGTCAAAGTCAATGTTTTTAATGAATGACGTGGCGATCAAAATATAAAGTTGTTGACCAAAGTCCAAGATTCTTTGGCCTTATCACCACTCTATTTTTGGTATGTTTTTAAATGTTTTTGAATTTAAAAATTCCTTTTTTAGACTCATACCTTTTATGGTAACTATGTGGGGAGGCATAACTGCCTTTTTGGTTGTCGGTCACTTATAGAAACTCCTAATTTTCCTTACCATTACTTGCCTATTATAAACCATATTAAGTATTGTATTTTATCTCCCCATCTCACATTATTTCCTTATTTGGTTTATATATTTATGGTTGATTTTCAAACCACCATACCTATTATGCTAATTATTCAAATTCATGCAATTATGATTTGGCACCTAGATTACTATCATTTTAATTATACTAACTTAGTGATGTATTTTTTTTTCCTTCCTTGTGAGATTCAAACCAAGGGGGACAAATTATCTAATCAAGGGGGGTAAATTGATTATCATCTTTGCCTTCCTTATAAGACTCAAATCAAAGGGGGACAAATTATCTAATCAAGGGGGACAAATTATACAATCAAGGGGGCATATGAGCAACACTTTTGGCATCTCCTCTTAGCCTTGCTAAGTAAATTGACAAGGGAGAAAGCTTATTGGCCCTTAAAGATTTTATTCCTTTTTTGAATTAGGAAGAGAGCATGGGAAATAAAAAGAGAAGAGGGTAGATTGGAAGCCTCTCACAAAACTGCAGATTTTGAAAAGAGAATAAAAGAAGAGTGAGTGGGACACCCCCATGTCCCCCCCCCCTCTTTTGGTGATTCAAGTAAGAAGAAGAAGAAGAAGAAGAAAGGTTCAACCCCCTTCCCTTAGTTTCGCTTGATTAGGAGGGAGATGTTCTTTCAAGACCTTATATCTAAAGGGTTTTTTTTTTTTTTTTTGGGCCTTCTGTGAAAGCAGTAAGTGGTTTAATTCACTCTCTAGATGTGGTTTTCCTTTTTATATAATTATTATCATGTGATATAGGAATTAATTTGTATGATTATATATTTAATGACTTATTCTTTTTTTAGAATTGTAAATTTATTTCTCTTGAAATCTCTATCTATTTATTGGGTTTGGCATTTCACGTTTAATAAATGAAAGCATATTAGAAATTTTGATTTATATTTATTTTATTTTCTTTTCAAATTTTTGATTATTACATTATGTCCCTATGTGGATTTTTGGTTGATGTATGCTATCATTGAGCAAATTTTGTTTGTGCGAAAACCTCACTATCGATCAAGGTCACAGTACGGTGTGAGCCGTAGTACGGTACAGGACAATAGAATGTGTTTTACGCCTTACAAGAACTAATGGTGTGATTGTAATATCTTACATATGGGATGGATGTAGATCAAGGTCACAGTACGGTGTGAGCTGTAGTACGGTACGGGGGCATATGTCATTCCCATATATTGGAACTATTATTGAGATTATGAATTATGTGAATAGGTTAACACACCGATCAAGGTCATAGTAAGGTGTGAGCCATAGTACTATACAAGACGGTGGTGTTAAATTTCATTGATCATGACTTGTGATATATATTATTATTTGATTGAATTGTTAGGTTTTCCTTTATTTTCATAATAGTTCATATTTCATCTAAAAATAAAACTTTATTTCAGATGATGGGATTGAGATTCATGAAGAGGGAGATGAAGAGCCTATTGCATACCTATCCTATGGTCTAACAAGGATGAGGGTGGATGTTATTTCTAGTTTCTTGATGATCATATTTTTCTTTAACTTTTTCTTTAAAGTCTTTAGTAAGGCTTATGGACCTTTAATGCCATTTCTTTTTAAACCTTCCTATGAGGGAAGTGTCTTTTATTTTGTTATTTAATATTTAAGATTACCGTTGCACATTTCTATGAATTAATTACAACTTTTTATTTATTTTATTTGCTTATTCCCATGGTTTGTGGAAATTCATACCGGTTTATTCCCTAAAATGAAATCGATCTTGGACTGCCAACGACCAAACTCCCAGATTTGGGGTCGTTAAAGTTGGCCCCTTCATACCTGGACTAACCTTACCAATCTCATCCTGCATGTTTTGGTAATATAACCCTGTGGTCACATTGGCTAGAATGCTATGATAGAAAGCCCACTTCAAGAGAGCCATCCCCACTGTTTCTTTAACATTGGTCCACATTTTCTTCAATTTTAACTATCTCGAGCCCTACCTTCGATATAGTGTAGGATCAGATTGGAGAGCATCAACATTATGGTTACGAGATGGTGGTGGGGGTGGGGCTGAGGCTGGGGCTTGGTCCCTCACACTCTGGGATGTCCTCAACGAAACATCTGGCTCTCTATGTCTCAACTTCCTCCTCCTCCTTTGTGGCTCAGGATCTTCTTCAATTGCTCGAGATGAACCAGCTCCCTTAGCCCTCTGTACTAGTCTTTCCTCATCAATATTAATCTGGGCTTTGCTTGCTACAAAAGTCCTCAATTATTCAACCTCTTGTGCCATTTGTACATCATCCAAGTCAGGTTCCTCACTGTTATAATCTTGCTCCTCCAACTCTGGAAATGACTCAATACAAGCATCATGGTTCTCTTCCCTAACTGCCCTCTTCTCCTTCCTCTTCTGTAATCCTCCTTTTAAATGCTCCAACATGCTCCTCTTCATCTCATTGGATACATTAGGGCAGCCCAAGACATTCCTGTCCCCACCTGCTAGATGCCACTTTAATCTTGTGGCCCCATCAGACATGATTTTTTTCTGGCAATAATTACATTGTGACTTCTTCTTATCAGCTGATAGGGGTCTCCCATGCAGCCATGCAATGACCCCACATCTATCAGTCATTATGCAACACTTAAAATCTTCTTACAAACACTGTTCAAACAAAAAAGAGACCAATTATAAACATATATGCATCTATAATGACTCATAAGAATAATTAAAAATAATTGCAAATTCACAACAAAGCATTATATGTTTTCCCTATTTAAAAATTACTTTAAAAATAATTATTTAATTAATAAATAATAAGTATTAAGAAACATCACATTAGTTTACAAACATAATTGTAAATATATTTGTAATACATTCAATAAATTTCTTGGATTTTCAAACTATAATAGACAATTTTTCGTAATTATTTATATTTTTTAAATAATTTTAGAATATATTTAATGAATTTTTCAAAAAAATAAAAACCTGAAACCATTGATGGTGTTCAACATATATTAAATTGAACACCAAAGACCAACTATTAACCCTTTTTTTTTTCAAAAAAATGTTGTAGGAAAATGCATTTTTAAAAACAGAAAAAAAAAAAAGCATTAACATGCAGAAAAAATTCGGCCACCGTGAACGCATAGATCGGGTCCTCCTAAGCAACATATAAAAATATTACATGATTCTATCCTATTTACTAACATATTATATAAAAAAAAAATTATTTTTTTGGAAATTTGAGACTTACCTTTTTGGTCCAAGATACCTATCTTGTGTAAATGAAGCACCAATCACCCTTGGATTCAACTTTGGTAGTCAAAAAATGAAAATCTCCACTATTTCTCCAGTTTCCCACACTTAGGAGAAAAAAATCTCAATAGATGGTCGAAATATGTGGAAACAGAGAATAGTTTCTGTTTCAAACAACTTAAATAGGATCTGGTTCAACCCATATGGTCGATCCAGGTTAAAAATGTCAAAATTTCTTGTGTTTTGGTTAAAACATGGGAAACCTGATCAAAACCTATCGAAATCAGGTCGAAATAGGTATTTTTTGAAATCCCCTATGGTTTCGTTTGGACCTATGTCGATACCTCCGAAACATACAAAATATCGCATGTTTCGCTCAAGTTCTTGAACCATGGTTGGACCCATTTCTTGAGGAAACGTGGCGTGTTTGACCTTGTTGATCTATTCTTAGAAGTGGGGGTGGTTCAAGACGTCATAGAAAATGCTTGAGGGTAACTTGATGACGAAAATAAAATCAATGCTATGTACATAGCTATTTAGATTTCAAGAAACAAACTATCCAGAATTGACATATCTCTGTTTAAACTGATTTTTTGAATTTAATAAGAGCAGATCTAGTGTGAGCCTTCATAGGAATAGAAGAACACTACAATTCAAACATAATTGTATGTCTATTTGTCTCAAGCCAATCAGACAACAAAAGAATTTCCAAAACCTGTAGTTAGTGTTGTTGAATTTTGGGAAAATATGACTTGTGCCAATAATGAGCACAAACCTTTCTATTTATAATGAAATTGTTAACATGGTGAATGAGAGAATACTTCTGTGTCTTAACTGATCACACAAGTCCTCTATTTATAATATGGAATCATGATAGTCATGATAGGAGTACAATTCAAAAAATAAAAAATAATTAAAAAATACCCCCCATCTAGCCGCCCCACTCTAACTAGGGTCGGTGGAGGGGGAAAGCCCCAATATGCCATTGCGGCACACTTAATCTTATTCTAACACTCCCCCTCAAGTTGGTGCATAGATGTGTCACATGCCCAACTTGAATAAACTAGGATGAAATAACTTTCCAACCAGCCTTTAGTGAATACACCAGCTAGTTGATCACCAGACTTCACAAAAAGAATACAAATCAAACCAACATCCAACTTCTCTTTGATGAAGTGTCTATCAATCTCCATGTGTTTGGTTTGGCCATGTTGTACTGGATTATGTGCAATATTAATACTAGCCTTATTATCACAATAAAGCATCATAGGAAGATGAATCGGTACACCAATATCATCTAAAAGTGTACGTAACCATAATAACTCACAAATCCCCTGTGCCATGGCATGAAATTCTGCTTCAACACTAAATCTAGCACCACATTTTGTTTTTTTCTGTGCCAAGTGATAAGATTCCGTCCTACAAAGGTTCAATAACCAGAGATCAAAGATGTACTTCCTTTAAGAGAGAAAGATGCCTTTTGAAGACTTGGCGACTTCAATCCCTAGAAATTACCTTAACTTTCTAAGATCCTTATCTAAAATTCTCCACCCAGAAAACCCTAGATATGATCAATCTTAGTACTATCATTTCCTGTTATCACGATTTCATCTATATAAACAATGAGCATAGTAACTTTTTCAGCAAACCTCTTTATTAGCAAGGGGCGCAGATCTTTCCAAAAAGTCAAGAGGTTCTAACTTGAGACCTCCTGGTGAGCAAGGTATTTTTGCACACCACAACTCACCAACTACGCTAGGTAGTTGTTGTTACTAAAAAAGAATCTTCAATACTTAAGGGGGTGATCCATCGATCCTTGTTGGCATTTAGAATATTCCTTGTACACTTGGGACAATTGCAAACGGGTTGGTTCTACATCTCGGTTCAGTTCTGATCTATTATTCTTTTTTTAGCCTGAAAAGAATAATTACTTATACAGGTGACCAAACGGATGTTTGCAACGGGCTGGTTCTGCATCTCAGTTCAGTTCTGATCTATTATTCTTTTTCTAACCTGAAAAGAATAATTACTTGTACGGGTGACCAAACGGATGTGTACTTTTAATGCAACACGTCCATCTTGTTAGAATTTCATCCTCTTCACAGCTATAAAATGAAACGAGACCTCTTTATGTGTAAAATTAGAGATACGACACCCAATAATTCTTGAGGCCTTGAAAATATAAAACATACAAAAAGAGATTAAAACCCAAAGTAGCTCCATTCTAGATATGTAAAATGCATGCTTTACTACCTAAGATTTCACACATAAATGTGTTCATCACAAATGTATCTCTAGTGTGTCCAAAAATGCGTTCTTGGAAGGTAACATTAGTTCCATAATTACTTAGTCTATAGCAGCCAAGTATGAGGATCCAAGGAGTCCTACCATAGCTTATGTCATAGGAAAGACCTACATTGGGCATGTCTTACTTGACCTCGGCGCTATTGTGAATCTTTTGCCTTACCATGTGTATAAACAACTAGGATTGAGAGAATTAAAAGCCACTGGAACTTCTCTTCAGTTGGCAGATAGGTATGTTAAGATTCTTACAGGGATGGTTGAGGATGTTTTACTTAAGGTGGGGGAATTTATTTTCCTTGTTGATTTCATTGTGTTAGATACCAAGCCCTTCTCAACCAAGGATGAGATCCCAATTATTCTTGGTAGACCATTCTTGTCTACTAATAATGTATTAACCAATTGCTGGAATGGGTTCCTAAAGTAATCTTTTGGCAACCAAACTGTTGAGTTTAACATGTTTAGGATAGGCAAGCAACCACATATGAAATAAGAGATCAATATGCTTTAGGATTTTCTGGATTTTTTTTATGATTTAATTACCAACTTTGATATTGATTTTGATTCAGAATTCCAAGAGTGTATAGATGAGTTGGCTGATGATAGTGAAAATTTATTTTCTGAAGTATTGAGTCTTCATACACCTGTAGAACCCTTTCCAATTCCATTCCCAAACCTTCCATAGTTGAGCCCCCAAAGCTAAATCTTAAGGAGTTTCCATCTAATTTGATGTATGCTTTCCTAGGGCCTGACCAGACTCTTCCTGTAATAATTTCTTTAGATTTGACTTCTAGCCAGGAAGAGGAATGACTTAAAGTGTTAAAAGACAATAAGGAAGCCCTAGGTTGGACCATGGCTGACATCAATGGTATAAGCCCTTCTATTGTGCAACATCATATACATCTAATAGAGGATTCCAAACCCTCCACGGAACCCCAAAGAAGAGCTAACTCAGTGATGATGGAAGCCATTAAGAAAGAGATCCTAAAGTATTTGGATCATGGAATCATTTATCCTATTTATGATAGCCAATGGGTAAGCCCAGTTCATGTAGTGCCCAAGAATTCTAGTGTTATTGTAGTTCCCAATGCCACTAACAAACTAATTTCAACCTATGTCCAATCAGGGTGGAGAGTGTGCATAGACTACAGGAAACTCAATGCGGCAACCTAGAAGGACCACTTTGCATTGTCATTCATTGATTAGATGTTATAGAGGTTAGCTGGACATGAATACAGTTATTTTCTTGATAGATATTCTGGCTATAACTAGATCCCAATTGCCTTAGAGGACCAATATAAGACCACTTTTACATGTCCATATGAAACATTTGCTTACCGGTGTATGCCCTTTGGGCTTGGGAATGCCCTTGCTACGTTCCAATGATACATGATGAGCATATTTTCTGACATAGTCGAAAAATTCTTAAAAGTATTTATAGATGACTTTTCAATTCATGGGAATTCCTATCCTGAGTGTCTTCACCAGTTTTGAATTAGGAGAAATGTCATTTTATGGTTAAATCTGGTGTTGTTTTAGACCTTGTAGTATCCAAAGAGGGAATTAAGGTAGATAGAGCTAAAGTGGATTTAATTATAATTTACCACCTCCTCAATCTGTTAAGGACGTCCGGCATTTTCTGGGCCATGCTGGCTTCTACAAAAGGTTCATCAAGAACTTTAGTCAGTTAGCCTGACCACTCACATGACTTGCCAAAGATCCAACTTTTGAGTTTTCTAAAGAGTGCTTAGAATCCTTCAAGCAACTTAAGAAGGAGTTGACCAATGCACCCATTATTCAACCACCTATTTGGACTGAACTTTTTGAACTGATGTGTGATGCTTCAAATTTTTCCATAGGAGTAGTTTTGGGTCAAAGGATTAATAAGTTTTCAACTGTCATTTACTATGCTAGTAGGACCCTAAATGGTGCACAACTCAACTATACAACCACTAAAAAAGAATTTTTAGTTGTTGTATTTGAACTAGAAAAGTTTCGATCTTACTTAGTTGGGTCACATGTGGTGGTGTACACTGATCATTCCACTCTTAGATACCTAATTTAGAAGAAGGATGCCAAATCCCATCTCATTAGGTGGGTTTTACTTTTACAAGAGTTTGATTTGAAAATTAGGGATAAGAAAGGAGTTGAAAACCTAGTTGCAGACCATTTATCCAAGCTTCCCAATTCCTTAACTGTCGATTCTCCAATCAAATAGAATTTTTCAGATGAACAATTATTTGTATTGTACAACGAACCATGGTTTGCTGATATTATCGACTTCTTAGTTTCGACTGTGACTCCAGATCACTAGTCCACCCAAGATAGATATCGATTCCTTTCACAAGTTAAGCATTTCTTTTGGGATGATCCCTATCTTTTCAAAGTTTGTCCTAATCAAATTATCAGATGTTGTGTGCTTGATCATAGGAGCACTCAATTTTATCTTTTGTCATGGTCATGCATGTGGTGTACGCTTTGGACCTAAGAAGACTGCCACAAAGGTTCTCCAATGTGGATTTTATTAACCCACTCTTTTTAGAGATGCTTTTGATTTTTTCAAGGCTTGTCCAACCTGCCAGTCTTTTAGCCGTATCAATAAGAGGAATATGATGCCCCTCAACCCTATTCTGGTAGTTGAGATCTTTGATGTGTGGGGCATTGATTTTATGGGACCATTCCCTAATTCCTTTGGGAATTTGTACTTACTTTTGGCCGTTGATTATATTTCTAAATGGATAGAGGCCATACCTTATAAATCTAATGACCACAAAATGGTGGTCCAATTTCATTTTTTTCTGCTTTAGTACACCACGTGCAATAATTAGTGATAGGGGTACTCATTTTGGTAATCGGTATTTTGAGGCCTTGATGAAAAAGTATGGGATCACCCATAAGTTATCTACCCCTTATCACCCCCAAACTAGTGGCCAAGTGGAGGTGGTTAATAGGCAGACTAAACAAATCTTGAAGAAAACTGTTAATCCCAACCATAAGGATTGGTGCCTTAGGCTCACTGATGCCTTGTGTGCCCATCAGATTGCATTCAAGACCGACCTTGGTCAGTCTCCCTACCGTTTGATGTATAGGAAAGCCTGTCACTTACCAGTTGAGTTAGAGTATAAGGCCTTTTGGGCCATCAAGAAGCTCAACTTTGATTTGTCTGATGTGGGTATTCATCGTAGGCTCCAACTATCTGAGTTGGAGGAACTTAGGAATGATGCCTATGAAAGTTCTAGGATTTACAAGGAAAAGACCAAAGTTTTCCATGATAAGCACATTCTACACAAATCTTTTAATTTTTTTCATGCATTGAGGACATTGCATGATTTAAGTGTGGGGGAGGAAGACCAGTTTCTTTTTTTTTTTTTTTTTTTTTTTTTTTTTTTTTTTTTTTTTTTTTTTTTTTTTTTTTTCTTTTATTTTTTGGCTTGCTGAGGATATAAGTCCTACTTTATCTTTTGGCTAATGATCATACCATTCGGTTGCTTAATGTATGAAAATAATAATTTTGATTAAGGTACCCTTCTTGAACACATAAAAATCCTATTGAGAAAAAAAGAAACAAGCTTGTGCCTTGAGGTGGGACTCTCTTTTGAAAAATAAGAGACCTTTGTTTTACGGTGTTGGACCATATGTAAGTTTGTGGGGTCCTTGTACTCTTGATTTGGAGTTGAGACCTTTTTAATTTTGGTATGAGTTGGCAAATACACAATTTTAAATGAAGTGTGGAAAGTGATATAAAATAAAAAGTAAGAGTTGATTTCCTTAGTCCTAGATAGGGCATTGTGCCTTAAAAAGCGTGGTATCTTGATTGAAATTCTTAGGGAGGAAACTTCTGAAAGAACTTTGGGATCACTGTCTATGTGGGCATATACAAAAAGCAAAGCTACATAGTAACTTGGGTGTCTGTTGTTTGCTTCACCATGTCATTCAAGCCAACAGTAGTAGAGTAGGATAGATTTTATTATAAAATAAATAAATAAATAAATAAAAAATACACAGCAAGAAAGTATGTGTAAATATCATCAATGCCTTGGTAACATGTTTGGTCAAAAAACACTCCAACGCCTTAGTCCTTGGTTCCATATTACTTTACAAGTGGTCTTGCTTTAAGATAAGGATGTTTTGGAAGAGAAAATGAGAATCCCAAATAAAGAAATATTCTTGTACCTGAAATTGATATGGGATAATAAAAATTCAAATGTGGGGGTCCCCAGATCAAGTGTAAGAGAAATTGTCTTTGCTCCGAATCGGTATGGCCCTTGCCTTTAGCCAAGGTTGGAATTTTTTTTTTCTGAATTTTGGGTGTATATTTACTGCAAATACCCACGAGATACAACTCATCCACTAGGGGTGATCTAGGGGTTTAAAGGCTTGTTGTACATGCTATGCGCAACCGTGATTCCTACGAAAGTGAGTTAGGTTTTTTGTTGTTTACTTTTTATTATTTTTGTTTTGCTCGAGGACTAGTAAAGTCTGATTGTGGGGGAATTATGATGAGCATATTTATATGTGAAATGTTAGGTAGTAAAGCATGCATTTTTATATATTTAGAATGGAGCTACCTTGGGTTTTACTCTCTTTTTGTAGGTTTTATATTTTCAAGGCCTTAAGGACTATCGAACTCCGTATTTCCAATTTTACACGTAAAGAGATCCGTTTCTTTTCATGGCTATGAAGAGGATAAAATTTTGAGCAAGTTGGACATGTTGCATTAAAAGTACACATTCATTTGGACAACCATACACGCAATTATTCTTTTCGGGCCAAAAAAAGATTAATGGACAAGAATTGAACCAAGATGCAAGCCAACCCTTCTGCAGTTGTCCCAAGGGAATATTTCAGATGCCAACAAGATGGAGGGACCCATGTTGGGTGTCCTTCTCCTCTCTCTCCTCCACCTTGGTCGACACACTCTCATCCTACTTTTTTGGAGATTTTGTGAAGATTCTCTCTCTTAATTTTCACTTAAAGACAAGGGGCATGGAAGAAATTTTCAAATAAAATAGAATATTGTTCAAATAAAACCAAGCATAGAAAATTTGGCCAAGAGGATTGTACGCAAGTTTGAAGAAGAGAGAGAGAGAAAATTAAAAGAAAAAAATAGGAAAAAAAGAAAAAGACAAAGAAATAAGAATATTTCGTATTTTTTCTCCATTCTCTCCCCTCCACCTCACAAAATCGCCCAAGGGATCCACCCTTGGGTGTTGTCCTCTTTTCTCCCCTATTTTCTTTCTTATTTTCTCTTTTCTCTCCTATTTTCCACCTCATCAACAAGAATCTTAAAAAAATCCTAGTTTTTTTTAAAAGCTAAAATCGTTGGCTTCCCTCCTCCATTCTCTATATAATAGAATCAACACAAGGGGAGGGCACTTCTCTTTTAGGGTTTTCTCTCTTCCTCTTTTCTTCTCTAGTTTTAATTGTGCTTTAGTTCTAGTTTTAGTTCTCCTTTGCTTTTGCCTTTAAACACTTTTTGTTACACCCGTGCCCTGACTCAGTCTAATTTGAACTATTGTGATAGGTCTCAGATCGGAGATTGAAAGCACGATTGGGTTTTGGCTCTCGGCAGCCCATTGCCAAAGGGAGAGAGATGACCTCATATGTTCATGCATCGCATGCCAGTCTAATTGGAGGGGATTTGTACCTTTCGATCCCAGACGGTAAGTAACTCGACTCCTCAAATACGAATCCAGACCCATATTGGTGTTGTCGAAAGGCCTTGAGTATGGTCAAGGGCAACCACCCATGCAAGACCAACCATGGGACAGCAAGCAGTCTAGACAGCTTCACCGAAAATATGCCACTGGATCCACAGGGCCTAAATCCAATAGGCTATATCCGATGAGTGTAACAAGCTGCTGTCGTGTTGTTGATGCCCGTGGGTCCCACCACTCGCGTCGTAAATAGTCTCGAATGATCCCAAATCATCCCCCACACTTTACTCGTGATGTGAATGCATTTTGAACCCAATTGGATAGGTTCTCGGACTTTGAAAGTCATAATAACCCTATTGGTCCGAATAGGGTCCAACCAAACGGACCCTAGGGTCCATTTTAACTTATAAGTTAGAAATGAGGAATTCATTTCCTCATTTCTCTTGTGCCCAACATAAGAGAGGAGAGGAAGGAAGAAAAGAGGAAGAAGAAGAAGAAGAAGAAGAAGGGGGAAAGGGTTTACCTTAATGCCGACTACCGTCTAGTGTTGGAATTATTTTCAGAGGTAAGTGCAACCTCCCATACCACTCTCTCTCTTCATGTTGACCTAGACAAAGCTAGGTATGGATGGAATCTTAGTGTACAAATCATGTTGAGGTGGTAGAATGCGTGTTCTACTTTCCCGGTGTTGTTGTCGAGCTCGAACCAAGCTCGGTGAGCTCCGACAACAAGTATTGCCAAATAACCAACTAGGGTTTCGATCGTTCGATCGACGTATCTCTCAAACGGCTAGGTGGAATCAGAATTTTATTGACTTAGCATAATGCTAGGAACATCCCCTATAAACTCCATGAAACAAATTCGGGCGATCGAGCCCGAGTCGAAAAGCCCCAAAATGGGTGGATTGTTCTGAACCAGCACTGGAAACAGCCCACTGGATCCACTGGGTCTGCTTCAGGTGGCATATTTCCTGTGGATCACAAAGGCTTGTGAGCTCTCTGTCACCACCACCAAAAACAACACTGATATTTTCGACGAAAATATCCTATTTCCGGTGGGTGTTTCTAGTGACATTACTGTCACTGGAAAACCCTGACTGTACCTTTTTGGGGTGACCCAAGTGGGTCTCTCCCGATATTCCCGACACGTATTGATGTTCAGTTTCCTTTGTGTCTAAGACAGTGACGCAGACGAACCCCGAAGTCGCAATTGAGTTGGTCGACTGGTGGCTGTACTTGAACCCTAACACACTCAAACATAAACCAGGTGAGGGATGGACTGTGTTTATTTTTGAAATGTTTATTAGTATTAAAATACTCACACGCTTATAATTATGTGTTTAATTGTAACTACTCAAATACTATGATGATATGTTACATTTGTCATTTTACAATTATGATATGAATTGTATGGAGATGTATGACGGGATCCGGTGTGGCCAAGGTGGTACCGATACCATGATTTCCATGTGTTTGGTTGTGTGTGAGACAGAATCCGATGTGGCCAAGGTGGTATCGGTGCCATGATTGCCGTATGTATCTTGTATTCATGCATTGATTATGTGCATTAGAGTTAATTGTAGTTGCAGGTTACACTTTGTGGCCAAGGTCTCACTGGTATCGTGTACCCCGAGACTGTATTTGAAAATGGATGAGCTTTATGCCCAAATGATTGGTACTAGTGTCCCTTTTTTTATACTCAACTGTGATATGTGTGCTAGATTAGGTAAACAGCCTCGGGTTTCACTTTGTGGCCAAGGTTTCACTGGTATCGTGTACTCAGGACTGTATTTGGAGATAGATTACACTTTGTGGTAGAGGTCTTGCCAATATCATGTAATTCATACTAACTATATCACTATGAAGGCATGTAGCATATATGTGGTTAGGTATCACTCCCTATGCTACGAACCTTTGCCAACAGGAGTTGAGGTGTTGGATAACCCATTGTGGTATATTCGATGTGCCTTTCTAGATTGCCATGGCAGGAACCTATCCGGCATGGCTGATGATGTACTGGTACCATGACTACCAGGAGGGATTTATCAGAGGTTTGCTGGGTGACCCATGGATGCATATGGGGACCAACAGGCTTCTACTCACGGCTAGGGTTTGTATCCTTGCATAGTTGATGGTGGTTCCAAGATGAAGGATACAGCCTAATGCGTCATATTTGCATTTACTAGACTTAGTTTGTATTGTTAGGTGGATAATAAATAAATGAACTGCATCACGAGCATCATGGACTATGTGTTTAATTTCTGTAATCATGCATCATAAATTATTACTGCTATTGTCTTGCTTGGATGTGCTTGACCCCACCCCTCGCTGAGCGAGTTGGAAAGCTCACCCCACGCATACACCCCTTTTTAGATGATGATGCAGGTACTATGATGCCGATGGTGGGTGACCCAATATCTTCTAGGTCAGAGTATTGTGTGAGTGACTGGTGGATGCCAGAAGCGGGAGAGCACGATCGGGACTGTACTTGTGACCACTGTGCTTATGCAGCACCGTGAGATTGTACATCATACTTTGATATTTTTGGGTATAACTATGGATTGTATATTTTTTGAGATTATATTTTATGTCATAGATGAATGTAACAGAATAACTCAGTTATTGCTATTTTATTATTATTAGACGTTTCCCCATTTTATTTATGATTCCGCTACTATACTCTCATTTCGCTGTTTATGTTGGTTTGTGATGTGAGATTGTGAAAATGTTAAGGTACTGCTATCAGAGATTCTGGTAGGTTTATGAGACAGGTATGTGTCTTACTCACACCGCCAGTATTCCTAATGGTAAGTTGGGTCTACTGGAATTTGGGTGTGACACTTTTGTAATTGATTTTTATTTAATGAATGCAATGTTTTTTTTTATTTTTATGGTTCATGTTATTCAAGTTATTCAAAGGTGTAATAATTTTAATTTCTAGTTCTAGGCTTAGTTCTAGGTGACAAGAACAAGCTATGGAGCATCTCTTTCAAGTTCAGCTTTCTCTTCATGATTTTTTTTCTTCAGGCCTAGCAATTTCAGATTTGATTTAGTTTAAATCTAGTTTTTAGGCCTGGTAGTATTTCAAATCAATCAAGTTATTTTAATTCAAGGATAGAAGTATGGAAGTTTAGGTAAGTAGGCTTCTAAAGTATTCTTCTCACCCCCCCCCTCTCATTCCTTCTTCTGGCTACCCATCATTCTTAAATTAGGTTTTAAATTTTCAGTTTTACATTATTGCTTTCCTTTTCCCCCAAAGTCTTTGGCTAGATGCATGTGTTGGTTTTGCCTCTCTATAGCCATGGAACCATCCTTTTACTTTGATTATTTATATGGCATTCCTTCCCCTAAAGCTAAGTAGAAAATCCCTTGTAAGAGTACTCTCTGGTCAAATAGGGAAGTTCATATTATTTATGGTGCATTCCTCAGGCTAAGTAGAGATACCTACTCGTGTGCCTCTCTCTAGCTTTATTCCCTTTTTATTTTATTTATTTACTTTTTAGCACTTTTTATTTCAGCACTTTTACTTTCAGTTATTTTCTTTTTAATTACGTGGTTTGAGTATTTAAATTCCAGATGACGAATGGTTAGGGTTAGATGTGAATGGTTAGGTCGTTCAATTTTTATTGCAATTTCAATTCCAATTTCCTTAGATGTGTTGGTTAGAACATTTTTAGATGCATTTTTGTTAGGACGGTAGTAGAAGTAGATCACCATAATCAATCGTTACCCTTTCGCATTACTAAAAGAAGCTAAAAATAAAGTGGTTGCTCTCCTTGTGTTCGACCTGTTAGCTACACTGATTCGTACGCTTATAGTTACTTTTAAAATTCAAACAACTAGCGATGTATAGGGGTTCACTATAGTAGCACCCAGACCTGTATAGCAAAAATATTTTTTTTTCAAAAAAAAAAAATTCTTTAGTGGTGGTAATATAAATGTTGCTACTTTTTTTTTATTGAAACATGCCCTTTAGTGTTGGTTTTATATCTGCCTCAAATGGTAAATTGCATTAGTGATGGATCCAATCCACCCCTAATGGTAAATTTTACATATTATTTAATGCCAATATTACATATTAGGAGCATTTTTTTTTTTTTTTTTTTTTGCCCCTAAATGGTATTTTTTAGTGGTGGATGAATAAGCGTCCCTAAAGGTACCCTTTACATCCAGGTGCAAAAAACCGCCCCAAGGAAACTAGGAGGAAAAAACCACCCCGAGGGAACCAGGAGGAAGGTCACCTAGTGGGCTAATATTAAGGAAAGCATGACTTTATTAACGGAGAATGTCTTACAGGAATATTTTGTTCCAGCCATTTATGTGTATCTTCCTCATATGACATTGAGTGGACTTGGGGCTATCCACACTCTCTCATTAAGTGGACTAACTTTGGATGAATCATTGGTTGACAATTGAGTTGACGAATGAATAAAGGGTTGGGAATGAAAGAATCCTAAAATAAACCACTTTTGGTTCAGGCACAATTCCACACCTTAAGTATTCTCCGTGGTCTGTTTGGACACGTCAGGGTAACTGATTGACTCACTTAAGTCCAGTGTCACCTCAATCGTCTCTCCGAGACTATCTCCTCCCAAGTGATTACAGTTTAGTTCACATGGATCCACCCAATGCCGAATCACCTGAGCAAGCATAGGTTCACCCAGTAGAGACGTTGCAAATAGAAATGGCTGAAGTCAAGAATGGATTAGCTCAATTATTGCACGTATTGCGGAACCCTCCCAGGACTGATCCCAAGGCTGAACCCACTCCGATCACAAGAGAACAAGAATAGAATAGACCCACGAGTCATCGTGGAAATTTCTCTCTAGTTGAATCAGAAGAACCGGAACCAACCCATCCATATGGTCAACTAGGAACTTATTCTTGAGTTCCTCCACCAAGGGTTGTGATTGAGGATGAGGAAGAAGAGTTTGCAACACATGTCCAGATGGAACCTCAAGAGATAGAGAGAGAAAGAAAAACTAAAGAGCAGTTATAAAAGTTGAAAAATATGATCTGAGCCAGAAAGAGCTCAGAAAGTCAAGTAGTGGATTCTGATGAGATGAGTTTCTTTTCTAGGACAAGGATTCCCAAGAAGTTCAAATGGAAAACTGACAGATTTGATGGGTCAAGGGACCCCAAGGCTCATTGAAGGTCTTTCTCAGCATTACCAAGTCATGGCAACTGGCTGATAATCAGATGGGTCAGGAATTCATGTTGACACTGTCAGGACCAATATAGAGATGGCTCACATAGTTGGAGTCTACCCAGACACAGAATTGGACAACAGTGGTGAAAGGATTCACCAAACAGTACTCTTACAACATTGAAGTAGAGGCAGCATCCTAGAGAGGGATTCACCACCTTCCTAATGAGATTTAGAGACAAGGCCACTAAGATGATATATCAACCTTCTGAAGTGGAGCAGGTGGAAATGTTGATTGAAAACCTGTCCAAGCCTTACTATGATGTTTTCTACTATCAACATCTACAAACTTTTAATGCTTTGATAGCCACTAGAACACATGTCGAGAATAGAATCCTAAGGGATGCATAGTATCAAGGAGCTTCTCAAGATGTGGGAAAGAATGCCAAAGTGGAGCGAGGAAAGAATCCTAAAACCAATGTGGTAGCTGCGGTCCAACAGTTGGTGTCACCTATCACCTCATCACAATCATTTGTGATACAAGCAAATGCTCCTACTCATAAGCCTCCTCGCCTAAGGAGACAGTTCACTGACTTGGGGATGTCTGTGGCAGCAGTATATGAGAAGTTGAAAAAATAAGGATTGTTAGGCACTATAGCTCTAACGGTGATCAGCAATCCTCCCCCAGCTTGGTACAGGGACCATGAATATTGTGCCTACCACACTCAAAAGGGGCATACCACTGAAAGGCGCCTAGGTCTTCAACATGCAATTTAAGATTTGGTAGACAACGGGACTATTGAAGTTAAAATCAAACAGCCTCCCAATGTCAATACAAACCCACTCCCAGATCATAGAACTATGAACATGTTGTCAATGGTGAATGATCGGAAACATTTTGATCCTTGATTCTATGATCCAACTCGTCTCATCAGGAACTCCAAGAAGTACCACCTCCTGAAGCGACATAAGTGGGTAGAAAAATTATTACATGTGAAAAGATTCTCTCCCCCCAGAAATAGTAATTCATATAATCAACTTCATCAAGGGGGCTCATCAGAAAGAATGTGACTCTTTCCAAAGGTCCATTTATATATACTATGCAGATAGGCACTTCTATTGTCCCATGTTCAACGGTTCTCGTTCTTGGCACATGTACATTCTAGAAGAGGAAATGATGATCCCACTCAACTCATCAGATGTATAGCTCGAAAAGGTCACATGAATGCCTGCGCCTACCAAAAAATCATGAGACAAAGGGCTAAAGTCATGAGAACTCCCAAAAGAGAAGATTCATCAGAAGAAGAATTAGAAGATCAGGTATCCACCATCCCTCCTTCATCGTCAATAGGAGAATCCACTGCACCATACCATCAACCTTCACCCTACCACCCACCTTCACCATACCATCAACCTTCACCATACCATCAAAGAGAAGGAATCCCCTCATCATTCTACTCCCCACGACTTTCATCAGAATATACTACCTCTTACATCACATCACCTTCATATCACCCCGCCTCATATCCCTCATCACCCTCATGTTACTCCCATTCCCAGGGTTCGGTGGATAACCCAAAAGAAGGATGGATTGGCGGGTACAACTTGAAGGATATGCTTGCATTACCAAAATCTCCAAAAATGACCTCAACAGGTTCAGTGAATGTCTTAGGGGAAAGTCGAGACAGTAATCCCACATCTTTAATTCAAACAAACATACCTCAGGAGGACAGTCTAGAGACTATTGAAGAAGTCACAAATGACCTTCTCAGAGTAGTAATGGCATTGATAGTAGGGGAACGGATCAAAGAGCACACCACCCTAATCCATATCAAGAGTGACACAGAAGATGATGAGTATGGTCTGATCAGGCTATGAGCCAATGAGATCAAGTCTGGCCCTATGGAGATTTTTCAATCCATGCGCTCTGAATACTACGAATGTCTGGATGTAGGAGAATTCGAGGGACATGAAGAATCTGTTGAAGAACTAAGTGAAGGGGAAATCAATGAAGAAGAGGACGATGAAGATGACAATGATGATGAAGACGAGAGTGAGGATTGGAATGATAATGATGACTCCGATGCTCGAAGTGATGATGAGTACAAGGACTGGGATGACAGTGACTACCAGGGACCTTGGAATAATGATAAAGATGATGAATCTGGGTATTACTCATCAAGGGATCCAGGAGGATACTTAGTGTATGCTATTGGCGAAGATGACCCGATGGACGCTATCCAATTAGCACTCACAATCTGTATAGAAGGGGATGAGTTTGCATCAGACTCGAAAAGTAGTGAGGACTTTGGAGATCACAAAAATATATTTGAATGTCATGAGAACTCTGTGGCAGATCTTGAAGAACAAATGTGTGTTATTTATGGGTGCTTAGATGCGATGAAGCTCCAAGCTGAAGAATTTGATCAAATGTTGGGTGAAGTAACCATCAATGAGCACTACTATGCCGAAAAAATGGAAGATCTTGAAGAAATAGGGAGAGAAGATACATTGGAAGAGGCATGAATGCAGGATTCAAACGCTTTTCCAACGTAGTCAAGAAATAGCGAGCAAGGGCTCTCAATATCTGTGGAGGACCTCGACTTCTCACCCTAAGCCGGGAAGGAGAAGCTAAAGAAGAAATGATCCTATGATAGGGATAATTACCGAAATGGACAATGATAATGAGGATCACTACCCCACAGAGATTGTAGAGAACAATGTCAACACCACTGAAGAAATAACAGTGACCATCCAAGAAGAAGAAAAAGGCCATTTGCCACACTTGCTCATCCATTAGTCTATTAAACCACTCCTGAATTGGACAAGCATTGGAGAGAGCTTTAAATTTACTCATGCTACTAAGTCAACCAACCTAAATACCACTAATAAAAGCATCAAGTCAGGCGTCAAGTCAGTCATAGAGCTTTTTGTTGAGTCTATTGTTGAGTCCTTCGATTATGATTACATATCGGTTTCCCCTCTTAAAGAAAGTCCAGAGTCCATGTCTGTCGAGTCTGTTCCTCCTTTCATGAATGAAGTTTCTGATTTTGAGTATGACTTGCCTCCTTTTTTCTGATGATGATATTAATCAATATCATGATCTAATAAAATAATGCAAACCAAAGAAAGCCCAACCCATTCGTGAGGGTACCCAAGTTATTAATTTAGGAACCGATCAATGCCTTCGAGAGGAAAAATTGGTACCAACCTGGATGATGAAGAAGCAGAGCAGATGATCAGTCTTCTGAAGGAGTTCGCTGAAGTCTTTTTATGGTCTTACGAGGATTTACCTGGGATAGACCCCAACATCGTGCAACATCGTTTGTTGACCTACCCCAGGGCAAAGCCTGTCAACCAGAAGCTCAGAAGAATACGTCCAGAATGGAGTGAAAAGGTCAGAGAAGAAGATATGAAATAGTGGATGCAGGGTTTCTACAAATGGTGAATACCCCCAATGGTTGGCCAATATAGTATTGGTTCCAAAGAAAGATGGCAGGGTACGCATGCGTGTAGATTTCCGAGATCTTAACAAAATGAACCCCAAAGATGATTTTTCATTACCATACATTGATATACTGGTTGACAACATAGTAGGGCATGCCTTGCTATCATTTATGTATTGATTCTCAGGATACAATCAAGTGAGTATGCACCCAGAGGACCATGAAAAGACAGCCTTCACCACTCCATAAGGAAAGTATTTCTACAAGGTGATGCTCTTTGGACTAAAGAATGTCGGGGAAACTTATCAAAGAGTAGCTACAGCTATACTACATGACATGATGAACAAAGATGTGGAAGTCTATGTGGACGATATGATAGTGAAGTCAAGAGAGCGGCAGGGGCATATTCCCGCACTACGACGATTCTTTGAACGGATTAAGAAGCATAAGCTGAAGTTGAATCCTCAAAAGTGTGTATTTAAGGCAATGGTAGGAAAATTGTTGGGGTTTTTGGTGGTGAAAGAGACATCGAAGTCAACCCTATCAAGATCAAGACAATCCAAGAAATTCCCACACCTCACATTGAGAAGGAGATACGGGAATTCTTGAGTCATATTCAGTATATTTGCATGTTCATAGCTCAACTAACTACGATCTATGAGCCACTCTTCAAGCTACTAAAGAAGGATCAGCCCACAGAATGGAATGACCATTACCAACAAGTTTTTGATAAGATAAAAGGATATCTTATGAACCCACCAGTATTGACACCACCGGTGGAAGGGGGACCGCTTCTATTGTACTTATATGTGGGAGAATATTCCATGGGCTCATTATTAGCATAAAAGAAAATAGAGAAGGGGTAGAGCATGCCATATATTACCTCAGCAAGAAGTTCTTGGAGTACGGGACATGATACACATCTTTAGAAAGAGCTTATGCGGCATTTATTTGGGCAACAAAAAGACTACGAAACTACATGGTAGCTTATCCAGTACGGTTGATCTCAATGATGGAACCAATCAAGTACCTCTTTGAGAAACCATCTCTAAGAAGGATGGCTTATGGCTTCTATTGCTATCAGAATTTGATATCACCTATGTTGCTCAGAAGTCTATCAAGGGGCAAGCTATAGCCGATCATTTGGCTACCCACCCAACAAAAGATAGAAGAACCTTGGATAATGCCTTTTCAGATGAACAAATCACAGCAATGAAAGAAGAAGACACAGCTAATGAATGATAGTTATTCTTTAATGGAAAGGCTAACTGAAAGGGGTGTGGCACAAGAATATTGCTTGTTACTCTGGACGGCCTTTACTTACCTTTGTCATTTGGCCTTGATTTCCCCTGTACCAATAATATTGTTGAATATGAAACTTATGCATTGGGACTAGAAATAACTCTGACCATTAGGGTAAAAAGGATCAAGGTGTATGGAGATTCAGCCATTGCCATCTGTTAGACGTAAAGAAAGTGGAAGACCAAAGATGAGAAACTGAAGCCATATCAAGAACAACTGGAAGAGGTAATTGGACACTTCGAGAAGATCTAATTTGAATACTTCCAAAGGGAAAGCAATTGGTTTGTCGATGCCATTGCAACCTTGACATCCATGGTAGAATGCAACCCTATGGCCAGAATCCGGCCATTCTTAATGGAACAAATAAGCAGGCCCATTTACCATAATACGGTGAAATCTTTCACCATAGATGGTCGATCTTGGTTTGCTCACATAATGGACTTCATCAGGGAAAGAGATATTCGATTGAAGCCACAGATAGAGAAAAGAAGTTCCTAAGGAGATATGCCACCTAGTTTATTCTTCAAGGGGACTTTTTATACAAGAGATCCTATAATGGAATACAATTGTTGTGTGTCGATGAAAAGCAAGCTACAATAATCATGGAGGAAATTCATCAAGGCCTTTGCGGACCCCATATGAATGCCAAAATGCTAGCTAAGAAGATTCTCAGACTGGGGAATACTACTGGAACAGAATGGAAGCAAACTACGTGAGCTTTGTTAAGAGATGCCATAAATGTCAGAAATTTGCCAATATCATACACATCCCACCAACCGAATTGCAGTCACTCAACTCTCCTTGGCCATTCTCCACTTAGGGCATTGACAACATAGGGAAGATCAACCCCAAAACATCCAATGGTCACAAGTTCATCTTAGTAGCCATTGATTATTTCACCAAGTGGGTAGAAGCTCAGTCATAAGCAGTCCTCACATCTGCTAATGTGGTAAAATTCATCCAAGAAAATATCATTTACCAATATGGAGTGCCCCAAGAGCTGATATCAGATCAACAATCCCATTTCTGGGGCAAACCTGACAATATCTACATAAAGTTTGGTATCAAGAGGCACCACTTTACCACCTACAGGCCACAAACCAATGGGGCAGTGGAAGCAACTAACAAGAACATCAAGGTCATCCTACAGAAAATGGTTGAAACACATAAAGATTGGGTAGATAAGTTACTACTTGCTTTATGGGCATATTGGACTTCTATACGATCCTTGACAGGGGTAACTCCTTTTTTCTTGGTATATGGGGTTGAGGTGGTTCTGCCAATGAAAATCCTAGTACCATCCCTAAGAGTGTTCTTAGATAGTAAGCTGCTTGAAGGAGAACGGGTGAAGGCTAGACATGATAAGCTCAACTTTATGGATGAAAGACATATGAAGGTCATGGATAGTTTAAGGAAATATCAACTAAGAATGGAAAGGGACTTCAATAAGAATGTAAAGCCCCATCCCATAAAAGAAGGTATACTCATTCTTTGAGAACAAAGAGCCCCAATTCATGACCCAAGAGGGAAATTCAGGCCCAACTGGAGTGGCCCATTCACTGTTAAAGAAATTCTACCAGGCAAGGCTGTGAAACTCATGGAACTCAACGGCGAAGAAATGTCCGGATTGGTCAACATGGATCAACTCAAACGATATTATGTCTGAAAGAGTGAATAGCCAAAACTACGCTAGACTTGATTCCTTTCAAGGGATACATAGGAAACTTGACATGTGCAAGTGTGGTCTCAA
The DNA here is from genome assembly GCF_013358625.1 of Macadamia integrifolia. NCBI lineage: Eukaryota > Viridiplantae > Streptophyta > Magnoliopsida > Proteales > Proteaceae > Macadamia > Macadamia integrifolia. The sequence continues at coordinate 25,923,127 of NC_056557.1, read as the reverse complement.
CAATCTCAAGGCAATAAATTGGTTCCTAGAATAATTATAAATGTATCTAAAAAAGATCATCATAGCTTGTGTCCCCCAAGAATCACCATTTGGCATACAAGGCCATTAGGTATCTGTCATTCACCTATGGTCCTCCAAATTCTTATCTAGAATTCCATTCCCCAAAAGTCACCACCCGACACTAGTAAATCAAGGCCAGTTCATTCCCCATCCTTGATTAGTAAAAAAAAAAAGACTTTGATGTAACAGTGGTAAAGGTTTGGTTGTATCAATAGCTAATGAGTGATACTTTGAAAAATCACATATCCTCTTTGTTTGTGATGGTTACAGGGAAGGTCATGGACTTTTTGGATGAGACAATGAGAAAATGGACCTTGGACATAAACATTACAGCACCAGGACTGCTGAAATCTATGAGTATATCAATACTCAGTCGGATCAGGTGTGTAGAACTACATCACAATTTACTCCAACAGGTGCCTCAATACTAGGATACTGATCTTCATGTGTTTCGGTTTGAGATAGTTGATATCTTCCCGACTCTCAAAGAATTCCAAGTTTGTATGCTATCTGCACCTAAAAGCAGGTTGATTCAACCATCTCTGAAGAAAGATTACTCGAAGGAAATTCGAGGCTTCTTCGGATGGGAAAAGGAAGAAATGAAGTAGTTTATTAGATATGGGAAGATTGACATTTTGAAGGTGGCTAGGATCAGTATCTATCATTGGGAGGAATCCATCAGCAAACATCATAGGATGCTTATCTATTTTGCATGATAGCTCACATGTTCTCCGAACTCCCGGACATGGTGCACCATTTGTTCTGATAGAGGTCACAAAGCAATTGAAGGAGGTGATATCATTCCCACAGTCCTTGTAGAGACACTTAAAGGATTGGATGACATGAGCCCCAGCTACAGATTTGGAATTGATCATTATCAATGAAGTCCTGCTATTTTCTAACTTTGGTTACTTGAGAAATTGAAACTGACCAGGCCATTAAATGGTTGCCAACTCGGAGTTTCTTGCTACTAAGACAAGAAGGAAGTTCCAGAATTCAAGCTCATCGTTGACTGGGAAGAGTACCTATAAGGAAGAATTACACGGGATATTGCATAGAGATGCCCATGATGGCCATAGGATGATTTTCTAATGAAGACCCCTGGATGCAACTGCATCAGGTTGATGGTATTGACTCATACATCCTTTTACTTAACCACTTACATCAGCCGACAATATGGATTGGAAGCAGAGGACCCAGAGGATTTGGTGAACTTCTACCCCCACCAAGAACTGTCTCCTCACATTATTGCCTACCTATCCTGTCTTTGGTAGGAAGGCTATTTCCATTATGTGTAATTCACTTGGTAGTAAAGTGAGGTGATATTTGAGTTTCACATCATTCTTATTATTCTAATGAAGATTTGAGTTGTGGAATTAATCATGCCTTAAAATTCAAACTCATAAAATCAATGCTAAAAGATAAGTTTTCATTCTAAAATAAAATGCCAAGCCTGGAAATACAAAAGGTAAAAACAAAAAAATGAACATGGGAAGGGAAAAAAGAAAAAGAAAGAAGTAACATCTGTGTTTTGCAAGAACAACAGGAATAGGTCTCTAGGAATTGCGTCCTCATCCGTGCCATACTCGGGGTCATCCACGGGAAACATCAAAGAGTCATCAGGTGCCAATTGCGAACTCACCATTCTCGTCATGAGGTCCATGATCTGCGTAGCCTGCTGGTTGATCACTTCCCTCTAGGAGTTAACTTGTTCTCTCAAAGAACCAATCTCCCCACCCTGGGAAATATAAGAAATGGTCAAAATAAGAGAAAATGATGAAAGAGGATCAAGTCCAGAAAAGGATGATACATGAAGGAATAGCTCATTGCAAAGGCCCTGATGCATGCATCTGATCTCTGCATAGGCCTCCAGAGACACCTGATAAAGACCATGTCAGCCAAAAGAAGTTAAAAGGCAATAAGATGAGAAATTTTTGGACACTCACACAGTCATAAGGGATAGGCAATCTAAGAGAGGCGTCTCTATCCAATCTTCATTCTAGAAGCTTCGGGATATTGGGGTTGGTGGCATCAGGATAAAACCAACAAGGGAAGCCAGGAAAAGGGATGGTGGCCATGTTGTGAGATCCACCTACATTGTCGGACCGATAATACTCGATTACGACCGAACAGAAGAAGGGGTCGCAGGGCATGTCCCCCAATGAAATAACATCAATCAGAAAAAATGATTTGAAATATGAAAAGGAAACTCAGGAAGGGGAACACACCATTGGACTTGTGGGGCCAAGAGGGATGCAGATTGTCTCCTCCTCAAGGAAGGCCTCATAATCTCCATCCAGGTCTATAAAATAGCCATCCCATACTCGTTCGGCCAATTCTTCAACCTGGTCCTCAGAAATGAGCTCTGGATGATGCATAGTGGGAGGAGGAAGGCAAGGGGGAAAGCATCGATCTACACCAGACCACTGAAAACTGACTCGCTCCCCTAGATACCAAGCGTGGCCCCAAAACGGAACTATGTTCTCAGTCAGGTGTCTTGCCCAAGTAGCCTCCTCAAAAACCAGGAACCCAAGGTGCTGAAAAGGTCTCCACGTGAGTTACAAGTTCAGAAGCAGTGAGTAAGGCACAAGGTAAAAGAAAATTTATAGCCAAATATGACAAATATGACTTACCCCAGTAAGCTCGTTCAAGAGAGAGCGAGCAGTAGTCCTTATAGGAAGGCGTCAGCCCCTAAGAATCTGACAATCTCCTCATCGTGTGGTCACAGGGAAGAAGAATGCTTGTGGGTCGCTTAATATGGGGGCCATAATCCCCGGATGCTCATAACACTAGGACTGATTTGGAGAAATCGAGCTAAGAAGATATAACCAAATGAAAGGAAAGATGTATGATTAGGGAATTACCTGGATAATATAGCCTGCTCCCTTGAGGCAATGGTCTCCATATGCCAAAAGATCAAGCATCAGCAACAGGTATGCATAGGCTGCCCTGCCCTAGTCCCAAGTGTCCAACTCCCTGAGGCTCTGGAAAAGAACAGCCATACGAGTATCTATCTTGCCTCAAAGGCTACTAAAGAGGCACTGCCCCACAACAAATAGGAGGAAGGAAAGGGCCAACTGTGGGATTGTATCAGGATTCACTCTCAGATCAGGTCTCCACCAGTGAGACTTATTGTATAAGTGAGAAATGAGATTCATTTCTCATTTTCCCACTTGTAAAAATCATGGGAGAGGGAAGGAAGAGGAAAGAAAGGTAGAAAAGGGAGGAAGAGGAGGAAGGAGGAGAGGAAGGAAGCTCACCTTACTCCTAGCTATGCACACCCTTACTAGAAATCTTGTCGAAGGTAAGTTCTGCATCTCCTACCACTCTCTTTCTCTTATTTTGACCTAACTAAGTTGGACAAGAGGTGAACTATGAACCTGGCACTTCCCGAAGCTCAAGGAATGACCATTTCACCTCCCCGACATGATTGTCGAGCTCAAACCAAGTCCGGTGAGCTCCGGCAACACTTGTGACCAAATAACCACCTAGGATCTCAATCTCTCGATCGATGTATCTCCCGTATTGCTTGACGGAATCTAGGTTTCTTTAGCTTAAAATGAAGGTAGGAACACCCTTTACAAACTTCATGGAACAAATCCCAATGATCAGGCCCGATCCAGAAAGCCCCAAATGACGTGGGCACTTTCTGTGTTCCCACCGAAAACAGACCACCAGAAACACCTGGGCCTAAATCTGGTGGGTAGTTTTCGGTGAATAGGCAGCTCTTATGAGCTCTCTACGAGTGCCATCGGATTCACATCTAATGAATCTGGTGGAATTCACCTGTTTCTGGTGAAGTGAATCTAGTGACACCCTGAACTGTCAAAGTTTGATAGTGCCCATACCCTTTGAGGGTAAACCCTATGGGTCCCTTCTGATGTTCCCGACATGTATTGACATTCAGTTACCTTGTGCCTGGGATAGAGACACGCACATAATCCGAGGTCGGTAGTGAGTGAAACAACCGGTTGACGCACTTGGAACACCATTTGACAGAACACAACTAAGGTGAGGGATGTTTGACTTTTGTTTTTAGATTATTTATTCATTTTAGAACTTCTCACATGTTTTAGGATTTTCACATGATTTAATTGCTTAAATGATTATGATGTTCCACAACATGTTATATTATTGTATAATATATTGATATTGGAATTGGAATTGATATGAAATGTATGTTGTGAGACAGAATCTGGTGTGGCCGAGGTGGCTCTGGTACCGTGATTGTAGTGTGGATGTTGCATTTATTATGTTGTGAGACGGGATCCGATGTGGCCGAGGTGGTTTCGGTACCGTGATTGCCGTATGGTTGTTGCATTCATGCATTGAATCTGTACATTAGATTAGATGTGGTCACAGATTACACTTTGTGGTCAATGGTAATTTCGGTATCGTGTACTCCGAGGCTGCATTTGAAAATGGATATGCTTTGTGGCTGATGGTAATTCCGATGTTGCATTGTCCATACTCAATTGCTTTATATGTTAGAATTGGTATATAATCGTGGGTTACACATTGTGGCTGATGGTATTCCGTAATCATATACCTCAGGACTATACTTGGAAATGGATTCACTTCATGGTCAATGGTAATTCCAATGTCGCATGGTCCATACTAACTATATTGATATGCAAGGTATATAGGATATTACGGTTAGGTGACATTCTCCATGCTACATTCCTTTGCCAATAGGGGGTAAGGTGTTGGATAATCCAATGGTGGCTTGTTCAATGAACCTTTCCGGAATGCCACACCCGCGGTACTATGTGATTATTATCGAAGGCAAGAACTAGTCCGATGTGGCCGATGTTAATTCCAGTGCCATGACTATCAGGAGGGGATTATCAAGGATTTTTTAGGTGATCGACGGTCACATTCTGGGACTAGCAGGCTCCTAATCACGACGAGGGTTTGTATCACTGGGTGACTGATGTGTGAGTGCCAAGCCCAGGGATACAGCCTTATGTATCGTAGTAGCATTTACCAGACTTAGTTGTATTGTTAGGTGGATTAATAAATAAATGGATTGCATCATTCGCATCATGGACTATATGTTTAATTTCTGCATTCATGTCATCATAGAATATTTTATAGATGACTGCTTGTGTTTGATTGTGCAGGAACCCCGCCCCTCACTGAGCAAGTTGGAAGCTCACCCCACGTATATGCTACTTTTAGATGACAATACAGGCACCGTGGTACCGATGGGATGTGACTCTACCTCCACACCCGAGTACGTAGTGACCGACTAGTGGATGCTAAAGGCAGAGGAGCATGACCAGGATTGTGCCTGTGATTACTGTGCTTACGCTGCACCCTAAGCTGCAAGGATCTCTTTTGATTATTTTGATACTGAGCTGGTGACTATTATAATTTTGGGCTTATTATGTATAATTCTTGAATTATTATAATTGAATAACTTGGTTAAGGATATACAATACCATTAGATGTTCCCTACTTTATTATATTTCCGCTATATTATATACTCTGATTTCGCTGCTATTGGTTGGTTCGTATTGTGAGAATGTGTATGTTAAGGTACTGCTATCAAAGATCCTTGTAGGTTGGTAAGGCGGGTAAGCGTCTTACTCACACCACTGGTATTCCTAATGGTAAGTTGGGTCTACTAGAATTGGGGTGTGACAGCTTGGTATTCCTAATGGTAAGTTGTTCTACATATTAATAATTAAAACTCAAATTTGTCATGCCTTCGCTTGGTCATTGAAAGAGTTTCTTACTCCCTTCACTTCAAAATCTTAAATTTCTCCGAGGTAGATAATGTTTCAGGCTGCTTAACTACAATAGATGTGATAACCTACTTTCTAAACCCGGTCTAATTAATCGCATTGACTTGGTTTGATCATATAGGGTCCGAACTGGGGAGAACCGACACAGGTACCATATGGAATATGGTAGCAAGGGTGACCTTAAACTTGGGTTGGCCTGGCATGACCGAGCAGTACCAAATTTAATACGTGCACCCAAGCCTTTCACTTGCACGCACCACGAGGCCATGTATGAAAAGTAAAGGTGCGTACTAGTATTTGTGGGTGCTAATGTAATCTAATATTATGTGGGAGTTTATTCCCATTAAAATCCACCTAAGATAGCCCACCTGAGATAGCCCACCAAAGATTTAGCCCACCTGAGGTAGCCCACCTGAGATTTAACCCACATGAGATATATCCACCTGAGATTTAACCCATCTGAGATATATCCACCTGAGATATAGCCCACCTGAGATATACCCACCTGAGATTTAGCCCACCTGAGAATTTGAAGATATTTTAGGGGAACCACGTATAAAAGAGGAGACATTAATTGTCTTTTCTCTCATTAATGTTAATAGGTCGGTGGGAGAGTAAAGGAGAGAGAGAAAGAAGAAGAAAGGAAAAGAGGAAGAAGAAGAAAGAAGAAGGGAAAATCGACCGCAGAGCTTTATCAGAGCTGGGTTTTGGTATTTTGAGCCCGGATTAATGATCAGCTCACCGAGGTCTTCGATTTGGGGTAAATATTGTACACATTCCAAAGATTCTTAGGAAAACCCCTTTCTTAAACCTTCTTTATGATTGTTGGAAAAGAACCCAATTGGATCTTACTAATCCTACTTTGATAATTAAATCTAAGGTCTGATGGAAGGTGTGTATAATGATTATGAAGGATTTGGAAAGAGTGTTGGTGAAGATCTAGAGTATTTGGAGGTTCTTGAGCAAAAGAAGTGAAATTTGGGGTTTCATTGGTGTTATTGAGAAAGAGGTTAGAATCTTCCTTTTCTTTTGATTTGATCTTAGATCTAGGTTGAGGGTATATGATTGGACCTTAGATAAGTGACTTGAGTCACCAGATCGTCCCCAAACAAGTTCCCTAAGCCGGAGGAAAGTTGAGAATGATGTTGAAAAATTTTTGTTCAAAGACTGGGGGGATTTTTATCCCACCTGTCTCTAGTTTTAGCCCACCTAAGTTCCCAGAACTCAGTTTCTGGGCTCTGGTGCAACCGACGAGCTAAAATCGGTCAGCTACATCAGTCTTCTGGTTTTAGCCCACCTAAGTTCCTAGAACTCAGATTCTAGGCTCTGGAGTAACCAACGGGTTGAAACCGACGGGCTACATAGCCCACCGATCTTTGGCTCTAGCCCACCTGTCTTTCCAAAATTCCCAGAATTGATCCAAATTTGATGGGTAACCCCCATTTATGATTCTAAACCTGATTTTAGTATTCAAACATGATGATTTTGACCCCAACATAGAGAAATGATAAACCATTATGTTATGATAGGTTACACTCAATATACGCATACCCACACATCGGATCTTTTTCATACCGTGTACATATACAAGTAAGTGGGCAGTGGACTCTGATTTAATTTCAGAATGTTATGCATCATTTAATATATGTTAGCCTAGTCATGTCGTCATGTCATAATGTCACTTGTGTGTAGGCTAGACATCACATATGCCATATCACACATTTGAATGTGCATTTACATAATATGCTATGCTTTGTATTATGATGGAATATTCATTATGTCTTGATGTATGTGATGGAGGAATTTTATTTGGACATGATATACATGCTAAATTTAGATGTCGTAGTCGGCTTGGAAACTAATGCATGGTGGCTCGTGGTATGGAATGTGGCACCATTGTGTCATTGTACTATGCTTATGTAGAGGCATGTGGCTAGGATGTGATTTGCCCTTATGTTACGACCCTTCCCATTAGGGGTTTACGTGTTGGGGGATCATTGGGGGGAAGCATAGAGTTACGGTTGTCGAACTCCTGTAGCAGTTAGAAGTATGCATTGCTGATTGCTAGGACAGTCGGTAACCCTGATGATATATTCAGAGGGCCAATCGTACTACTTTTATTTCGGGTGGAATCACCCATTTACTTTTTATCATTTAAATTTACCGGGAGTCAACTCGTATTTTAAATTCTGGTACCAACGGTGGGCCTTCTTCGACAATCTTATGGGTGTATCGTGAGATGGGGTGGCAACTCGTACCCGGGGCATACACTTACTGTGATTGTGAGTAGCACAAAACCTATGACCTAATAATGTCGTTAGGCTAATAGGGTTAAAATGAATTGTATATAGGCACATTTGTGTTGTGACTGTCTGTGTGGTTTTCCTTGTGTGGTCTTCTTTTCCATTTATTGGGCTAGTGAGCTCATCCCACCTGCATAACTCTTTTTAAGTGATTTTGCAGGTTACCCGCCAGGTGATCAAGAGCCTAGTGAGCTCATCCCACCGCTAATGAGTTTCCATCACTAGTGAGCTCATCCCACCGCTAGTGAGTTTCCATCTGAGGACTGGTGGGTCCCTAGCGAGTTCGAGCATGGTGCCTATTGCACATGTGAGGATTGTGTTGCGTGGCAGCTGTGACTTCTGAGTGATTCTTTTGATTCTTTTTTATGTACTCCCTTTTGTTACTTGATGCTTAAATTGTTATATTTTGGTATATATATCATGCCTTCGGGCCCAAATGTATGTAACTTTTATAACTCAATTTGGTTATCAAGTATTTGGAAAATGATTACAGGTATTATTATGAATAGGTCTTCCATTGAAAATACTGGTCCTATCTTAGTTTAGTAGATGTATGATGTACCGCAGTTACTACATTGTTGATCCTGGCAAGTTTGTGAGTTAACCGGTGTTAACTTGGTCATCGGCTCGGCTTTGTGTGAGCGGGGTGTGACAAGGATGCGATCAGAGCTCAATGCTCTGCCTACCTACAGCATACTGCTTAGTCCCCATAGAAGCTATAATAGGTCTTGGGTGGGTGAAGATAAAAACCTTATGAAAAGTTTAAAAGTTTAAATTAAATGTAAAAAATTTGTAACCCTTGCATTCACGGCATGCAATGCATTGATAGTATAAATTCTAGTTAACTAAAAGCGAAATTGTCATTATTAAATGTACTTGTTAGCAGAAATTTTAACAAAAGTTTGGCAGTATAACGGCGTAAAATAAGAAAATTAAAAATTTTCAAACATAAAACCTGATAGACAACAAGAATTATAAGATAATAATGTTGGGAAACATGTCCACACTCCTTGCCATGTTTTGGTGTTAACAAACAAACATACATCTTTAACTTGATTGATAAAGTGTGATTAGCTTGAAGAAACCCTTAGAAGATCGAAGGTCGAATCAAGACATGAAGCTAAGCTTAAAGACATGAAACAGCAAACAAGAAGGAAAGAAGATGAAGGGCCAAAGAATGGAAGATTCAAGTGAAGAAGAAGATCACTAGGATAGATTAAGTTAGTTACAATATAATTTGTAATTTCCACCTACTTATATGCACTCACCTCATGCATGTGCATTACATCATATTAGAATGACCATAGAGCATGCCTTGACCAGGTATGGAAAGTCACTAAGTGGCGTGGAACACACAGTAACTTGACTTAAGGGTATTTTAGGGAATCTTAAGATTAGTATTAGGAGATGAATCCCTCATAGAAACTGTAGGAAATTGAGTTGTGATTCTAATGCAACTGTACTCAGATCATTCTGAAGTCGGACCAAAAAGTTATGGTCAAAACACTGGTGACTGGTCAGTATGACAGAGCATGTCATGTTGGCAGTCGACCGGCTGGAAGCCCCGGTCGATCGGAACCACCCGAGACCATAGGCGATCGACCGTCTGGAAGCCCCGGTCGACCAGACTTATCCGAGACCATAGGCGATCGACCGGTTGAAAGTCCCGGTCGACCGGTGCCTGTCTGAAAGTACTCCAACGGCTATTTTTTTTCCTACAACGGCTCTTGGCGGTCGACCGGCTACCGATGGCGGTCGACCGGTAGACCCAGAATATGTCCGTTAGAGCTTGATTTCCTGCCTAAAATGCTTCACTAAGTTCACCTATAAATACCCTAATCACTCTTAATTAATTATTCATTAAGAAAGAGCTTTAAGAGCATTGTTGCAAGCATTAGAGAAGGTTATTTTCTACTTGAGTTATTCTATCACACAAATCCCAAACAAGAGGCTCAAGTCTCAATCAAAGTCCTCTACTCTCTCCTGTGCAAGTCAAAGCCATAAGAGAGGACTTTACAAAAGGTGCATCACTCATCATTATTCATTTTCATTTGCACCACACTTGAGGTATTCCTCTTATTCCACTATTTCTTATTTTCTGTTTTTACAATTCTAGACTGTACTTAGGATTGTAAGGATACTCTTATCCTAAAAAGAGAAAGGTCTCTCTCTACCTCTTAAAGAGATTGTGAAGGCGTCCCTCTGCCTGGAAAGGAGATTTGTAAGGATACTCTTATCCGTAAAAAGATTGTAAAGGTTTCTTCCCTACCTACTGTACTGAAAGGGAAAACTAGTGGAATACCTTACAAGAGGATTCTTGTAGGGAGTGGACTAGACTCAAATTGAGTTGAACCACTATAAATCTTGTGTTGTGGGTGTTGTTATCTTATTTATTCAGCATCGCTTTTAACTTATAGTCACACTTGTGACCTATACATCGAAAAGAGTTAAATTCCACTAGTATAACCTATTCACCCCCCCTCTAGGTTATTTCAATTGGTATCAGAGCGGGAGCTCAATTTATTTAAGACTATATCATCTTAATAGTGAGTCAAAGACCATGGCCACATTCCAAGGACCACCAGAAGGCATGAACGCCTCGAGACCCCCGTACTTTAATGGATAAAACTTTTCTTTCTGGAAGTGCAGATTCAAGAATTTTGTGTGTGGTCACAACATTCTTGTATGGAGAGACATAGAGAATGGACTATACACCATCACCAAAATAGTTGATGGAAAGACAGTACCTAAGGATGAAGGAGAATGGACGGCTGAAGACATCACCCTCATCCAATACAACTTTCGCGCCATTACGTTCCTTCAATGTGCCCTCAATGAACAAGAATTCAACCGAGTCATTGCATGTGACACGGCTAAAGAAATTTGGGATATGCTTCTTGTCACACACGAAGGTACAGCAGAGGTAAAAGAAAGAAAGGTAGATCAACTCGTCTCTGATTACGAGTCATTCTCTATGAAAGAAAATGAGTCAATAACTTCTATGTTTACTAGGTTTACGGATATTGTAAATAATCTTAAAGGTTTAGGTAAGACTTATACTAACGCTGAAAAAGTCAGAAAAATCTTAAGAGCCTTACCTGCAGCTTGGAGACCCAAGAAGACAGCAATAGAAGAAGCCAAAGATTTGACTAAAATCTCATTGGACTATTTGCTTGGATCTCTACAAACGCATGAAGTAGAGCTGAACGCCGACAAACCAAATTCTGAGAAAAGAAGAACCATAGCGCTGAAATCAACTCAACCTATCGAAGAAGTAAGTGATGATGAAGAAGATGAAGAATTTGACATGGAAAAGGAAATTTCACTCATCACGAGGAAATTCAACAAATTCCTCAAAAAGAAAGGAAGGTTCCAACACAAGAACAAATCCTACGGTGACAAATCCTATGGGGAAAAAGGTAAAACAAAAATTAAACCCAAGGAAATTCCTACTAAAGACATAGTTTGTTTTGAGTGCAGAAAGCCTGGACATTTCAGAACTGAATGCCCAAATAAATCAAAAAGAAAGGCCTATGCAGCTACATGGGACTCAAGTGATGAAGAAGAGAAAAGTGAATTTGAAGAAGAAGTCACCAACCTCGCCTTGATGGCCATCGGAAATGAAGAACAAGAGGTATGTGAAATTCAACCTGAACTTTTAGCAAGGGACTCTAATGAGGAACTTCAAGAAGCCTTCGAGGCCTTATATGAAGAAAGTATAAAATTAGAGTCTGATAAAAGTAAACTTGAAAAAGAGGTTGAAACACTAAATAAGAGAGTGGAGGCACCAACCTCAAAGGTAAGTGAACTGGAGGAAGAAAACTTTAAGTTGAACTCCACCCTCTGCACCTTTACCCAGGGGCAAAAGAACCTTGACAATCTTCTAGGTTCTCAAAGGAAGAGTCAAAATGAAAGAGAAGGACTGGGTTATAATGGACAAAATCCATCTAGAAATGGGAATCCAAGAAAGGGTGACCAAAGAAACCAACCATCCACCTCCTACATCAAATGTAGTTTTTGTAAAAAGACAGGACACTCCATAAACCAGTGTCACTCCAAGAAAAGGAAGAAACCCAACTCTCAAACTGAGAGATCAAGAGTAAACCATGCCTACTACTACACACCCCTAAGAAGGCAATATAGGCCTCAAGAAAACTCTAGACCTATGCCTAGGTATAGAAAAACCCAACCTCATAGAGAGTACTCCATTGAGAGGATCCAAAGGCAATTCCAAGGATACAATAACTATCCTAGGGAGACTTATAGATCACAAGGGAAATACCAAAACCAAGGACTCTATAGATACTATACTTCACAAAGATCAAATGGATCTTATGAAAAGCAAAGGACTCAAAGAAACCTAAGGCCATTCCAAAGGCAGAACCAAAATGCTAAAAAGTACAAAACCATTTGGGTTCCAGTCGGGAAGTTTGACACTAACAATAATGGACCCATGAGATTATGGGGACCAATGTACAATTAAATTTCTGTTATATGTTTGCTTGAAGAATAAGGTGGAAGCTGAATGGGTCATCGACAGTGGATGCTCCAAACACATGACATCCAACAAGAACCTATTCTCAAGCTTACGGGACTACGATGGAGGATGGGTCTCCTTTGGAGATGACAGCAAAGGAAAGATTGCTGGTATTGGAAAAATAAGACTTGGAGGTATTTCAATCTCGAACGTTTACTTTGTGAAAATTTTGAACTATAATCTCCTAAGTGTAAGTCAATTATGTAGCATTGGATACAAAGTAGAATTCAATGTCTCCCACTGTTGTATCAAAGATGCAAATGATAACCTAATACTAAAAGGATCTAGGAAAAACAACATTTATATTTGTATACTTGATGAAGTAAGTTCCTTAAATGCATGCTTAGTTTCCAACCATAGTGAGTCTTCATTATGGCATAGAAGACTTGGACATATAAATGTCAAGTTGATTCAAACCATAGCATCCAAGGATCTTGTGAGGAACCTCCCTAAAATCAAGTATGAAATAGATAGTTTTTGTGATGCCTGTCAAAAAGGCAAACAAACCAAAGTCTCCCACAAGTCGAAGAATATTGTCTCGTCCTCTAGGCCATTGGAACTACTCCACCTAGACTTATTTGGACCTATCAATATATCTAGTATGAGTGGTAAAAATTACACCTTTGTAATTGTTGATGACTACTCTAGATACACTTGGACTGTTTTCTGAAAAATAAAAATGATGCCTTCGATGAATTTGCAACTCTATGTAACAGATTGCAAAATCAGAAAGGATATACTATAACCTCTGTGAGGAGTGACCACGGAGGAGAATTTGACAATATAAGTCAATTTGACTTATACTGCAACAAGTATGGTATTGACCATAACTTCTCTGCTCCTAGAACACCTCAATCTAATGGAGTAGTTGAAAGGAAAAATAGGTCATTACAAGAGACTGCAAGGACTATGCTTAATAAGTACTCTTTGCCTAAGTACTTTTGGGCTGAAGCTGTAAATATAGCATGTTATGTACTAAATAGAATAATCCTTAGACCTTTGCTTTCTAAAACACCTTATGAACTATATTTTGGTAAAATACCAAAAGTAAACTACTTTAGAGTATTTGGATGTAAATGCTTCATCTTAAACACCAAAAATCATCTTGGAAAATTTGATGCAAAATCTGATGAAGGAATATTCTTAGGATACTCACTCAATAGTAGGGCATATAGAATTTTTAATAAAAAATCTTTAATGGTTGAAGAATCTATGAATGTAAGATTTGATGAATCTTTACCGAATGAGTTAAATAAATCTCTTGTTCATTATGATGACATTATAATTGATGAACTTAAGAACAAAACTAATGATATTTCTCTTAATGATTCAAATGATGTTACCATAGAAAAATTAGAAACACTACCTAAGGAAGTCATTCCGCATAGGAATCATCCCTTAGAAAACATCATAGGAGAACTAGATGGAAAAATCCAGACTAGATCTAAAACCCAAGAGGTATGCAATAACACTGCATTTATCTCAAGGATCGAACCCAAGAACATAGAAGACGCACTAAAAGACAGTGATTGGATTATAGCTATGCAAGAGGAGCTTCACCAGTTTGAAAGAAGCAAGGTATGGGAACTTGTCCCTAGACCTGACCACCACACCATCATTGGTGCTAAGTGGGTCTTTCGTAATAAACTGGATGAAGATGGGAACATAGTGAGAAACAAAGCAAGATTAGTTGCCAAAGGGTATAACCAGCAAGAGGGAATAGACTATGATGAAACCTATGCACCAGTAGCAAGGTTGGAGTCCATTAGAATGTTACTAGCTTTTGCATACCATAAGAACTTTAAACTATATCAAATGGATGTCAAAAGTGCCTTCTTGAATGGATACATACAAGAAGAGGTATATGTAGCTCAACCTCCCGGCTTTGAAGACCCTAAGTTTCCAAACCATGTCTATAAACTTGAGAAAGCTCTATATGGACTCAAACAAGCCCCTAGAGCTTGGTATGAGAGATTAAGCACTTTCTTGATAGAAAGTGGCTTCTCAAGGGGGAGGATTGACACAACCCTGTTCGTGAAGAACCGGAAGAATGACATACTCATTGTTCAAATCTATGTAGATGATATCATTTTTGGCTCAACCAACGAGAAAATGTGTACTGAATTCAGTAACAAAATGAGTAGTGAATTTGAAATGAGTATGATGGGAGAGTTAAATTTCTTCCTTGGACTTCAAATAAAACAAACTGAAAATGGAATTTTCATAAATCAAAGCAAGTACACAAAGGAGCTGCTAAAGAAATTTGACATTAATAGTCAAAAATCTTCAGACACTCCGATGAGCTCATCCTTGAAACTAACCAAGGATGAGGATGGAACTTCTGAGGATGCAACTAAATATAGAGGCATGATTGGAAGCCTTCTATATCTAACAGCAAGTAGACCTGACATCATGTACAGCGTATGTGCATGTGCTCGGTTTCAAGCTGATCCCAAGAGATCTCACCTCACTGCTGTAAAAAGAATTTTTAAATATCTGAAAAGCACTTGTGATGTTGGGTTATGGTACCCCAAAAACCAACCCCTTAACTTGGTCAGCTTTTCAGATGCTGATTTCGCAGGTTGCCATATTGATAGAAAAAGTACCAGTGGTACTTGTCA
Source organism: Macadamia integrifolia (assembly GCF_013358625.1). NCBI lineage: Eukaryota > Viridiplantae > Streptophyta > Magnoliopsida > Proteales > Proteaceae > Macadamia > Macadamia integrifolia. The sequence goes on along the minus strand of NC_056557.1, from coordinate 25,907,856 downwards.
CTTTCTCGGCTCTTGCCTTGTCTCTTGGTTTAGCAAGAAACAAAACTCTGTTGTTTTATCTACCACATAAGCTGAATATGTTGCAGCTGGTAGATGTTGTGCTCAAATCCTTTGGATGAAGCAAACTCTTCAGGACTTTGGAGTGCGTTTCGAATCTTGCCAATCATGTGCGATAACACCAGTGCCATAAACTTGAGTAAAAATCCCATTTTACACTCAAGGGCAAAGCACATTGATATTCGACACCACTTTCTAAGAGACACCATTCAAAATGGTGATGTCTCTCTAGAATTCATTGAAACTGATAAACAACTCGCAGATATATTTACCAAACCTCTTGGTGAAAAGCGTTTTAGTTTCCTAAGGAAAGAACTTGGCATTTGCAACCCGTTTGGCTGAATAAACATTTTTTAAGAAAATTCTTTTCCTAAGGCACCGGACTTGAAAAATCCTTTTCACAGCCAGAAATTTTTAGGTTCTGAAAATTTCTTGGACTCAACCGGTCGACTGCCCCAATACCAGTCAACCGGCACTCAGAATCGGTCGACCGCCAATGACTTTCGATCGACCGCCTCTAACCGAAAGGGATACCGGTCGACCGCCACAATATACCGGTCGACCGGCACCGTCAAAAATTAGATTCTGAACTCTTTAAAATCAAATTTTTAACTCATTTTTTAACAACTTTAGAATCCTATTTGGCCTAAAACCCTATTTTGACTATTCATCTCCCAAAACCCTAGCTTAGAACTTCCTTCTACCCTAGAACTCTTGAGATTCATTCCTATTCATCTCCAAAAATCCTTGCATCTCTTTCTCTCTTATACCTTTAATCATCATGGACTCTCACTGCCCAAATAGAGGCAAGAAAATCGTGGCTCAGAAGGGAAAAAGGAAGGCCTCTGACAAAGATACATGGTTCTCTTCCACCATTGCTCAAGAATCATGGGATCTTTACATCTCTCGCAACATAGAGCAAGGTAGGACCATTAATACCGACTCTTTGTCCATGTATGACATCAAAGACCTTTTTGATGCTTTGGGATGGGGCAACATTCTCAAACTTGACTCCCATTGTTATCCCCATTTAGTCAAAATGTTCTTTTGTAACCTTACCTTCTCTGGTGAAGGTGACACCCTTTTAGTCCATTCCTATGTTAAGGGCGTTCCAATAGACATCGACATCCTGATTTTAGGAGAAATCCTAGACATTTCTGTGACAGGGGACCTCAAATACTACCAACCCAAGACCTACATAGAACAATTCATGGATGTTGACTGTGTATACTCTAGCATTATGAAGGAATATGCTAATATACACAAAATTAAGGCTAAAGAACTTACTGATATAAGGAGAATTGTTAATCTTATCATCTCTTACAACATTCTTCTAAAGAGTGGTCATAGAGATGAAGTCTCCCCATTTCATGCCTATCTTACCTACTGTGTCTGCAAAAGTGTACCCATCAACCTTCCTCACATCCTGCTCAAAACCATGATTACCCATGGTGATAGACTTCAAAAGGGAAATCTACCCTATGGACGAATGATTTGCCAAATCATAGACCACTTTCAAGTAGATTTTACTGGTGAATCATTTGACCCATTTCCCCAAGAGATCAATATTTCCACCATTCGCAAAATGCATCTTCTTCCCCAGCAGCCAACGCCCTCCAAAAGGACTACTGCTGGACCCAGCCAGCCACCGCAAACAGGCATTGATGAGACATCAACCTATGCAACTGTTGCTGATCTTCAGAAAGTTGGAAACATCATCCTTGCCCAGTTGGCAAAAATGGAAAGAAAGCAGAATGAGATTCTCAAGCCCCTCCGCCACGAAGAGGACGATGAGGATGACGAAGAAGACGATGACGAGGCAGACATGGAGGATGAGGATGCAGCAGATTAGGAATTATGTTTTTTTTGCAACTTTCTGTTTGTTTCTGTCGGTTATTATTATATACTTTTGACATTTATGGAAATGTGACCTTATGATATTTTTATATATGGCACATACTCAGGGGGAGTATTTTTTATGTTGTTTTGATTACCTTTTTGCTGTTGACAAAAGGGGGAGAAAAGACCTGACAATGAAAATGATAGTGTTATCTTTAAATAAATGTTGAATTATTTATGGAAATGACTTTATCTATCCTTGTTTACTTTCTAGCTCTGAATTTGATTATCCTATTCATCTTTACACAGAAGTAGTCAAATTATTTCTTGTATTTGGTTTCATTGTCTATGTTTGTTTGTCATCACCAAAAAGGGGGAGATTGTTGGGAAACATGTCCACACTCCTTGCCATGTTTTGGTATTAACAAACAAACATACATCTTTAACTTGATTATTAAAGTGTGATTAGCTTGAAGAAACCCTTAGAAGATCGAAGGTCGAATCAAGACATGAAGCTAAGCTTAAAGACATGAAACAGCAAACAAGAAGGAAAGAAGATGAAGGGCCAAAGAATGGAAGATTCAAGTGAAGAAGAAGATCACTAGGATAGATTAAGTTATTTACAATGTAATTTGTAATTTCCACCTACTTATATGCACTCACCTCATGCATGTGCATTACATCATATTAGAATGACCATAGAGCATGCCTTGACCAGGTATGGAAAGTCACTAAGTGGCGTGGAACACACAGTAACTTGACTTAAGGGTATTTTAGGGAATCTTAAGATTAGTATTAGGAGATGAATCCCTCATAGAAACTATAGGAAATTCAGTTGTGATTCTAACGCAACTGTACTCAGATCATTCTGACGTCGGACCAAAAAGTTATGGTCAAAACACTGGTGACTGGTAAGTATGATAGAGCATGTCATGTTGGCGATCGACCGGCTGGAAGCCCCGGTCGACCAAAACCACCCGAGACCATATGCTGTCTACCGTCTGGAAGTCTCGGTCGGCCAGACCTATTCGAGACCATAGGCGATTGATCAGCTGAAAGTCCCGATCGACCGGTGCCTGCTTGGAAGTACTCCAACGGCTATTTTTTTACCTACAACGGCTCTTGGCGGTCGACTGGCTACTGATGGCGGTTGACCGGTAGACCCAGAATATGTCCATTAGAGCTTGATTCTCTGCCTAAAATGCTTCACTAAGTTCACCTATAAATACCCTAATCACTTTTAATTAATAATTTATTAAGAAAGAGCTTTAAGAGCATTGTTGCAAGCATTAGAGAAGATTATTTTCTACTTGAGTTATTCTATCACACAAATCCCAAACAAAAGGTTCAAGTCTCAATCAAAGTCCTCTACTTTCTCCTATGCAAGTCAAAGCCATAAGAGAGGACTTTACAAAAGGTGCATCACTCATCATTATTCATTTTCATTTGCACCACACTTGAGGTATTCCTCTTATTCCACTATTTCTTATTTTCTATTTTTATAATTCTAAACTGTACTTAGGATTGTAAGGATACTCTTATCTTAAAAAGAGAAAGGTCTCTCTCTACCTCTTAAAGAGATTGTGAAGGCGTCTCTCTGCTTGGAAAGGAGATTTGTAAGGATACTCTTATCCGTAAAAAGATTGTAAAGGTTTCTTCCCTACCTACTGTACTGAAAGGAAAAACTAGTGGAATACCTTACAAGAGGGTTCTTGTAGGGAGTGGACTAGACTCAAATTGAGTTGAACCACTATAAATCTTGTGTTGTGGTTGTTCTTATTTTATTTTCTCCGCATTATTTTAACTTGTAGTCACACTTGTGATCTTTTTGTCGAAAAGAGTTAAATTCCACTAGTATAACCTATTCACCCCCCCCCCTCTAGGTTATTTCAATATCTCCTTTTTTATTTATTTTATTATATTTTTTGCATTAACAGTTTAAGAGGTGGACGTTGTTTCTACTTTCTATATTGGCCTTTTAGAAAATTATTGATTATTAGTTAATTAAAACACTTTGGTACTAAAAATGCCACTCCATATGATCATTCACATGGAGCATATGTTGTAGTTTCTAATAGTCAAACAATTGATTGCCAGTTTCATTTTATCTTGTCATACTCACAGCTATAAAATGTGTAACAGCCGGGTGATATAAAATGGCCTTTCGTGGGTTTGCTGGCAAAGTAGGATCTGTAATGTCCTGCGAATAGCTGATGCAATTAGGCCCAAAGGCCC